>NC_083897.1:56495232-56826437 GCF_032452875.1 Bos javanicus
GGAAAGACTACCCACTCCAGTATTCTGGCCTAGAGAATTCCATGGATAGTCCATGGGGTTGCAAAGAGTAGGACACGACTGAGCCACTTTCACTTCACTTTCACAAAACCACATTAGTTTCCTGTTCAGGTTTCCTGAACACTATCCATCTAATAATGGCTTCAGATTTGTGACCCAAGTACACATCAGTGGACCCAATCATGGGTTATATAAAACAATCTCATGCTTCATATCACCCACAAACCACAGATGTAATTAGAAAATTTAAAGGATAGTCTTAAGCAGCTGACAAGATGAAACAAAATAATACCAGCTTGGATTACATATCTCAAGTGAGTAGTCTAGGCTATCAACACACCAATTCTGCCCCTCTCCCAAAGGCCCTTATGCCATATGTTTGATCGTGCTATCTACCTTCTTCCTTCAGTTATATATCTTTATTTTATAGTATTGACACTTTGATCTATGTAGTAGACATTGCGAGGGCCTTCCATATCATCTTACATTTTTCTGAAGACCCAAATAGGTGGGAAATCAAAATAGCATTTAAACATTTACTGGTTTACTATAAATGATGCAACTCAGGAATAGTGAAGTAGAAGAAATGCATAAGCTAAGATACGGGGTAGTTTCATGGAGCTTCCATGCCCTTCCCAGTATTTTGATGTTGGGAAACTTAGAGGCTTCCCATATCCTGTCATTTAGGGATTTTTCATGGAGACATAAGAGAAGTGGATTTGATCCCTGAGTTGAGAAGACCCCCTTGAAGAGGGCATGGCAACCTACTCCAGTATTCTTCCTGGAGAATCCCATGGACAGAGGAACCTGGCAGGTTACTGTCCATAGGGTCGCAAAGAGTAGGACATGACTGAGGTGACTTTGCATGCATGCACACTTGGAGATTTAATTATGTGGACACCATTGATAAAGTCATTGGCCATTGGTGATTAAAATCAATCTCCAACCCCTCTCCCATCCCTAGAAACTAGTACATGAGACTGAAAGTTCCAAACCTCTAATAATGGCTTGGTCTTTCTGGTGACCAGCCCCAATCCTGAAGCTATCTAGGGTCTAGGCAAGAGTCATCTCATTAGCATAAACCCAGGTATGGTTTCAAGGGGCTTGCTATGAGTAATAAAAGAAGTTTATATCACCCCTACAACTCAGAAAATTCCTAGGGTTTTAGTAGTTCTGTGTCAGAAACTGGGGATATGCTTCCCATTTTTACCACATTTGTGTAAATTGCTTGCCCCTTCAGGACTTGCTCAAGGCAAATCTTCCACTTCCCCGCTATACCACTATCATTTGTTGATGAAATGTTCACCTCCAACTTTATGGTTTAATGGGTTAAGCAACACTCAATTCATCAGAGTTATTTTTGATTACATGAGTGTTTGGTGACCCATGGTCAAGCATCAGCTTGTTCTAGAGTTCAAGATCAGAAAAGAAGTTGCTGCTAAAAGGATAGTGATGAAGGGAAATCTCAGTAGCCAAGACTTCAAGCACTGTATCCAATTGCTTACTTTCCCTGAAATGAAACGTGAAAAGAAATATGCATTTACCCTAGTTAATGGACAATGGTTAATGTTTTGCCTGAATGTTTGGGAACATGGTAAGGACGTGGATGCAAAACAGGTAATAAGGAAATCTGAAGAAGGGGTATGTATGTAACTCTCTGCAAATGATCATGGAGCATGAAGATATTTCTGTCCAGTATGAATCCTTACCAAAAAGCAATATTAGCAGAATGTAAATTTAATAATTAGGAGGATAAGATGATGCAAACTGTGGATGTCAATCAGTCACTTTTCCCATATATTCCTGTCCTTGCCAGATGAGATCATGAAGAAAGTGGCTATATCAAATAATATAAAGTTTATGCATGGGCTCAGAAACACGGACCTCTATTCAAGTTCAATGTGACCACAAGTACAGCAGATACCAACACTGAGATTCAAATAAGGCGTTTCACCTCAGGTTAACTAACAAGTTATTTGGGTTTACTTTGTTTACATTGGACCACATACACTATAGAAAGGGTATTGCTTTGTCCTCACAGGAATAGACATTGACTCTAAATGTGGCTTTGTCTTCCTTGTCCACAGTGCTTTTGCCAAAACTATCATCTGTGAACTTAGACTGCCATATGTACCATGGTGATATCCTACATAGCATCAGTTCAGTTCAGTTCAGTTCCGTCATGTCTGATTCTTTGCTTCTGACCAAAAAACTAATTTCAAACCAAACTAAATGTGATGATGGGCTGATACTCATGAAACTCAGTGGTCTGACCATATTTCCCATCACTTTTGAAATAGCTGGTCTAATAGCAAGTGAAAGGGCCTTTTGATGACTCCGTTTCAGAACCAGCTAGATGACAACACTTTGTAGAGTAGGACAATGTGCTTTGTGATGTGGTATATGTTCTAAATCAGCATCCAAAATGTGAGGCAGTTTCTCCCATAGTCTGGATTCACAGGTTGGGGAATCAAGGAATGAAAATGACTGGAATCCTCTCATTACTCCCCTACTAATCCACTGGCATAAGTCTTGCTTCCTGTCCCTGTGAACTAGGCGCTCCTGGTTCAAATGAATGAACACTTCCACTGAGGGGATACAACAATGGTTCCACTAGACTTGTAGTTGAGATTGCCATCTGGCTACCTTGGTGCCACTGAATGAATAGGAAAAAAGAGGGGTTAGAGTACTGGTAGAGGTGGTAGATCCTGACCATCAAGAGGAAATGGCATTGCTACACAAAATGGGGATTTGTAATGCAGGAGTTTCCCAGGGATGCCTCTCAGTACTGCTATACCTGAGCAGGACCTGATGGGGCTTTCCTAGGGAGACATCCCCAGGTACTTTGCTAGTCTCTTATCTGTAGAGAAGGCCTCCTATTCCTTCCCTGAGTTCCAGTCAAGCAAGACAAAATAATAGTACTTCAACCATTAAACAAAGTGAAGAACATTTAGTTCCTCTTCAAGGGCTATAGATAATATTCTGAGCCAAGTCCTTTGAGCTGTTTTACAGATACTGAAACCCCATCATCACCAGGTGGAAGAAGTTAACTGCATCCTGCCCACAAGCACATAGACCTCAGAATGGTTGGAATCAGAAGATTGATGATGTGCACTCTCAATTACCTCACCAGAAATAAATCAGAAGAATGTTCACAAGCTGATCACATACCCCACAACCCACCACGCTATTCCCTCACCCTGTCTTTAAATATCTTTCTTTGAAAGCCATTGGGGAGTTTGTGCCTTTTGAGCACTAGCTACCTGGACTCCTTACTTGGTGCCCAGCAATAATGCTGCACTGTCCTTCACCGCAACCTGGTGTCAGTAGATTGGCTTTACTGTATACAGGCAAGCAGATCCAAGTTTGGTTCAGTAACATTCCTATGTCCTGTGAACAAAATCAATGGAAAACTATAACAGCCCATACAAACAGAACTGCTAATAGTCCAGACCCTCTAGAAAGGAAAAATTAGGTCATTCCACCTAGTCCAGACCCTCTAGAAAGGAAAAATTAGGTCATACACCAGGCAAGGAAATTAACCCAGCTAAGGGACTTGCTTACAGCAATGAGAATATAAAATGGGTATTAGAAGAAGATTGGTGAAAACACCAGTTATGACCACCAGGGTTTTCCAGTTGAAAACTCCAGGGTTGTAATAGTCATGAGTATTTTTGCTTATTTTGATATCAATATATCTGTATTTTACTAGCTATTTTTCTTCAACCTTCCTTTCCCCTTATTCCTTCCTATTAATTAATATATAGCATATGCTAATAATGGTTAATTTTTTTTTCAGGGTACAAGTTACCAGACATTAAAGTGGTCTGAGAAGAAAAATAAGCATCTCACCTAAGATGGATGAAGGGAATTGTACGGTCTTTTATGAAGGGAGTTTGCATGTTCTGATTTTTACACAGGAGAGTTGCATCATGATAGGCTGAAGCATGGCTTTTCTCTTTTCTTTAGTTGAAGTGTGTATGGATGCCAAGTTGACAAGGGCTGGACTGTGAAAGCACTAAAATGTGTCAACTTGGCCAAGCCAAACTCCATTTCCCATAATCATTTACTTTGCATGTTGCAAGTTAGGGTTGATCACCATAAAATGAAAATCTGATTTGAAACAGTAGCCATGTTTTACTCTTGGAAGAATGATGTAGTCAGGCACCATGTTGTAGATCATAAACTGCTGCTTCCCCTTGTTGACAATGGCAGTGGCCAGGCTCACAACTTGAGCATTCAGGGTCATATTTCTCTAGCTTCTCTAATTTCTGGGCCAAGTTCAAGAGGGACTTTGTAACAAGAGTTACATTTCTCCAGCAAATTTTTAGGGTTGATGATAGACAAATTCTGACCTAGGATCCAATGAAAGAAAGGAAGATGCAGGTTCCATCTTTTTGTGTGTTTCAATTTTCCCCTACATTTCTTGAGTTCGTATTTATTCTTCCTTCCTGGCCTTGTGTCCTGTGGGTTGAGAACCATCACCAGATGCAACAATAATGGCTGAATCAAAATTGTTTTACCAGTTTTTACAATAGTGTAAGTCTAATTCCATTGTATTTCTCTTCTTCCTGAGAGAAAAAGTCAAGGACACTCTGAGAGGACAAGAGCATTTTGAAGGGGCAATGTGAAAACTGTCCTTTCAAGTCAGGTGTCTGATGCCTTTCTTTTGGTGTACACCTTACATCCTTCCTCTTCCTTTCTTGAGAAAAGCCCACCCAGTGTGTCCTCTTCCGATGCTTTCAGCTACATAGTTTGTTCAGTTCAGTTCAGTCACTCAGTCATGTCTGACTCATTGCGACTCCACGGACTGCAGCACCCCAGGCTTCACGGTCCATCACTCACTCCCTGAGCTTACTCTAACTCATGTCCATCAAGTCAGTGATGCCATCCAACCATCTCATCCTCTGTCATCCCCTTCTCCTCCCACCTTCAGTCTTTCCCAGCATCAGGGTCTTTTTCACTGAGTCAGTTCTTCACATCAGGTGGCCAAAGTATTGGAGTTTCAGCTTCAGCATCAGTCCTTCCAATGAATATTCAGGACTGATTTCCTTTACGATGTACTGGTTGGATCTCCTTGCAGTCTAAGGGAATGTCAAGAGTCTTTTTCAACAGCAGAGTTCAAAAGCATCGTTTCTTCAACACTCAGCTTTCTTTATAGTCCGACTCTCACACCCATACATGACTACTGGAAAAACCATAGCCTTGACTAGATGGACCTTTGTCAGCAAAGTAATGTCTCTGCTTTTTAATATGCTGTCTAGGTTGGTCATAGCTTTTCTTCCAAGGATCCAAGCATCTTAATTTCATGGCTTCAGTCGCCATCTGCAGTGATTTTGGAGCCCCCCAAAATAGTCTCTCACTGGTTCCATTGTTTCCCCATCTATTTGCCATGAAGTGATGAGACCAGATGCCATGATCTTTGTTTTTTGAGTGTTGAGTTTTAAGCCAGCTTTTTCACTCTCCTCTTTCACTTTCATCAAGAGGCTCATTAGTTATTCTTCACTTTCTGCCATATGGGTGGTGTCATCTGTGTATCTGATGTTATTGATATCTCTCCTGGTAATCTTGATTTCAGCTTATGCTTCATCCAGCTTGGCATTTTGCATGATGTAATCTGCAGAGTGACAATATACAGCCTTGTCATACTCCTTTCCCAATTTGGAACCAGTCCTGTTCCGTGTCTGATTCTAACTGTTCCTTCTTAACTTGCATACATATTTGTCAGGAGGCAAATGGTATTCCCATCTCTTGAAGAATTTTTCCACAGTTTGTTGTGATCCACACAGTCAAAGGCTTTGGCATAGTCAATAAAGCAGAAGTAGGTGTTTTTCTGGAATTCTCTTACTTTTTCACAACAGATGTTGGCAATTTGATCTCTGGTTCTTCTGACTTTTCTAAATCCAGCTTGAACATCTGGAAGTTCACAGTTCATGTACTGTTAAAATCTAGCTTGGAGAATTTTTGAGCATTACTTTGCTAGCGTGTGAGATGAGTGCTATTGTGCGGTAGTTTGAATATTCTTTGTCTTGCCTTTCTTTGGGATTGGAATGAAAACTGATCTTTTCCAGTCCTGTGGCCACTTCTGAGCTTTCCAAATTTGCTGGCATATTGAGTGCAGCACTTTCACAGCATCATCTCTTAGGATTTGAAATAGCTCAACTGGAATTCCATCACCTCCACTAGCTTGGTTCATAGTGATGCTTCCTAAGGCCCACTTGACTTCACATTCCAGGATGTCTGGCTCTAAGTGAATGATTACACCATCGTGGTTATCTGGGTCATGAAGATCTTTTCTGTATAGTTCTTCTGTGTATTCTTGCCACTTCTTAAGATCTTCTGCTTCTGTTAGGTCCATACCATTTCTGTCCTTTATTGTGCCCATCTTTGCATGAAATGTTCCCTTGGTATGTCTAATTTTCTTAAAGAGATCTCTAGCCTTTCCCATTCTATTGTTTTCCTCTATTTCTTTGCACTGATCACTGAGGAAGGCTTTCTTATCTCTCCTTGCTATTTTTTGGAACTCAACATTCAAATGGGTATATCTTTCCTTTTGTTTAGCTTCTCTTCCTTTCTCAACTATTTCTAAGGCCTCCTCAGACAACCATTTTGCCTTTTTGGCTTTCTTTTTCTTGGGGATGGTGTTGATCACTGCCTCCTCTACAATGTCACAAACCTCCATCCATAGTTCTTCAGGCACTCTATCAGATCTAATCCCTTGAATCTATTTGTCACTTCCCCTGTATAATCATTAGGGGTTTGATTTAGGTCATATCTGAATGGCCTAGTGGTTTCCCCTACTTTCTTTAATTTAAGTCTGAATTTTGCAATAAGGAGTTTATGATCTGAGCCACAGTCAGCTCCCAGTTTTTTTTTTTTTTTCCTGACTGTATAGAGTTTCTTAGTCTTTGGTTGCAAAGGATATAATCAATCTAATTTCGGTATGGACCATCTGGTGATATCCATGTGTAGAGTCTTGTGTTGTTGGAAGAGGGTGTTTGCTATGACCAGTGTGTTCTCTTGGCAAAACTCTATTAACCTTTGCCCTGCTTCATTTTGTACTCCAAGGGCAAATTTGCCTGTTATTCCAGGTATCTCTTGACTTTTTCCTTTTGCATTCCAGTCCCCTATTATGAAAAGGACATCTTTTTTGGGCAAGTTACTACATAGATGGTAGTAAATGTATTACATGTAATGATAGTTTAGTTATAGATCCACCTCACATTTGGTCTTTTCTCCCAGAAAAGACCTTGAGCTTCTCATTTTGGGGGATTATGGCACTTATTTCTCAGTCCCTGTTAATGCTTTTGGTCAAAAGTGGAGGAAGAGTGTTGGAGACACCTTAGTCTGGTCTTTCTGATTCCTTTACTTGGGGCCACTGACTTTCTCTGTGGCTAATTAACCTTCAGATGTCATGTTGCCCTCCAAGTTGGATAGAAAAGAAGTAATCTTGTTTAAATGCTGATTAGACATCAGGAAACCTTGGGTGGAGACTTGACTCTGCCATTAATTTTCATGACCTTTAGCAAGCCAGTTAGGTGCTCTGGGACATTGATTTTCTCTGTATCTGGTTAGTTACCTTGCTACATTCCCTTCAAATTTAAATCAAATTTTTTTGACAATGCCATGGTCCCTTCTTGAGGTGAGACCAAAGACAAAAGTAACTACCATATGATCCAGCTATCCCTCTTCTGAGTATTCATACAAAAAAATATGAAAACACTAATTTGAAAAGATATATGTAGCCCTTTGTTCATGGCAATATTATTTACAATAGCAAAGATATGGAAACAACCTTAGTGGTGACAATAAATAAATGAATGGATAAAGAAGATGCAGTGTATATGTGTGTGTGTGTGTGTGTACAGTAGCCATTAAAAAGAGAAAGACATGTATCATACAGTTTCACTCAATACTGGATTGTAAAAGCCAAACAAACAAACATAATAAATAAAGAAAAAACCAAAAGCAAACACCTAGATACAGAGAGCAGAGTAGTGGTCACCAGAGGGTAACCACTGAGGGGGAGGAGAAAATGGGTAAAGAGGATCAACCATACTGTTACCAAAACTCAGGTTTGCTGCTCACCTCTTGAAAGCCAGTACTCAGGAGGCAAACTTGGTGGAAAGGAAAGTTTGCTTTTGTCCAGTCTGCAGCTGGGGGAGAAGGCAGACTCATGTCCAAAGGCCAACTCCCTCCTGACAATCTGTAGGCAGTAGCTTTTAAGAGGGAGTTTCAGGGTGTATAGTCAGAGGGAGGGGGACATGTAGAAATAGCCCAGTCAGCTTTAACAGTCATCTTGAAATTGGTCACGTGGTGGTCTATCAATATCATCTTGATTGTTCTAAGTACAGTTAATCTTCAGTTCCAGAGTTGGCTTGTCCCATTTTCTTGACACCAGTTCTCAGAATTGTGGCAGCTTATGTCATGGCTACAGTCTGGACATCATGTAATTAACCCTTTCACCTGGTGGGCAATTCAGTATCTACAAAACAGTTCAAAGGATATGTCTCAGGATATTGTCTATAGATTTTGAAGAGGAATAAAAGTCCTTGACTTTGTTTATTGACTATTATTATTCCGTCTGGCTTGACTGCTTTTCTTTACTTCTGCTTTTTCTCACTTCTATGATTAAATTTATTCTTTGACAAAGTTTTTCTATAGACAAAAAGCAGGCAGAGGACATGGTGTGTGTGTGTGTGTGTGTGTGTGTGTGTGGTGTGGGGGGCGGGAGTGTGTGTGTGGGGTGTTCTGTCCTGGGGGGGCCTGATAGGCTCCTGCTCTGTTTCTATATGGTGATAAATGGAAAGTAAATTTTTGATGCTGAGCATGTTACTGTGTATTAAGAAGTGGAAATTCCATGTCATACACATGAAACTTATATAATGTTATGAACTAATTTTACTTCAATAAAAATACATTAGTTTTTTTTTAATTCATTGAAATTTGGTTGAAATGATGAAAGGTATTTATCAGTGTTATTTTTCTGGTATATGATATTTCATAATTCATTTCCTATGGCTCTCTAAAATATTTTTCAGTTACAAAATGTTTTAATTTTCAGAATAAATACAAAAAAGTGACCTATCTTTTTAAAAAATTTGCTTTTTACACATAGTTTCTTGGTTTAGTGGGTCTGAATGCAGCAGAAAGCCTTAGTTTACTCAGATCATCCTAGGAAGGCTGCCCTTTTAAAGCCTTTTATGGTTGCCCTCTTGAAGAAGGCAATGGCACCCCACTCCAGTACTCTTGCCTGGAAAATCCCATGGACGGAGGAGCCTGGTAGGCTGCAGTCCATGGGGTTGCGAAGAGTCAGACACGACTGGGCGTCTTCACTTTCACTTTTCACTTTCATGCATTGGAGAAGGAAATGGCAACCCACTCCAATGTTCTTGCCTGGAGAATCCCAGGGACAGAAGAGCCTGGTGGGCTGCCATCCATGGGGTCGCACAAAGTCGGAAACGACTGAAGTGACTTAGCAGCAGCAGCAGCAGCATGGTTGCCTTAAATAAGCATTCTCTTTTCTGTATGCATTCTTTAGAGGCTTGGTGTGTTTTTCGCAGCATTGATTAAACTTCCAGCTCCTGTTTCTAACATTTCTTCAACCCTCTGTTCTGATTGATGCCATTTTAACTTCATATGTTCTTTATTATTAAGGAATTTTAATAATGTTAAGAAGGCTAAAATCTTTACTCTCTTCTTGGAAGTTATTGCCACTGCTGAGATCTGAGCTATACAATTTTTAATGACTCTGTCCCTACTGACAGGAGCTGGCCTTTGATGAAATGGGGAGAGGGGATTACAGTTCTTGATTGGAATACTACAGTTTTGCTGACAATTATGAAATTAACAGGACTTGTGAACTTGTGTGGTCCTAAAGGCCAAACAAGGACTTTAACGTCTCAAAGACATAGGAGATTTCGAGTAACCCAGAACCTAGGGGCCTTGATCACTCACTGGACACCAGGTATGTCAATCCTCACTTCTCAGCAAATGAGCTTAGGGCTCGCTGATGACGAAATCGCTCCTTTGTTGACCCTTCAAGGTTCAGCTCCTATCACCCGCCCCTCTGATTCTTTCATAACTTGGCCACCGCCACCGTGGCAACAGTCTCTGTGAGCTCTACCTGTTGCGGGGCCCCTTCAGGCACCTTTTTAGACTTCTGTTACCTGTTCAACCGCCTTCTCTGTCACCCCACCACCTCCCTGTAGCCCCTGCTGCCAACAGCGTCCAGTTAGTGGCAGTCACTTTGGTGGCTGCCATTTTCACCACAGTCCTTTCTGCACTTGATCACAACTTGGGTCCAAGCAGGGACAAGTGGGTTCTTGCCGCCATGTCAACCACGCAGGAGCAAGACCCAGCTCATAGTAGCCAGAATGTAGTTGATGGTGGGGAGGACCGTGATCCTGCACTCACTGGCGTCCCTGTGATTCCCCTTGCCGAAGGGTCAGATGGGATCGCAGGGACTGCTGCCTTTCTGGCTTCACAGGCAGTTGCCAGAGCTCTTCTGGAGGAGGGTGCTAGGCAGCAGGCCACCCAGCCCACAATCAAGGAGAACAGGGACACCCCCTCAGCAGAGCAAGAGGAGGACCCAGAGGAGGGTGAAGAGGAGGAGGAGGAAGAGGAGCTGGACTATGACAGCATGGAGAAAGATGAATACAAGGAGAAAGACCATGATGATGAGGTACAGGAGGAGGGCAGAGAAAGCATAGTAGGGGCCCATGAGTTACCCATGGCAGAGTTTTGATCCCTGTTCCAGGATCTGGTCCATTCCGTTCTATGCAGTATCATTATAATAACCACGTCTTGGTTCACTCTGATTCAGGCTGCATAATGGTCAAGTGTGGCTCTCAAGAGCTTGAAGATCCGGGAGAGGGATCCATACCTTGGGAGGGCAAGGGTCTGGCAGAGGGAGCAGAGAACTAGGGTGGGAGGGGTAAGTACCTGATAGAGGGAACCGCCCCCTAAATGCCTGGGGAACTTGCCGATGGGACAGCATGCTAGAAGGTAGAGGAACCCGAGAAGCTCAAGGTCGAGGAGGGCAATTCCCTGACTGATGCAGATGTATTCTGTGCACTGGAGGGGCCTATGCAACCGAGGAGACTGAAACCCGCAGGAGGCAGCCGATTCCTGAGGCCCTTGTGGCCCCTGTTGGGGCATCCGGCTAAAGGCAGGCCACACTCAGTGCTGGCCTCTAGCGGTTAAGCAGAGGGTCAAAGCTCTCAAAAATCTCCAGGCACAATTTGCACAAGTGGAATTCCAATTCTATGAAGACCTTTATGGTCTCAACCAAAAGTATGCTGTCTTCTACCAACCTCTGTTTGATAAGAGAGCTGACATCATCAATAAAATTCATGAACCCACAGAAGGTGAATGTCAGTGGCAAGTACCTGTTCCAGAAGGAGCTTGGGAGGAGATGGAAAGAGAGCCTGAACGGAAGGGGCAAACAAAGGGCATCCCTTGCTTTTGGTTGAGGGCACTTAAAGATTCTCTGTAGCATGACCCAGGGAAATGATGAACTTGTAACAGATCACCTGAAAGATGTAAAAATAAAATTCTCAGGGGTCCGAAAACCAATGAGCTTCACCTTAAGAATTCCTCTTTAAGTCAGACGAATACTTTTTCAACAAAGTTCTGATGAACACATACCAAATGCGGTCAGACCCAGATGATTCTGATCCCTTCTTCTCCAAAGGACCAGAAATAATCAGCAGCACAGGGTGTGAGATCTACTGGATAGATGGTAAAGACCTCACCCTGAAAACCCTGAAGCTGCAGAAATGTGAGGGCCCTGGAAGTGTTGCTCTAACCACTAGGAAGGTGCCTCGTTAGTTTTTCTGCACCTACTTCTCTCCTCCTGAGGGTAGAATACTGGAGGTGATTGTAAATTGGGTTATTTTTTCCATGAAGTCTGGTCCCAAAGTCCATATTATTTTTCATGAAAGAAGCTAGTAATTATCAATATGAAAATTCTAATGAAGAGGTCCAAGAACTTGAAGGCAAGGAGGGAAAGAAGATGAAAATGAAGAACCAGAAAAAGAACCTTGAAAGGATCCAAATCCAATAGAGTGCAGCCTGGGAGAGTCCAGGTTGAGTGTGATCCAACCATTTCTGCCATACACATGTTATATTCTTAAATTTTCTTGATAAACAATGAAACTTGTTTTAAAATTATTTTTATACATCAGTTTTAGGGTTAATAATTTTCACATTCACTAGATAGTATAGAATGCAGAATATTCTGAATTGTACATCTTTCATAGGTATACATTCTTTGAGCTGTAATGATAAGACTTAACACAGGTGAGAAATTTATCAGGCCTGGTAACTGAGACCATATTTGTTTAGAACACAGTTGCCAGCACTAAGTAGCAAAAGTGACCGGAACATGCATTAGAGATGGGAGTTTGTCATTTGGTGGCCACTAAGTACTTTTTCTTATATTAACAAGGACACAATGCCTTTGATAATGTGACTACCTAAAAATTGCAAAAAGATAAGAATTTCAAGTAAGATCTCATTTAATGACTTATATCTAAGTGTTTATTTAAACTTTTGTATTTCATGTGTAAGGCAAAATAAAATTAGTTATACTAAGATTTTGGTTATTGAATTATTAATTTAACTTACATCCCTTCTATCATTTTTCTTCCTTCTTTTTTTTTTCTTTCTCCTTTTACAGATATGGACTCTGAGGGTCTGGGAGATTAAGAGATTATGGTTTATGGAAAGAGCACAGTATTTTAAGGTGGAAAGACATTTATATCCCTGTCTGGTGTTCTCCTTTCCCCCACCTCACCAGCCAAAAAAAAATAATGATAACAAACATTTTTGGCATTTGACAAGTCAAAGACTAGATTGGTGTGATCAGTTGATTGAACACATGTTCAGTTGACAGACAAACACCCTGATACCCAAGGGTCTGGTTTACAAGAGGAAAATTGTGTTTTCTCTTGTTGAAACAACAAATATATACAGGATTGACTATTATTAGATTTAGAAAGTCACTGTTGTGTTTAATTGTTCTTTTATTTCTTCCTACAGTTTGAAGGCTTAGAAAGACTTGGATGAAAGAGAAACAGTGGATTGATTCATCACAGATATGAGATTTTCTGATTTTTAGTAGTCTGTGGGAAATTTATCAAGGCTGATTTGTTCCAAAATTCTTCACCCAAAAAGTAACATCTCTGATATCTAATTTTTCTGTTTTCTCTGATATGTCTGACAGAATTAGTTCAAGTTGAAAATAAAAAGCTTTTTAAAAATGAATAAGCTTCAAATTTTTTTTTATATAAATAACCTGATTCAAATCTATCTTTGTATCTTTCTGTTCTGGCCCACCCTACTGTTGTTGAAAGGGATCATTTTCAACCATGTTTTAAGTTCTTTTATTGCGTCCTCTAATTGAAGTGGGCTTTCTAGATGATAATAGTGGTAAAGAACCTGCCTACCAATGCAGGAGACATAAGAGACATGGGTTCTATTTCTGAATCAGTAACATCCCTGGAGAAGGAAACGGCAACCCACTCCTGTATTCTTGCCTGGAAAATTCCAAAGAGGAGCCTGGCGGGGTACAGTCCATGGGGAAGCAAACAGTCGGGCATGACTGAGCTCACACACACACACACACGCATACACATACACACACACACACACACACGGCCAATTGAAACATCAAGTTAAAAACACCTTATGTAAACAGGGATAGAGGTCCAGGCCCTACTGCATTTTATTGAAAGAACCTGATGAATGACTTAGCTTATCTTAAGACCAGATAGTACTGGGCTGTTAGTGGGCTGACATAATATAGTAGCATCAGCATCATTTGGGAACTTGTTAGAATTACAAATTCTCTGGCCCCATTCCAGACATAGTGAATTGGAAATCTGAAGGTAGTCCAGCAACCAGAGTTTTACAAGCCCTTTAGGTGATTCTGAGGCACACTAAAGTTTGAAAAACACGGATTTAGGCTTTATCTATGTTATGACCAGTCTTACTTCACTGACTTGAGACTGTTTCAAGTAAATTGAATAGGACGATAAAGGATGAACTGGGAAAGAGACTAGAATTCTCAGGGATGCAGACACAAGGAAAGATCAGATTCAAAGTAGTAGCAGTGGAGAAAATGGGTAAGGGAAAATTCCAGTCTCAGAAGTATACAAACATTAAGATGCCTTGTATACAAGGTCTAGAGACATTCTAAACAATCACCATAAATTGATTACCTATGAATATACATATGGGCTTCCCTTGTGGCTGAGGTGGTAAAGAATCTGCCTGCAATGTAGGAGAGATGCAAGTTTGATCCCTGGGTGGGGAAGATCCCCTGGAGAAGGCAATGGCCACCAACTCCATTATTCTTGCCTGGAGAATCCCATGGACAGAGAAGCCTGGTGGGCTACAGTCCATGAGGTCTCAAAGAGTCAGACATGACTGAGCAGCTCACACACACACACACACACACACACAAACATACATGTAATCAAAGGAATGCATAAGAATTATGCACACATATATAGCAGACAAAAAGTAATGAGAATTATAAACAACTTATTTAGGATAGTGGCTACATCTAATGGAGAGAGTGAATAAAGTTTAATTGGGGAGGGTAACATGGTGGGCTTCAACTCTGCAAACAGCCAAGAGTCCCACGTGTGTGGTTAAGTGGATGTGTGTACTCAGGACATTTGCCTCTCAACCTCAAACCATGCTCTGTGTATCAGGGGCCCTGAATTTGCTCCTCATGTAGACCTAAGTCCTAAGCTCCAAGAGGCCTACATAATCCTCTTCAGAAGGCCTGTGCTTCTGAGGCTTCAGATCACGGCCAAAATAAATATGCCCAGGACTGAGAAGTAGCTTAGAAATAAGGGATATAGGCAGGGAACAGAGGATAAGTTAGTTACATTATATACATATATGCAAGTAAAACCTCTTGAGGTGAGAAATGGCACTCAGTGATTGTAGAGAAGGGGCAGAGGAGAGACTGGGGCCTGGGAAGAGGATCATCGGTCTAGGGTGGTGGATCCATTCTTCCCACATCACTGGAAAAGAACTTAGAGGAGTCCAAGTATGGTGGACAGACTAAAAGCTGGCCCCCAATAATCCCCACCTTCTGGTGTTCACACCCTTGTGTAATCCCTTGTCCTGGACTTTGACAGGACTATTGACTTCCTTCTAACCCATGGAATATAGAAGGGTGAAGATATACATGACTATAGATGAGAGAGATCTTTTGTGTGGCAATTTGTTATGTAACAATAGAAACTTAATACACTGAATCTAGCACAGGGCAGCCCTGGAGACAGGTATCTAGATGTGTGATCTTGAGTATCACTGAACCATTCCTGGTATATACCTGTTACTGACAGATTTGTGTGTTTTTTTTTTAATTTTTTAGTTGGAGTATAGTTGATTCACAATGTAGTGTTAGTTTCTGCTATACAGCAAAGTGAATCAGATATGCACATACATGTATCCACTTTTTTTTAGATTCTTTTCTCATATAGGTCATTACAGAATATTGAGTAGAGTAGCCTATGCTATACAGTAGGTTCTTATTAGTTATATTTTATATCTAATGGAGTCGTGTGTATATGTCAATCTCAATCTCCCATTTATCCCTCCCCCACTTCCTGGTAACCATAAGATTGTTTTCTATGTCTACACCTCTATTTCTGACAAGTTTGTTTTTAAATTTCCTTAATCAATTATATAAGGAAAAACATAAAAATAGACCAACTATTCAAATGCAAATGTAACCATTCAGGTTAATGTGAAGATATTTTATTTAGCACTCTATTAGTTGATTTAAACCTTTTACATATTTCACACACCTTTCACATATGGCATATTATGTGTGTGTGTGTGTGTGTGTGTGTGTACTCAGTTGCTTAGTCAGGTCTGGCTCTTTGCGACCCCATTAACTGTAGCCCACCAGGCTCCTCTGGTCATGAGATGTCCCAGATAAGAATACTGGAGTGGGTTGTCACCTCCTTCTCCAGGGGATCTTTCTGACCCAGGGATTGAACCCACATCTCCTGCATTGTAGGCAGATTCTTTACCACTACACTGCCTTGGAAGCCCCCATGGAATATAGACCCCCAACTAAACTCTTGACCTAAACCTTCAAATATTTCAAATGTTGCAGGTGGTCCAGTTTAAATATTTGATCTGTTACCCTTTCGTCATCTTCACTCCCTGTCATGCTTTGTTACCTAGGCACAGTAACAGTGTTGACCTTGCTTTGGAAATAGTCTCTGCAGCTGGATAGTCCATCATTCACTGAGCTGGATGGACCTATGGATCTGGTCCCAGGGCAAGGCTAAAGTATAACCACCAACCATCTTGCCTACCCCCATTTCCACACGCAACCACATACACCGTCTCTCCCATTCACATCTCACTTTCTTCAAACATATTGCGTGCACAAATCCTCTTAGTCAAAACTGCTTCTCTCCCATGCAAATAGTCACCTTGAGGCTACATTCATCAGCTTGTTCATACATACCTATATGGAGCCCATACCTATATGGATCATACAGAACAATCCTTCTTAAGAACATTTTGCTTCTCTGACAACCTTCCATTCTGACCTGTCAATATCCTATTTGATTTCTGTCTGTTACTGATAGATTGCGATGAGCTACAAAATAGTTGAGAATCTCCACTCCCTGAATGTTTTCTATTTTTGCAAGTGTAGTTTTTCACGGAGCAAAATACCAAGAAAGCTACAAAGAATCTGGAAACTTATCAAAATGTGCCTCTGTGAATTTAGAAATTCTTAACCTCTTTTTTCTGCAAAAGTTATACTATTCATTTTGGAAAATAAAATATTAATGCAGGAATTGTCAGAGTGAGAATAACTTTACCCTGGTCCCCTCCAAGAAAAAAACAAAGGGGTAAGAGGAGTAGCAGCTAACATGTTACAATTATCTTGGGGAAGGTTATCAACCCAAATAAACTATTTGTTATGGACATTTGAAGGAAATATAAGCAAACTGTCAGTTTGGGCTTCCCTGATAGTTCAGTTGGTAAAGAATCTGCCTGCAATGCAGGAGACCCGAGTTCGATTCCTGGGGCAGGAAGATCCGCTGGAGAAGGGATAGGCTACCCACTCCAGTGTTCTTGGGCTTCCCTTGTGGCTCAGCTGGTAAAGAGTCTGCCTGCAATGTGGAAAACCTGGGTTCGATCCCTGGGTTGGGAAGATCCCCTGGAGAAGGGAAAGTCTTCCCACTCCGGTATTCTGGCCTGGAGAATTCCATGGACTATACAGTTGCAAAGTCAGACAGGACTGAGAGACTTTCACTTTCACCACTTATAAAAGAATGAAAAGTGCTCCACACAGCATCCTGATATGCAGAGTAACAGCAAATTCCACTAGATCTGCTTGACTGTACTGACCAAATGGAAGAGCACCTTGCATGGCAGCCTGGGAATACTGCAAAGCTTTTCCTCATTCTGCTACTGCTAAGTCGCTTCAGTCGTGTCAGACTCTGTGTAACCTCATAGATGGCAGCCCACCAGGCTCCCCCGTCCCTGGGGATTCTCCAGGCAAGAACACTGGAGTGGGTTGCCATTTCCTTCTCCAGGGCAGGAAAGTGAAAAGTGAAAGTGAAGTCACTCAGTCGTGTCCGACTCTTCACGACCCCATGGACTGCAGTCTACCAGGCTCCTCCATCCATGGGATTTTCCAGGCAGGAGTATTGGAGTGGGGTGCCATCACCTTCTCCATCCTCATTCTGGACCCTACTCAAACATGATAGCCTTTTAGTGTACTCAGTAAATGGGTAGAATTATTAATAGTGCTCCCAAGTAAGATATATGATACCTTCAAAACCAAAAGAAGCTCATTAGTAGGGGCCAGATGCATCAACTTGTCCTTCCTCTTGACAGAATATTTCAATGTTCTGTAGACCAGTAACCCCCTAGAAAATTCACCAAGAAAGCCAGTCCCTGAATTTTTATGGGGTTCATTTCCCATTCTCTGGAATGCATTCCTCTCAACCAGGTGTCTAGGATTGCTGTTAAATCCTGCTCATCCGGTTCAATTAGCATGGGCTTCCTAGGTGGCTCAGCGGTAAAGAATCTGCCTACAGTGCAGAAGATCCAGGTTCCATTCCTGAGTCAGAAAGATTCTCCTGAAGTCAGAAATGGCACCCTACTCCAGTATTCTTCCCTGGGAAATTCCATGGACAGAGGAGACTGGTGGCCTACAGTCCACGGGGCCACAAACAGTCAGACACAACTGAGCACACACATCCATGTAATGGGACAGTGTAATTTCCCATGGTATGGAGAGATGATCAAGATCCCCAAGGATTAATTGTTGACACAAGTCTGGAGAATTGATATAGCCTGGTGAAGGTAACTTGCTTGCCCTGACAGCTATAGTCAAACTGCTGCATATGGTCTTTATTTCCAAATACAGGGGAGAAAAAACTTCACACCAGATGCCAGGGGATATGTTGCTTTTCTGCAGCAAAGAAATCTTAAATAGCATCTACAATTGAGTTCATCATTTGACTACTTTTATAATAATCCAGTTATTCTTGAAAATCCATCTTTCCCCTGCACAGGCCAAATAAGAATCTTGAATGGGCATGTGATGAGAATCTTCACTGTGTGAATATTTAAATTCCTAGATGGTGGTGCTAATCTCAAGATTCCTCCAGGAATACAACATTGCGTTTGGTTTGCTATATTGGTAGGTAGAGACAGTTTTAGTGCCTTTCGCTTGGCCTTCCCTGCAGTAATAGTCCATATTCTATGGATCAGGAAACCAACGTGGGGATTCTTTCAGTTTCTGAGTATGTCAATTTCACTTACACATTCTGTACTGGGGATAACAACAGCATCAGATCAGATCAGATCAGTTGCTCAGTCGTGTCCGACTCTTTGTGACCCCATGAATCCCAGCATGCCAGGCCTCCCTGTCCATCACCAACTCCCGGAGTTCACCCAGACTCATGTCCATCGAGTCAGTGATGCCATCCAGCCATCTCATCCTCTGTCGTCCCCTTCTCCTCTTGCCCCCAATGCCTCCCAGCATCAGAGTCTTTTCCAGAGTCAACCCTTCGCATGAGGTGGCCAAAGTACTGGAGTTTCAGCTTTAGCATCATTTCTTCCAAAGAAATCCCAGGGCTGATCTCCTTCAGAACAGGCTGGCTGGATCTCCTTGCAGTCCAAGTGACTCTCAAGAGTCTTCTCCAACACCACAGTTCAAAAGCATCAATTCTTTGACGCTCAGCCTTCTTCACAGTCCAACTCTCACATCCATACATGACCACAGGAAAAACCGTAGTTTGACTAGATGAACCTTTGTTGGCAAAGTAATGTCTCTGCTTTTGAATATGCTATCTAGGTTGGTCATAACTTTCCTTCCAAGGAGTAAGCGTCTTTTAATTTCATGGCTGCAGTCACCATCTGCAGTGATTTTGGAGCCCCCAAAAATAAAGTCTGAAACTGTTTCCACTGTTTCCCCATCTATTTCCCATGAAGTGATGGGACCGGATGCCATGATCTTCGTTTTCAGAATGTTGAGCTTTAAGCCAACTTTTTCACTCTCCTCTTTCACTTTCATCAAGAGGCTTTTTAGTTCCTTTTCACTTTCTGCCATAAGGGTGGTATCATCTGCATATCTGAGGTTACTGATATTTCTCCCAGCAATCTTGATTCCAGCTTGTGTTTCTTCCAGTCCAGCGTTTCTCATGATGTACTCTGCATATAAGTTAAATAAGCAGGGTGACAATATACAGCCTTGACGTACTCCTTTTCCTATTTGGAACCAGTCTGTTGTTCCATGTCCAGTTCTAACTGTTGCTTCCTGACCTGCATACAAACTTCTCAAGAGGCAGATCAGGTGGTCTGGTATTCCCATCTCTTTCAGAATTTTCCACAGTTTATTGTGATCCACACAGTCAACGGCTTTGGCATAATCAATAAAGCAGAAATAGATGTTTTTATGGAACTCTCTTGCTTTTTCATGATCCAGCGGATGTTGGCAATTTGATCTCTGGTTCCTCTGCCTTTTCTAAAACCAGCTTGAACATCAGGAAGTTCACGGTTCACATATTGCTAAAGCCTGGCTTGGAGAGTTTTGAGCATTACTTTACTAGTATGTGAGATGAGTGCAATTGTGCAGTAGTTTGAGCATTCTTTGGCATTGCCTTTCTTTGGGATTGGAATGAAAACTGACCTTTTCCAGTCCTGTGGCCACTGCTGAGTTTTCCAAATTTGCTGGCATATTGAGTGCAGCACTTTCACAGCATCATCTTTCAGGATTTGGAATAGCTCAACTGGAATTCCATCACCTCCACTAGCTTTGTTCGTAGTGATGCTTTCTAAGGCCCACTTGACTTCACATTCCAGGATGTCTGGCTCTAGGTCAGTGATCACACCATCGTGATTATCTGGGTCGTGAAGATCTTTTTGTACAGTTCTTCTGTGTATTCTTGCCATCTCTTCTTAATATCTTCTGCTTCTGTTAGGTCCATACCATTTCTGTCCTTTATCGAGCCCATCTTTTCATGAAATGTTCCTTTGGTATCTCTGATTTTCTTGAAGAGATCTCTAGTCTTTCCCATTCTGTTCTTTTCCTCTATTTCTTTGCATTGATCGCTGAAGAAGGCTTTCTTATCTCTTCTTGCTATTCTTTGGAACTCTGCCTTCAGATGTTTATATCTTTGCTTTTCTCCTTTGCTTTTCAATTCTCTTCTTTTCACAGCTATTTGTAAGCATAGCAGGAGATACATCACTGACTTGAGTAAAATCTCCACAGTGGCATTTTGAGTCTCTGGGAATTAGGGTTACTTCAGAGTCAGTGTCTAGTAATCTTTTTAAAATATATGATTATTTCCCTCTTTCTTCAATGCAGTTACCCTGATAAATGGAGACAAGTCCCTTTAGGGAAGACTTCCCTGATGGTCCAGTGATTAAGGGCTTGCCTGGTGGCTCAGATGTTGAGGAATCTGCCTACAATGTGAGAGACTCCGGTTCTATCTCTGGGTTGAGAAGATACCCTGGAGAAGGAAGTGGCCAACCACTCTGGTATTCTTGCCTGGAGAATTCCATGGACACTGAGGAGCTACAGTCCATGGACTCGCAGAGTCTGACACAACTGAGCAACTATCACTTTCACTTTTTTCAAATGCAGATTTACAATATTTCATTTGACTGGGTAGCAGAGTCCTTTTTAAAGGAGATCTGGCCTCATCTTTGTTCACAGGGCATTGAATTTTTGAAGTGGCTCAAGTATTGGAGTTGAGTTCAAGAGGACCTGTGAATTTTTACCATAGTCATTCAAGTCAGAATTCTATTCATTAGATATAGAGCTGTCTAATTTATACAGATGAAGTACAACTTAGTAAGCTGCTCATCTAATTTAGTTCTAGGGACACCACAATCAACTTGTCAACACTAAAGCTCATTGTGAGTGAGAAAGTTCTTATTACTACTTAACTTATTATGGTAACCATACCCATCTTGTCTCTGGCAAATACACGTCACCACTTGGCTCTTTCCAAACCAGGAATACAATGTCCCCCTTCAATGCAAGAAGTTTAATTTGAAGGCAGCAGTTCCCAATCATTTATGCCCTACAAAGATTACACATCACAGAGTCTTCAGTGATGCTGATGCTCCCCTCATGAATGTTTCTGACAGCTTCGTTAAAGACAGAGTCCTCTGGATTTTCTGGATGTCACAGTGGGGTGTTGAGAGTAGGTCTTAAGTGGTAAATCCACTCTATCCTTTCAAAGTCTCTAAACCTTTAGATACCTTCATTTCCAGTGTTCTAAGGAAGTACTGGCATTTTGACTTCACTTCGTGTAGAGTGCCTTTGGGTCCATATTTGGTCCAACTAACAGCAAATTGTTATAGTCACTCTCCCCATTCAAACTGATGTATTAAATATGGAATCTCTACCTAGTGAGACTATATCAATAAATTTGGCCCAATCCAACATATCTTTTAACATCCTGATCCAAAAACTTCAGAATCTATTTTCACACTTTTCCCCCAAATTTCATTAATGTAAGTGGACAAAATCATACAACTGTTTTGATGTGTATAACACCTCCTTGAAGGCTATGCTTTTTTCTCATGCTCTGAAAGCTGCTAGGATTTGAAAGTGAAAGTGTTAGTCACTCAGTCCTGTCTGACTCTTTGTGACCTCATGGACTGTAGCCCACCACGCTCCTCTGTCCATGGAATTCCACAGGCAAGAATATTGGAATGGGTAGCCATTCCATTCTGTAGGGGATCTTCCTGACCCAGGGATCAAACCCAGGTCTCCTGCACTGCAGGCAGATTCTTTACTGTCTGAGCCAACAGGGAAGCCTTCTAGGGCTTGAGTCTGGTTATAGTTTTTTTTTTTTCTTTTAATAAGGATAAACTTTATTTTTATAGCACAGATCATTATTACTCCTGTATCCACAATCTTTACTTCAGTTAAAAGCAAATGTGCTTTTTGCTAACATAGGAGAGGAAATATTTTCAAGTTGGCAGCCTTAAGGGTTTTTATTTTATTTTAATTGGAGGACAATTGCCCCTCAACCTTGCATTGGCTTCATGCCACACAACAGTGCAAATCAGTCATAGCTATGTGTACATCCCCTCCCTCCTGATCCCCCCCTCACCCCCACCCCGCCCTCCAAGCTGCCACAGAGTGCCAGGCTGGACTCTTTGTGCTACACAGCAGCTTCCAACCAGCTATCTATTCCAAATGTGGCAGTGCATACATGTAAATACCATTTCCCCAATTCATCCCACCCTCTCCTTCCCCCACCACATCCATGAGTCTGCTCTCCATGTTCGTGTCTCCATTCCTGCCCTGCAAATAGGTTCATCAGTACCATTTCTCTAGATTCCATACATATATGGGTCTTGGGACTTCCTTGGTGCTATTGCTGCTGCTGCTGCTGCTGCTGCTAAGTCGCTTCAGTCGTGTCCGACTCTGTGTGACCCCATAGATGACAGCCCACCAGGCTCCTCCATCCCTGGGATTCTCCAGGCAAGAATACTTGGTGGTCTAGCGCTTAAGACTCTACACTCCCAATGCAGGGGGTGGTGCAGGTTCAGTTTCTGGTCAGGAAACTAGAGTCTTCATGCCACAACTAAAGATCCCATATGCTGCAACTAAGACCCAGTACAGCTGAAAAACAACAAAACAAACAAAAAAATACAAGTCTGGTTATAGATCCAAAAGCAATGGTAACTATGTGATATGATGGAGGTGTTAGCTAACACTGTGGTGGGGATCATTTTGTCATAACACATTGTATACCTTAAATTTACATAATATTATATGGCAATTGTATCTTCATGAAGGTAGGAAAATAAAAATAAAAACAATGATACTTGGTGTGAGTAGATCCTGATGAGAATCTATAGTCTCTTGCAGGTCAGTTACCTCAGGTTAGGCCATTATAGGTTTTTAATACTAGGAAAGACTGATCTTTTCACACACAAGTGTAAAGGCTGCTACTAATAGCAAAGGTAGATTGGCAGAATTTATGGTTTCAAGGATTTCAGTTTCATCATGTTTTTGATCATGTTCTGAATGTCCCTATCTAAATTTTCATTGTGCATTTACTTTTGCATCAATGTTCTTACTTTAACATAAAAGAATTCATGAGGCTGGAAAATAAATTTTCATTGTACTTCAGTCCTTAACAAGATTATACTTTAGTTTTGCTTTTATTCAGAAATCTTAATCTTATGGCTACATGAGATAACAATTATTGCTTAGAGCAGTCAGAGATGTGATTTGCTTCCCTACTGGGAACTTAATCTGGGAATTTAAAACCCTGAACTCATCATTTTCTTTCCTAAGTTCTCTGAAACATGTAAAAGGAAACAGTCAACCTCATTATAATCCTTATTTTCAATAAAATGTTTTATGGCTGCAAGTGTTTTTCAGTTACTCAAACTCTTGCCATGTATATGCATTTGCTTCAAGGTGTCTCAGTTCAGTTGTTCAGTCGTGTCCAACTCTTTGTGACCCCATGGACTGCAGCACGCCAGGCCTCCCTGTCCATCACCAACTCCTGGAGTTTACTCAAACTCATGTCCATTGAGTCAGTGATGCCATCCAAACATCTCATCCTCTGTCATCCCCTTCTCCTCCCACCTTCAATCTTTCCCAGCATCAGGGTCTTTTCAAATGAGTCAGTTCTTCACATCAGGTGGCCAAAGGTGTCTACAGGTGATGATATAAGAAACTGTATTGCTGCTGTATACCGCAAGCTGTCAACTGTGCCCTTTGCCAATGGAAAAAGTTATTAATGTCTTGAAATATAATCAGATCGGAGAACAAATTCAGGGGACGCATCCTTGAAGCAGTTCCTCTGAAACTACTTCTGATATCTGTTCTGGCCATTATTATGCATAACAAATTATCTCTAAAATAGTGGTGTAGTACAAAATTTTGTTTAGCCATCACATTTTGTAGATCAAGAATTCTTAGATGGCATATCAGAAAAGATTCTTCTCTGGTTCATTATACCGTGGGCCTCAGCTGGATAGACCTGAAATCGAGGAGTCTTTCATTAGCTGGGGAATGCAGTAACATGAAGGTACATTCACTCATACATAAGATGCCTGGATTGAAAAGACACAAAAACTAGGATTGCCAGTTAGAACACATGCATGCATATGAACTCTCTAGATGTCTTGGCTTCCTTAGAGCATAGTGGCCTCAGGATAGTTAGACATATTATATGGCAGCTCAAGAATTCAAAGACAAGTGTTACAGAATACCACATGAAAGTTGCATTGAATTTCATGATCTGTCCTTGGAAGTCAAATAGTATCACCTTCAGCAAATCTATTAAATGAAACATTCCCTCCAAACCTGCCCAGTTAAAAAGGCTAGGGACATAGACCCCAGTTCTCAGTGGGATATAGCAATATTCTCAAACAGCATGTGAGATGGAAGATGATGTCACAGATTTCTTTGGAAAAAAAAAATATTTTACAACCTAAGATACATACAAAGAAGGAACCGTGAGATAAGTAAGAACATTAGAGTCACAGTATAGCTAATACACCCATGGGTAAAGGACTGGCAAACAGCAAGATAATCACAACTGCCGAGTTTCTCCCCAAGGAGAGGTCTGAGTGCCAAATCGGGCTCCCCAGCTTGGTGTCCTATACCAGGAAGATGATCTCCCAGAATGTTTGGCTTCGAAGGTCAGTGTGGCTTGCTTTCATAGGATCCAGAGGGCTTCCCTGGTGGCTCAGACAGTAAAGAATCCATCTGCAATGTGAGATATCTTGGTTCTATCCCTGGGTTGGGAAGATCCCTTGGAGGAGGGCATGGCAACCCACTCCAGTATTCTTGCCTGGAGAATCCCCATGGACAGAGAAGCCTGGCTGGCTACAGTCCATGGGGTTGCAAAGAGTCAGACATGACTGAGCAACTAAGCACAGAGGACTGTAGGAAACAGAGACTCCGCTCTTAAAGGGTGCACACAAAATCTAACTAACATACTCTAAGACCAAGGGAAGAAGTAGTAATGTGAAAGGAGCCTAGAGCGAACCAACTTGCTGATCTTGGAGAGCCTTCTAGAGAGTCAGAAGGCAACTGGGACTCAACCTGGAGACACAGACACTGGTAGCAGCCATTTGGGGAAGCTTATTCTACTATGAGGGCTTCCTAGTGGCTCAGACGGTAAAGAATCAGAGGAGCCTGGCTGGCTACAGTCCATGGGGTTGCAAAGAGTTGGACAGGACTGAGTGACTAACACTCTCACTTTAACTATTCTACTATGAAGACATTTTGTAATCCTTCCTCTAGCTTATGGGCACCTGGTTCCAGCCACGCCTGCCAGCCAGTCAATCCCAATTCTGGGACTCATCAGGCCAAGAAGTTAGCCATGCAAGGACATAGTTCCACCAATCAGAAGGCCAGCAGCAGCTGCAGTTCCTCCCTAACACTCCAGCCACCTCAAGACCCCATGGCCCCTGTAGCCAGCTGGGTTCAGATTCAGCTCCACCTACCCACAGGCTGATATCATCTTAGGGACCCCTGGGCTTCACATCCACCACTCCAGAACCTTAATCCACCCATCCGTGGGCTGGCATTGCCTTGGGATTCCCCAGGGCTCTGTAGCTAACTAACTCAAGACCCGGCTCTGCCCACCAGTGGCTAGCAGCTCCCACATCAGGCAGGACTTGACAACCAACGAGGCTGGGGACTAGCCACACTTAGCAGAACAGCCACAGTAGTCAGTATCGCTACAGAAGAAGGGTCCATGCAGTGCACATAGGGAGATAGGAAGTACCCCTAAAGCATATAGCTCTGGTGAACAGAGGGAAATGTGCTTCTGGGACCCATAGAACATCTCCTACTGAAGTCCCTTTCTCCAATATCAGGAAGCATGCCTGACCTACCTCATACATGTATACATATAAATGAAAACAAAGAATCAGGCAAAATGAAGTGACAAAGGAAAATTTTTGAAGCAACAGAACAAGATAAAACCCCAGAAGAAGAGCTCTGCAAAGTGGAGATAAGCAATCTAGTCAAAAGAGTTTAAGGTAATGATCATTAAAATGCTCAATAAACTTGGAAGAAGACGGAATGAACACAGTGAGAAGTTTAACAAAGAGTTAGAGAATATAAAAAAGAACCAAATAGAGCTTAAAAATTTCAATAACTGAAATTTAAAATATACTATCAGTAGAGGAATCAACAATGTATTAGGTGATACAGAGGAATAAATTGATGAACTGAAAGACAGAGTAGTGGAAATCGTTCAAGCTGAACAGAAAAAAAAAAAAAAAAAAAAACACCAATACAGTATACTAACGCATATATATGGAATTTAGAAAGATGGTAACAATAACCCTGTGTACGAGACAGCAAAAGAGACACCGATGTATAGATCAGTCTTATGGACTCTGTGGGAGAGGGAGAGGGTGGGGAGATTTGGGAAAATAGCATTGAAACATGTATAATATCATGTATGAAACGAGTCGCCAGTCCAGGTTCGATGCACGGTACTGGATGCTTGGGGCTGGTGCACTGGGACGACCCAGAGGGAGGGGAGGGGAGGGAGGAGGGTGGAGGGTTGAGGATGGGGAACACGGGTATACCTGTGGCGGATTCATTTCAATATTTGGCAGAACTAATACAATATTGTAAAGTTTAAAAATAAAATAAAATTTAAAAAAAAAAGAATTTTTAAAAAATGAGGGTCATTTAAGAGACCTCTGAGACAACATCAAACATCACGGCAGATTTAGACACACATACAAACTTAAAGTGAAGAAATAGAAAAAGGTGCTCCATATAAATGGAATAAAAAAGAAAGCCAGGGTAACAACACGTATTAAACAAAATAGAATTTAAAGCAAAGACTATCACAAGAGACAAAGAATGATATTACATAACACTGGGTGTGTGTGTGTGTTTAGTCGCTCAGTTGTGTCCAGCTCTTTGTGACCCCATGGACTGAAGCCCACCAGGCTTCTCTGTCCATGGAATTCTCCAGGCAAGAATACTGGAGTGGATAGTCATTCCCTTCTCCAGGGAATCTTCCCGACTAAGGGATTGAACATGTATCTTCTGCATTGCAGGCAGATTCTTTACCTGCTGAGTAGAAGCCATTGAATACCACTTCTCCAGTGGGGAAACCATTACATACTACTGCAGGGTATTTATCCAAAGATAACAAAAACACTAATTAGAAAAGATATGTACCCCTATGTTCATCACAGCATTATTTATAATAATCACGATATGAAAGAAACCAAGGTGCCCATCATTCAGTTCAGTTCAGTCGCTCAATCTTGTCTGACTCTTTGCAATCCCATGAACTGCAGCATTCCAGGTCTCCCTGTCCATCACCAACTCCTAGAGTACACCCAAACCCATGTCCATTGAGTCTGTGATGCCATCCAACCATCTTATCTTCTGTCGTCCCCTTCTCCTCCTGCCCTCAATCTTTTACAACATCAGGATGAATGGATAAAGAAGTTGTGGCATGCATATACAATGGAGTATTATATAGCCATAGGAAATGAGATCTGCCATATGAAACATGATGGACATAGAGGTTATTATGCTAAGTGAAATAAGTCCGACAGAGAAAGAAAAATACTGTATGATTTCACCTATATGTGGAGTCAAAAGCACCACATAAATGAATAAACCTAACAAAACAGAAAGAGAGTCATAGATACAGAGGACAAACAAGTGATCACCAGAGTGGAAGGGAATGAGAGGACAACAGAAATAGGTGAACGATATTAAGACAAAATAAATAAATAGATAGTAGATAGGTAGATAAATAGTATGTAAATGTCTGTGAATGAAATGTGAAAGTTTAAGAATGTGAAAGTTTGGAAATAAAAGTCTAGGATTGAATATGTCTAGGATTGAATATGTGAGTATGACAATGACAGTATGAAAGTATGAGAGTGTGAAGGAGGGTGAAAAAATAAGGATAAAGTCTACTGAAAACAGCCAGAATTTTCCAAAACCTTCTACTAGGGGCATAGAATTAAACAAAACATGCTGGTATTATAAACACCAGTTTTATCATTCTGTGGATGAGCATCACCCTGGTTGCTAAAATAAAGCCTGATTCCTCAATAGGATGTGAGGAAGAGTGGTGGTGAGAGTACAGCTTTCAGCCAAGGAGGACACAGACCTGAGTGCAATAAAGGCTCCTCTGCTTCCCAGCTATGTGACTCTGGGCACATGCCTGAGAGTGACCATTTCCTCACACATTGCTAATGGTCTAGTAGGCCACTCAAAACAAGTTTAAAATGTGGAATCACATTTCTATTTATTCTCTCAGTATTTTATTTCTGAAGATGTCTCTCTTTTTATTTACCTTTTCTCTCCGAGAGAAATGAAAACAATCCAGTTTGGCTACATGTATAATCTTGTCCTAGATGGTTCCTCTTTTTTGAGTCCCAGAGGTATGAGATAGCTTCATCTTGTTTAGACTACTGAGGCCCAATCAGACAGGGCTTTTTATTATTAATATATTAATAAAAATTAAAAGCAATTTTATTATTAATCTCCCCAGATCAATCAAGACCATATTACAATTCTGTCTCTCTAACTGGAATAACATGAATTTGTGTAAGAGTGTAAGTGTCAGAGTGTCCTTCCTTGTGTACTTTGGTGATGATGTTGTGAAGTCTCTGCAAAGCGACTTACTTTTTTGTCTGCTTGTTTCATTATAGGAAGATAAAAAGTTCCTTAACTCCAGCCATCCTTACACATTTTGTTGTAGCTGTTTAGTGGTTAAGTCGTGTCCAGCTCTTTTATGACCCCATGGACTGTAGCCCACCAGGCTCTTCTGCTCATGGGATTCCCCAGGCAAGAATACTGGTTGCTATTCCCTTCTCTAGGGGATATTCCTGACCCAGGGATTGAACCCAGGTCTCCTGCATTGCAGGCAGATTTTTTACTGACTGAGCCATCAGAGAAGCCCCCTTACACATTTACAAGGTGTCAATTGTAGCATTTCCTGGGGAATGCAATTTCCCAAATATGACAGGCTCGATTTCTCTACCTGCGGTCATAAGCACATAGGATTCGTTTTAGTGTTTGCTTCTCCACTCTGGGAGCTTTATTTTTCCTCAATATCATTGTACATATTTGTTTAATGATTATTTATATGGTTGGCCCTGAAATTGCCTCAATGTGGGTTGTTTTCTCTGAACCTATGGAGGTTATCTTCCACATTCTAATATTCTAATAATCTTCCATATTCTAATATTTCCTTATTAGAATCCTGTTAACTGCAACAATTGGTCAATTTTCACTCTTTTTTAAAAAGACTTTTTGATGTCTTTATTGAATTTGTTGTAATATTGTTTCTGTTTTATGTTTTGGTTTTTTTGGCTGAGAAGCATGTGAGATCTTAGCTTCCCAACCAGGGATCGAACCTGCATCCCCCTGTATTGGAAGGCAAAGTCTTAACCACTGGACCAAGCAGGGAAGTCCCAATTTTTACTCTTTATATGGATCTCTAATAAGAAACTTAGATATATTATTTAGGGTCTCCTTTCTAACCTGAGTCTTCTCTATCTCAGGTTCTAACTTTTTCACTTTTGCTTCATCCATCCATTCATTTCTAGCTTTGGGGGAATATGTGATCATTGAAAAGTATTTAAAGCCACTGTTTGTGAATGCACCACAGAAATTATATGTTAATCTTGTGACCCATGTCAAGCTGAAACTCCAATACTTTGGCCACATGATGCAAAGAGCAGACTCATTTGAAAAGACTCTGATGCTGGGAAAAATTGAGGGCAGGAGGAGAAGGGGACAACAGAGGATGAGATGGTTGGATGGCATCACCGACTCAATGGACATGGGTTTGTGTTGACTCTGCGAGTTGGTGATGGACAGGGAGGCCTGGAATGCTGCAGTTCATGGGGTTGCAAAGAGTCAGACAAGACTGAGCGACTGAACTGAACTGTGACTCATGTATTTATACCCATGTATGCAGATGACACCACCCTTATGGCGGAAAGTGAAGAGGAACTAAAAAGCCTCTTGATGAAAGTGAAAGTGGAGAGTGAAAAAGTTGGCTTAAAGCTCAACATTCAGAAAACCAATATCATGGCATCACTTCATGGGAAATAGATCGGGAAACAGTGGAAATAGTGTCAGACTTTATTTTGTTGGGCTCCCAAATCACTGCAGATGGTGACTGCAGCCATGAAATTAAAGACGCTTACTCCTTGGAAGGAAAATTATGACCAACCTAGATAGCATATTGAAAAGCAGAGACATTACTTTGCCAACAAAGGTTCATCTAGTCAAGGCTATGGTTTTTCCTGGGGTCATGTATGGATGTGAGAGTTGGACCGTGAAGAAGGCTGAATGCTGAAGAATTGATGCTTTTGAACTGTGGTGTTGGAGAAGACTCTTGAGAGTCCCTTGGACTGCCAGGAGATCCAACCAGCCCATTCTGAAGGAGATCAGCCCTGGGATTTCTTTGGAAGGAATGATGCTAAAGCTGAAACTCCAGTACTTTGGCCACCTCATGCGAAGAGTTGACTCACTGGAAAAGACTCTGATGCTGGGAGGTATTGGGGGCAAGAGGAGAAGGGGACGACAGAGGATGAGATGGCTGGATGGCATCACTGACTCGATGGACGTGAGTCTGGGTGAACTCCGGGAGTTGGTGATGGACAGGGAGGCCTGGTGTGCTGCGATTCATGGGGTCACAAAGAGTCAGACACGACTGAGCGACTGAACTGAACTGATACATTAATGTTGTGACCCATCATATTTTAGTTTTTATGTTGCCTGGGATGAAGTAATTTATGCCTGAAGGTCCAGTTATTAAATACAGTTATGCACTGAAATTATATGCTGTATTAAAGTGAAAGTGTAGTCGCTCAGTCGTGTCTGACTCTTTGCAACCCCATGGACTGTAGCCCACCAGGCTCCTCTGTCCATGGGATTCTCCAGGCATGAATACTGAAGTTGGTAGCCATTTCTTTTTCCAGGGGATCTTCTCGACCCAGGGATCAAACCTGGGTCTCCTGCATTGCAGGCAGATTCTTTACCATCTGAGCCAGTAGGGAAGCCCTACCAGGATATATCTGGAATCCTTAATGATCAAATCTTTGCAGATTTTAATGTGTATGTCTGCCTAGGGATTGAGACTAAGGGCCTATGGCCCCTTGGCAATTGACTCAAACCTGAGGCCTTTAGGGAAGGTCATCAGACGTATCTCAGACATGCCTCCATTCTCTCCATCTCTCCATTTGAATCTTGGCATCAATCACAGCAACCAAATGTTAGGATTGAATTTGGGGCTTTGTGGACTTTGAGATCTGTTCCACTTTATGTATCTGTTATGGCAGCCCTTAAAAGTAACTGTAACCTATGTCTATGTTTGCTGAAAAAGATAAACCTGTTCCTTTTTGTCTTCCATAACTCACTATCTGAAAGATGTTTTCCCTCAATGCCTTTTTTGAGGATTGTTTACATTACCTTTAATATTTTATTTACTAATTCATTAGTTGGATTAGGATGAAGGTAAATGGTTGATGTCTAGTCTAAGGGGGTACCTCTGGTTAGAAATTTGTATTTTCCAGTTTCCATAGAAACCTAACAATAATCAGAACTTTATAATGGCATACTGCTTTCTATGATACCAGGGTTATGCTCATATATCCTGTAAGAAAAAATATTTAGAAGCATATCTACTCTAGATGGAAGAACACTTCCATCAGCAACAGGCCTATTGATTGTTTACCATTAATGTGAGCTTTTGTATTTTTTGAGGGGGAGAATATAATTCAAAATAAGTGCCATCTGATATATCCTCTTGTGTGGGAGAAGCTGGTTGCTTCTGACAAGAGAGACTGACATTCCAACTGTGCCCTATAGACCACTTATTATGTCATTTAAGATGACAGACACCTGTGACTTGAGGGTCCTGTGACTTTTGAGTTCTAGAAAGAGAGGTTCCCAAACATATCTGAATAACCCCAACCTCTTCTCCAATTTTCAACCTGTATCAAATGATGGTAATTTCTTCCCACTGTTACTTCCTCTATGCTATCTCAATGTTTCCTTCCCATTTTTGTCCTTTCAATATTCCAGTTTTTTAAAAAATTAATCACTTAATCTGTTTAAATGACTAATGTGTGTTATTTTTCCTTTGCATTTGATTTTCAGTACTTTCATCATAATATGGTTAATTGTGATGTTATTTGCATTCCTTTTGATGTTTGTGGCATTTCTTGAATGCATATTTTGATGACTTTCAATATTTTAAAAATTCCTAGCTATATTACTTACAATATTTTTTCATTAATTTTGTATCTGCTCTCAGACTGCAATACACATCCCTTAGTCCTTTGCATCAAGGTACTTATGTCTGTTAAGGCAGAGAACCTTAATTCAGACAAGTGACTCAATGCTGAGATTGTTTGGGAGAGCTGATCAATTTCCAGTTTACTCTTATTCTTAGCCCTTTTTAATTCCTAACAGAAATCCTCTGACATGCAAAGGACTTTTTCTCAGTATCAGAGAAAAATCCAGTTTTTGTTCCTCAAACCCCAAGATGCTGTTGAAAGACATGCTCAGTTCTAAAGCATCAGCTGCTACTTTCAAAATCAAAAAAATGTCTTATGGGAAAACATGTAGCCCAATTTTGATCTTACCCTTTTGTTTTCTTTCTTTGGGAATTCCCTTCCCTTCAAATTTGGATGTCTTTTTTTTTTCTTGTCTGATAGCTGTAGTTAGGGTTTCCAATACTGTGTTAAATAGCAGTGGTGAGAGTGAGCATCCTTGTTTTTAATTTTAGAGGAAAAGCTTTCATATTTTCACCATTGAGCATGATGCTAGCTGTGGGTTTGTCATAAATGGCCTTTATTATGTTGAAAATATGTACCCTGTATATCAATTTTGATTAAAAGATTTCTCATGAATAGATGTTGGATTTTGTCAGTTATTTGTGAATTTTCAACTATCTTCTTATTGTTACTTTCCAGTTTTAGTCAGGAAAGGTACTTGACATAGTTTCTAACTTCTTAAATATGTTCAGGCTTGTTTTTGACCTAATGTATGCCTATCCTAGAACAATGTTCCATGTGTGATTGAAAACAATGTGTATTCTGTTACTGTTGAATAAAATGTTCTGTATGTCTGTTAGATTCATTTGATCTATTGTGTTCAAATTCACCATTTCCTCATTGATTCTCTGGGTGATCTATCTGTTTTTGAGAGTGGGATACCAAAGATCCCAACTATCAACTGTGTTGCTATTTACTTCTTATTTTACATCTGTTTTTTGTTGTTGTTCAGTTGCTCAGTCATGTCTGACTCTTTGCAATCTCATGGACTGCAGCACACCAGGCTTCCCTGTCCCTCACCATCTCCCAGAGTTTGCTCAAACTCATGTCCATTGAGTCAGTAATGCCATCCACCATCTCATCCTCTGTTGTCCCCTTCTCCTCCCACCTTCAATCTTTCCCGGCACCAGGGTCCTTTCCAATGAGTCAGCTCTTCTCCTCAGGTGGCCAAAGTATTGAAGCTTCAGCTTCAGCATCAGTCCTTCCAATGAATATTCAGGGTTGATTTCCTTTAGGATTGACTGGTTTGATCTCCTTGCAGTCCAAAGGACTCTCAAGAGTCTTCTCCAACACCACATTTCAAAGGCATCAATTCTTCGGTGCTCAACCTTTTTTATTGTCCAGTTCTCACATCTGAACATGACTACTGAAAAACCATAGATTTGACTACAAGGACTTTTGTTGGCAAAGTAATGTCTCTGATTTTTAATATGCTGTTTAGGTTGGTCATAGCTTTTCTTCCAAGTATCTTTTAATTTCATGGCTGCAATCACTGGTCCACATTGACTTTGGAGCCCAAGAAAATAAAGTCTCTCACTGTTTCCATTGTTCTCCGTCTATCTGCCATGAAGTGGTGGGACCGAATGCCATGATCTTCGTTTTTTGAATGTTGAGTTTTAAGCCAGCTTTTTCACTCTCCTTTTTCACTTTCATCAAGAGGCTCTTTAGATCCTCTTCGCTTTCTGCCATATGGGTAGTGCCATCTGCATATCTGAGGTTATTGATATTTCTCCAGCAATCTTGACTACAGCTTGTGATTCATCCAGCTGGGCAATTCACACTATATACTCTCATATAAGTTAAATAACCAGGTTGGCAATATACAGCCTCAATGTATTCCTTTTCCAGTTTGGAACCAGTCTGTTATTCCATATCCAGTTCTAACTGTTGCTTCTTGACCTGCATACAGATTTCTCAGGAGGCAGGTAAGGTGGTCTGGTATTCTCATCTCTTTAAGAATTTTCCAGTTTTTTGTGATCCACACAGTCAAAGGCTTTGGCCTAGTCAATAAAGCAGTCTTGTCTATGGGTAGTTGCTAAATGATCCTCTTGTAAGGGGGACTGAGTTGGGAATGAACTATGTTGCTATCTTGATGAAGTCACTCCCTGAATTCTCTTAAGGTATATGTGAAATTTATACGATGAGATACCATGCAACAATAAAAAAGTAGGAATTATCAATAAATTCAATATGGATGAATCTAACATATGTGTTTATTTGAAAGAGATCATACACAAAAGGACATGTGCTATATGATTCATTTATATGAAGCTCGAGATCAGAATAAAACTAATCCACATTGATACAGGTCAGAAAAACTATTGGCTTAGGAAGTCTGGTTACTGCTTAGAAAAGGGCACAAGATCAATGTTACATGGCAGCCTGGATGGGAGAGGGGTTTAGTAGAGAATGGATACATGTATGTGTATGGCTGAGTCCCTTCACTGTTCACCCAAAACTAACAAAACATTGTTAATGGGCTATACCCCAATATAAAATAAAAAGTTTAAAGTTTGGGGAAGAAAAGAAAATGCAAAAGAGACTTTTCTATACTGGGAAAAGTATTCTGTGTTTTGAGCTGCGTTGAGATTATGAGAGTGTTTTTATTTATAAAATGACATTGAGTTGCACAGTTAATATTCATAATTTTAATTTGTGAAAAGTATGCCTCAACTGCAAAAAATGAAAAACAATGGGGAAAAAAGTTGGAAAAATAAAACTGCTGATTTTAAATTCATTACCTTTCATGTATGAAAATGAATCAACCATTAGATATATATATCTTAATTTTTTTTCTTTAAACAAGTTTAAAGAGTAGAATCAAAGAGAGTATATAAATACATCAATTGTAATGAAATTAAAACTATTATAATAGTGATAGCTGTGAGAGGTGCTTTTAAATTTTTAAAGATCCTTACTCCAAAATCATAACACCAAAAACAGTGTACCTTTTTCTTGCATACTTTAAATTAGGGTATTAAGATTACTTTTAAAGTTAGCAAAAGTGATAAGCACACTTTGATTTTATATCATTTTTTGCACACGCATTTTTAGAGATTAGTGAGGATGATCAGTCCCCTCTATACCTACAACTAAAACAACTAAGAAATAATATAGCAAACAAGCAAAGAAAACTCTTAAAACTGGAACCAAGAAGATAGATTGGCTAGGGAGTTGAGATTTAAAGAACACAGCAAGTAAAGTACTTCGATTTCCTTATTGTCTTCCATATGACCCAGACAGTGCATTGCAGAATCCTCCAACTTGTAAACACCTACAAGCATAGACAAAGTAAATAAATAAAAGTTTCAATGAGTCTATCCCCCTTGGCCAGATTTTGGATGAGTGGCTTAAAAACAGAAAAACTTTTTGATAATACTCAACCCTACTCCAGTGAAACATCAACAATAAAACCACCCCTCTTTCCCAGTTTCAATGGGGGTGAGCAGAAAGAGAATTATCCATTCTATACACCCACTGCTAAAGCTGAAACTCCAATACTTTGGCCACCTCATGCGAAGAGTTGACTCATTGGAAAAGACTCTGATGCTGGGAGGGATTGGGGGCAGGAGGAGAAGGGGACGACAGAGGATGAGATGGCTGGATGGCATCACTGACTCGATGGACGTGAGTCTGAGTGAACTCCGGGAGTTGGTGATGGACAGGGAGGCCTGGCATGCTGCAATTCATGGGGTCGCAAAGAGTCGGACACAACTGAGCGACTGATCTGATCTGATCTGATACACCCACTCCATGGAATCATCTGCACTCTAATTTCCCTACCTGGTAGTTTCAGTGGGCCTGGCCAGGAAGCTAATCCATGCCCCACTTGGAAGAAGCAGGCAGCATTGTGATTCTTCAGCCAGGTGATGGAGGGGCTAGCAGGCAGCTGATGTGGAGAAAAGGGAGCCTTGTGCACTGCTGGTGGGATTGTAAATGGTACAAACACTATGAAAAACAGCAGAGTATGGAGGCTTATGAAAAATTAAAAATAGAACTACCATATCATCAAGCAATTCCACTTCTGGGATATATCTGAAGGAAAAAAAACATTTCTGCACCTCATGTTCATAGCAGCAGTATTTACAACAGCCAAGACATGGAAATAGCATAAGAATCCATCAATGGATGAATGAATAAAGAAGTTGTGATATTTATATAATGGTATAATACTTAGCCATATTAAAACAGAAGGAAATCCTACCATTTCCAACAATATGATTAGATCTTGAGGCCATTATGTCAAGTCAGATACAGTAGACAATCACTGTATTATTTCCCTGATATATGTAATCAAAAACAAAAATAAAACCAAAATCAAGCTCACAGAAAAAAAGAGACCATAATTGTGGTTAACAGACAAGGGAGTGGGTGGGTATAGGGGATTTGGATGAAAATGGTCAAAAGATATAAAATAACTTGCAGTTATAAAACAAATAAGTCCTGGGGATGTAATATACAACATGACGACTATGATTAACAGTGCTGTATGCCATATAAGAAAGTAATAAACATCACAGAGTTCTCATCACAAATTATTGTGGTAATCATTTCATGATGTATGTAACTCATGATGGTCTGTACCTTAAACTTATACAGTGTTGTATGTCAATTATATCTCAATAAAACTGGGAAAAAATTGGTTAAGTTGAATTTTCTATAACTTGAAATAGAAAGACTTCCAATATATGCATTCCAATAGAAGTATCAAAATAAAGGGGATTTTAATATTAAAACAAACAAAAACAAACAAGCAAAACCTCATGAGCCAATAATATGCTGTCAACAATAAATTCACTTCAACTACAATTACATAGGTATGTTTAATGTAATGAGATGGAAATAATATACCATACAATCATTAACTGACAAAACCAAGAATGATTATATTAATATTAGCTATAATAGACTTTGGAGCAAAGAAAATTAGTAGAGACAAAGAGGGATACTACATTATAATAAAAGGATGAATCCACTTGGAATATATAACAATCTTTAATAGGTATATACCAAACAGCAGACTGTTAACAATACATGAAGCAAAAACTGATATAGCTGAAAGTACAAATATATGAATACACAATTACACTTTGATACTTCAATACTCTGCTCTCAGAAACTAGTAGAAATATTGCACAGAAAATGAGCAAAGATATACAAGAACAAAAGAATACAACATTGATAGGATATAATTGACATATAAACAAGACTCCACCTAACAACAACAGAAGACATTATTTTTCAAGTGTCAATGGAACATTTGCCATGACAGATCATATCCTTGACTATAAAACAAATCTTAACAAATTTAAAAGAATTTTAGCTATACACAGTATATTCTCTGACCATAATAGAACCAAAGCAGAAATCAATAACAGAAAGACACTGGGAAAACTCCTGAACTTTTGAAGTGTAAGCAAAAATACATCTAAATAGTCTATGGATCAAGTAAGAAGTTCAAAAGGAAATAAAAGCATAACTAAATAAAAATTAAAATGCAGCCTCTAAAATATAAAATATGTCAGCCATAGCTAAAGCAGAGATGAAATGCAAATTTATAACAATAAAATGCTGATGTATTGCAGAAACTGACACAATATTATAAAGCAATTATCCTCCAATAAAAAAATCATTAAAAAAAGAAAAAAGCGTATCAAATTAATAGCCAAATTTCCTACCTAGGGATATTTCAAAAAGAGAATGCAAACCCAAAACAAGTAGAAGAAAGGAAATAAATAATAAAGATGAGAGCAGGAATCCTTGAAAACAGAAAAATGATAAAGAAAAGCAATGAAACAAAAGCAAATTATTTTTAAAAAATCAACAAAATCAATAAACCTAGCAAAAAGCAAAGATAAAAAGAAAGAAAAAATCACCAATATTAGAAAGAACATGATTATAGATCTTTTAGTCATTTCAAGGATAGTAAGGGAATACTATGAACAATTTTGTTCATGAGTTCCACCTCTTAAAAGAAAAGACCAACTTCTCAAAAACCACAAAATAACAAAACTCAATCAATATGAAATATATACTCATAATACTTCCATAAGTGTTAAATAAACTATTTAAAACTTTTAAAAACAGAGGAAAAATAAATCTCCATATGGTTTTGTTGAAGAATTCTATCAAACATTTACAGAAGAATTAAAACCAGTGTTATATAATCTTTCCCAGAAAATAGAAAAGGAGAGAATATTTCCTAACTCATTTATAAGGCTAGTATTATCCTGCTATTGAAACAAGAAAAAGACAGTAAAAACAAAAACAAAAAAAGCAATATCTCTTATGATCTAAGACACAAAAGATCTTCCACACTGTACTAGCAAACTAAATACAACCATATATAAAAGTGTTTATGCAACAAGACCAAGTGGAACTTATTTAAATTATGCAAAGCTGGTTCAATGTTTGAAAATTTGATTGATTAATGTATTATACCATATAAACAAGCTAAAGAAGAAATATTATATAATCATATCAATTGATGCAGAAAACATAATTGATAAAACGCAATACTCAGTCATGAGAAAGACTTGCAGAAAACTAGGAATCCAAAGGAATTATCTCAATTTGATAAAGAGCATCTACATCATATTTCATGGAGAAATACAACATTCTCCCTCTGCTAAAGACTGAATGCTTGTGTCCCCACAAAATTCGTATGCTGAAATCCAATTCCCAGTGAAAGTGTAGCCTTTGGGAAATGATTAGGTCAAGAGAATGGAGCCATAATAAAGGGATTAGTGTGGTTATAAAATGGAGAAGGCAATGGCACCCCACTCCAGCCTGGAAAATCCCATGGATGGAGGAGCCTGGTGGGCTGCAGTCCATGGGGTTGCTAAGAGTCGGACACGACTGAGCGACTTCACTTTGACTTTTCACTTTAATGCATTGGAGAAGGAAATGGCAACCCACTCCAGTGTTCTGAGAGACACCTTTGCAGTTTTTGTCATGCAAGGTCCCAGTGAGAAGATAGCCAACTATAAACCAAGAAGCAGGCTTCACCAGATTCTGAATCTGCTGGACTTTCAAGCCTACAGAACTATGAGAAATAAATTTCTGTTGTATATAAACCACCCAATCTATGATATTCTGTTACAGCAGCTTGAATATACTGAGACACCAGACTGGAAACAAGACAAGATTGTTTGCTCTCACCACTCTTATTCCACATGAAGCAAGGAAAATATATAAAAGGCTTACAGACTGGCAAATAAAAAAGAAAACTAGACTTGTTTACAGGTGACGTAATTATTTATGGGGAAATTCCCAATGAATTTACCAAAAAACTTCTACAACTAATCAGTGAATTTAGCAATGTTTCAGGATAAAAGATCAATATGCAAAGTCAATCATATTTCTACATACTAACAATAAACATGCAGAGACCAAAAATTTAAATATATATATATTTAAAACACACACACACACATATATATATAGGCTTCCCTGTTGGCTCAGACAGTAAAGAATCTCGCTGCAATACAGAAGACCTGGGTTTGATCCTTGGGTCAGGAAGATCCCCTGGAGAAGGGAATGGCTACCCACTCCAATATTCTTGCCTAGGTGAATTACATGGACTGAGGAGCCTGGTAAGCTACAGTCCATTGGGGCACAAAGAGTCAGACATGACTGAGCGACTAACACTTTCATATATATTTCATAAATATTTCATATATATATATATATATTCCATATATATCAGTTTAGTTCAGTTGAGTCGCTCAGTCGTGTCCAACTCTTTGCAACCCCATGAATCGCAGTATGCCAGGCCTCCCAGTCCATCACCAACTTCCGGAGTTCACTCAAACTCATGTCCATCGAGTCAGTGATGCCATCCAGCCATCTCATCCTCTGTCGTCCCCTTCTCCTCCTGCCCCCAATCCCTCCGAGCAACAGAGTCTTTTCCAATGAGTCAACTCTTCGCATGAGGTGGCCAAAGTACTGGAGTTTCAGCTTTAGCATCATTCCTTCCAAAGTACACCCAGGGCTGATCTCCTTTAGAATGGACTGATTGGATCTCCTTGCAGTCCAAGGGACTTGCAAGAGTCTTCTCCAACACCACAGTTCAAAAGCATCAATTCTTCGGCACTCAGCCTTCTTCACAGTCCAACTCTCACATCCATACATGACTACTGGAAAAACCAAGCCTTGACTAGACGGACCTTTGTTGGCAAAGTAACGTCTCTGCTTTTTAATATGTTATCTAGGTTGGTCATAACTTTCCTTCCAAGGAGTAAGTGTCTTTTAATTTCATGGCTGCAATCACCATCTGCAGTGATTTTGGAGCCCCCCAAAATAAAGGCTGACACTGTTTCCCCATCTATTTGCCATGAAGTGATGGGACCAGATGCCATGATCTTCGTTTTCTGAATGTTGAGTTTGAAGCCAACTTTTTCACTCTCCTCTTTCACTTTCATCAAGAGGCTTTTTAGTTCCTTTTCACTTTCTGCCATAAGGGTGTTGTCATCTGCATATCTGAGCTTATTGATATTTCTCCTGGAAATCTTGATTCCAGCTTGTGCTTCTTCCAAATCCAGCGTTTCTCATGATGTACTCTGCATATAAGTTAAATAAGCAGGGTGACAATATATAGCCTTGACATACTCCTTTTCCTATTTGGAACCAGTCTGTTGTTCCATGTCCAGTTCTAACTGTTGCTTCCTGACCTGCATATAGGTTTCTCAAGAGGCAGATCAGGTGGTCTGGTATTCCCATCTCTTTCAGAATTTTCCACAGTTTATTGTAATTCACACAAAGGCTTTGGCATAGTTAATAAAGCAGAAATAGATGTTCTTCTGGAACTCTCTTGCTTTTTACATAATCCAGTGGATGTTGTCAATTTGATCTCTGGTTCCTCTGCCTTTTCTAAAACCAGCTTGAACATCTGGAAGTTCACAGTTCATATATATATATATATATATATATATATATATATATATATATATATATGGAGAGAGACAGAGAGAGACAGAGACAGAGAGAGAGAGAGAAGTGAGAAAGAATTTACATTCCCTCCAAAGTAAAGTAAATATTCAGGTATATATTTAACAGAACAGGTTCTGTATGTTGAAAGTTACAAAATGCTGATGAAAGAAATTAAAGAGGACCTAAATACTTGGACAGTCATTGTGTGTTAGTGGACTAGAAGTCCTAACACAGTAAAGATGTCAATTCTCCCCAGACTAATCTATAAGTTTAATTGATTTTGTATCAAAATCCCAGCATGTTTTTACAGACATAGGCAAGCTTACTCTAAAATTAAAATGGAAATGCAAATGAATTAAAATACCTAAGTCACTCTACTGAGAGTAATACTTAATACATAATTAGAGTACTCGAGACAGTGTGATAATGGCAATGAGACAGACATGTAGATCAATAGAATAGAATAAAGAACCCAGGAATACACCCACAAACATATACTCAACTGACTGATGACAAGCAAAGGCAATCCAAGGTTGAAGGATAATCTTTTTCAACAAATGGTGCTGGATCTCTTGAACAGTCATAGGCAAAGAAATGAAAATCACCCTAAAGCTTACACCTCATACAAAAATTAACTCAAAATTGTCATCTCAGTTCAGTTCAGTTCAGTCACTCAGTCGTGTCTGACTCTTTGCGACCCCATGGACTGCAGCACACCAGGGAGCTTGTTCAGATTCATATCCATCGAGTCGGTGATGCCATCCAACTATCTTATTCTCTGCCGTCACCTTTTCCTCCTGCTTTCAATCTTTCCCAGCATCTGGGTCTTTTCCAATGAGTCAGTTCTTTGTATCAGGTAGCCAAAGTATTGGAGTTTTAGCTTCAGCATCAGTCTTTCCAATGAATATTCAGAAATTATTTCCTTTAGGACTGACTGGTTTGATCTCCTTGGAACTCTCAAGAGTTTTCTCCAACACAACAGTTCAAAGGCATCTATTTAAATATAAAATTTAAAACTATAAAACTTTCAGGAAAAATAGAGAAAAAAGTCTTCAGAATCTAGGACTAAGCAAAGGTGTTAAACTTGAAACCAACTGCATAATCCATAGAAGATAAAAATGAAAAAATTGTAACATCAATATTTAAAACTTTTTTTTCTGAGGGACAAAATTAAGAGGATGAAATTATAAGTAATACACTGGGAGAAAGTATTTGAACACCACATATCTGATAAAGGAGTAATATCTAGAATATATAAAATACTGAGAAGTCAAGAGTAACAAGGATACAATCTGATTAGAAATGGGCAGATATTTCACTGAATAGGATTAGAGATGGCAATTAAGCACATGACAGAAATACTCAGAATATTTTGCCTCTCTACAGGAGCAAAATTAGCTTTAGATTACAGGCTACTTTGATTCCAACTGTGTGGGTGTTAGTCACTCAGTCATGTTCAACTCTATGCGACCCGATGGACTGTAGCCCCCCAGGCTCCTGTGTCCATGGAGTTCTGCAGGCAAGAATATTGGAGTAAGTTGCCATTCTCTTCTCCAGGGGATCTTCCTGACCAGGGATCAAACCTGGGTTTCCTGCATTGGCAGGTGGATTCTTTACCATCTGAGCCACCAGGGAAAGCCTTGATTCCAACTAGAAAAACTTAAAAACAGAACCTGAAAGGATCTGACTACTTTCAAGAATCATATCATATTCTAGGATAAAGCACAAGAATAGTCATAGGAATATAAAAATATGGAGCACTTAACAAGATAAACTTATCAGTGTTCAGTGTCCAGGGAAAATTTTCAGTCTTGTGAAGGAGAGAAATATGAACAGAATGAGGAGAGAAACAAAATTAACCCTGAAATATTAGTGATAATAGGAATGATAGACAAGCATATTAAAATAATTTTTATAACTGCACTCTACATATTTCCAAAACTGGAGGAATAATTGAATGTATTATGTACAGCTGTGAATGATATGAAAAAAGGCCAAAATTCATTTTCCATAGATTAAAAACTACAGCTTCTGAGATGGAAAATACACTAGATGAGATTAACACCAGGTTAGATACTATAGGAGAAAGACTGGTGACATTCAAGACAGAGCAGCAGAAGAAAGAAAGCAATCTAGGGGAAAGGAGGGTTCATAAGACATGAAATAATTTTCAGTGGCCTAATACAGGTTTAATTGTAGTCCTTTAAAGATAGGGCAGGGAAGAAAATATTTGAAGTTGTAGTTGAAATAATTGGCTCAAAGTTTTCTAAATCTGATGAAAATAGTAAATCCAGAAGTATAATAAATCCCAAGGATATGAACCATGAAAAAAATACATCAAGTCATATCATAACCAACTTGCTTAAAATGAGTGATAGAGAACATTTTAAAGTTTGAAAGTAAAAAGGAATATTATGTACAGACTAGTAAGAAAGTAATGATGCCAGATTTCTCATTGGAGACAATATAAATTAGATGACAATAGAGCTACATGTTTAAATTAATAAAGGGGAAAATTTAGCTAGACATATAATTCAGTGAAGATATCTTTTAAAAGCAAATGTGAAATAAATATACTTTCAGATATACAAAGCTGAAAGTGGTCACTACAAGCAGAATTCTGCTACAAAATACATTACAGGAAGTCCTTCAGATGATTCTGAATAGAAATCTGGATGTAAACAAAGTAATAAAATATACTAGCAAAGTAACTACATTAGTAAATAATTTTCCTAATATTTAAGTATCCTTGAGTTGTTTTAAAAATAAGATACTTTGAGTTTTATATAAAATATAGAAGTAAAATGTGTGATAAAAATAGCACAAGGACTGAGATTGGAGAAATAAAATCATACTATGGTAAGATTCTTAATCCATATATGAAGTTAATAATATAACTTGGAAATACACTATGTGGGTGTTGTGTGCTTAGCTGTGACTGACTCTTTGCTACCCTATAGAATGTAGCCTGCCAGGCTCCTCTGTCCATGGGATTCTCCAGGCAAGAATACTGGAGAATGTTGCCATTTCCTGCTCCAGAGGATCTTCCCAACCCAGGGATGGAACCCACATCTCTTGCACTGGCAGGCAGATTCTTTACCACTAGTGCCACCTGGGCAAATTAAACATGTATGTTTAAACCCTAAGCAATCAATAAATACTATAACAAAGCATAAAAGATAATAGAGTTACAAAGAATATAAAATGGAGGGAAAGAACAAGATGGTGGAGGAGTAGGTGGACGTGGAGTACATCTCTCTCCACGGATATATCAGGAATACACCTTCAGACACAGAAGTACATGCAGAACACCAGCTGATAGTGGACAGGAGTACCTGACCAGTGGAAAAGAATATACAGAACCACACAAAACTTGGTACGACAAAGGAACTAGGGGTGAAAACAGGAGTGTTACTAGGACTGGACCTGCCTTTGGTGGGTAGGGGAACTGAAGCAGGGGTCTGATCCCCACATTGAGGCAATTGCGTGAGTCAGAGGAGAAACATTTAAGGCTGAGAGTGAAACAGCTAATCTGTGGCAGCCTAAATGGAATGAGAATCAGACAGTCCTTTCTGCAGTCATGTGTACCCTGGACAAGGATGCAGGTCCCCTAGAAGTGGCAGGGAGCTGGAGCTTAGGGGTTGTGGAGCAATCCCAGGGCAAGGGCTACTGATGACTGTGGAGAGACAGACCAAGGGGGTGTGAGGAAGGAGATTGTGGTGGGAAATGCCTGTGGAGGAAAGCCAGGCAGCCATGGAAGCAAGGCAATACTGCTGGGTCACGTGTAGAGGGTGGAGCCATCATCATAGCCTCTCTCTCCCCACATGCCAGCATCTTCAGCTGAACAACAGAGAGGCTGGCCTATCAAGTGCCTGATGCACTGATGCCTTTAAGTGACTGATGGCTGAACTACAGTGTAGGACCCCACCCAGGGTGCCCCTTTAAGTGCCTGATGCACTGATCTACTGAGTAGGACCACAGCCAGGGGAGGCCCTCTATGTGCCTGACATGCCAAACAAAAGAGAAGGTCCCCAGGCAAAGGAGCCCTCTAAATGCGTGAATACGCAGAGATACAGAGAAAGACTAGCCAAAGAGGTCTTCTGATCACCAGCTACCAGAGGCTGAAAAAAGGCTCTGATAGAGCCATAGCTCCTGAGGTATAGCTGTCTGTATCCCTGCACAGTTGGCACTACCAGGGGGTCACTGCAACCCAAGCAGCTGTGCCACCTTTACGGTCAACCCTCACTGAGGCAGAGCTGCCACAGGCAAAAAAGAAGTCTTGTGCCTATGCATGCAGGATTGCTTCAATTATGTCTGACTCTTTGCAACCCTGTGGACTGTGGCCTGTCAGTCTTCTCTTTCAGGGGGTTCTCTAGGCAAAAATACTGGAGTGTATTGGTCAATACTGGTTGCTATACCCTTCTGAAGAAGTGAAGTGAAGTGAAGTCGCTCAGTCATGTTCGACTCTTTGCGACCCCATGGACTGTAGCCTACCAGTGTCCTCTGTCCATGGGATTTTCCAGGCAAGAATACTGGAGTGGGTTGCCATTTCCTTCTCCAGGAGATCTTCCTGACCCAGGGATCGAACCCAGATCTCCTGCATTGTAGGCGGACGCTTTACCATCTGAGTCACCAGGGAAGTCTCTAATACATACTGGATTGGGTAGCCATTCCCTTCTCCAGGGGATCTTCCTGACCCAGAGATCGAACCCGGGTCTCCTGCATTGCTGGCAGATTCTTTACCATCTGCACTACTTGGGAAGCCAAAAAGGGAAAGTCACTCAGTCGTGTCCGACTCTTTGCGACCCCGTGGACTGTATAGTCCATGGAATTCTCCAGGCCAGAATACTGGAGTGGGTAGCCGTTCCCTTCTCCAGGGGATCTTCCCAACCCAGGGATCGAACCCAGGTCTCCCACATTTCAGGCAGATTCTTTACCAGCTGAGCCACAAGGGAAGCCCAAGAATACTGGAGTGGGTAGCCCATCTCGTCTCCAGAGGATCTTTCCGACCCAGGAATAGAATTGGGGTTTCCTGCATTGCAGATGGATTCTTTACCAACTGAGCTATCAGAGAGCCTAGAGCACTATATTTCCTGCTGCCCTAGCTGCTAACTCCCCTGAGTACCTGGTGGTGCCAGAACCTCTGTGACCCTAGTAGCTGCACCACCTCTGCACCTGCCCCTCACTGCGGCAGACACAAGTCCTTCAGGGAAGCCTCAGGAGCAAAGCCCAGTGGATGACCCACATGCAGAGGTGGAAATAAAACCACAGTTGAAACCCAGGGGCAATGCAGCTAAAGAAGAAGACCCGAAACCTTCCCACCAGCTGTACAAGCTGCAGGTTAAATTCACATGATCAATTAGGCAGACTGTATGCCTATGGAATATATAAAAGGACATTGAGTGCTCCCACAAAAGAAAATGCACTAGTTCTGATAGCTGTGAGCATTCGGGGCAAGAAAACACAGGAGTAGGACCATATTAGAGCTGCCCCCATAGCAGATCCAGAGACCAGCACAGTGTTGAAGGGCATCCTAGGGAGGTGAGGTGGACTGTGACTCCCAGGAAGGGAAAGAACTCTGACAGCAGTGACTCAAGAAAAACATTTTTATTCTTATCTTTTGACTTGTTCTGTAGTTTCTTTTGGATTTTTTTTCTTTTTCTTCCCACCCCTCGTTGTTGTAGATGTCAATATTATTGGCACTATGAAATCTAAGAAAGCTTTTGAGTTCTTTTTTTCAATCGCACTTTTTATTGTCATTATAAACCTCTCCCTATGTTGGTTTTTTGAAGATCTGTGGAGCTTTCTGTTTTTGTTTTTCTTTCGTCTTCTTTTTGTTTTTCCTTTTTTTTTTAAATTTTAATTTTTTAAACCAGTGAGGCCTGGCATGCTGCAGTTCATGGAGTCGCAAAGTAATATTGCACAAATGAAGGAACAAACTAGCAACACAGAAGTCCAAAGAAATGAAGAGGAAATAGGCAAACTACCTGAAAAAGAATTCAGAATAATGACAGTAAAGATGATAAAAAAAACCCTTGAAAACATAATGGAGAAAAATGCAAGAATCAATTAACAAAGACCTAGAAGAATTAAACAATAACAATACAAAGACAAACAACACAATTATTGAAATTAAAAATACTCAAGAAGGAATCAATAGCATAATATCTGAAGCAGAAGAAGGGATCAGTGAGCTGGAAGATAAAATGGTGGAAATAACTTCTGAAGAGCAGAATAAAGTAAAAATAATGAAAAGAACTGAGGATAGTCTCAGAGACCTCTGGGACCATATCAAATGCACCAGCATTTGAATTATAGGGGTCGCAGAAGAAGATGAGAAAAAGAAAGGGACTGACAAAATTTTTGAAGAGACTATAGTTGAAAATTTCCCCAACATGGAAAAGGAAACAGTCAATCAAGTTCAAGAGGCACAAAGAGTACATACAGGATAAACCCAAGGAGAAACACACCAAGACACATACTAATCAAACTAACAAAGGTTAAATACAAAGAAAGAATATTAAAAGCAGCAAGGGAAAAGCAACAAATAACTTACAAGGGAAACCCCATATGTTTAACAGCTGATCTTTCAGCAGAAACTCTGCAGGCCAGAAGGGAATGGCAGGATATATTTTAAGTGATGAAAGGGAAAAATCTACAACCAAGATTACTGTACCTGGCAAGATTCTCATTCAAAATTGATGGAGAAATCAAAAGCTTTTCAGACAAGCAAAAGTTAAGAGAATTCAGTAGCACCAAACCAGTTTTACAACAAAAGTTAAAGGCACTTACATAGTTAAGCTACTGGAGAAGGTTGCCATTTCCTCCTCCAGGGGATCTTCCTAACCCAGGGACTGAACACTCGTCTCCTGCATTGCAGACAGATTCTTTACCACTGAGCCACCTGGGAAGCCCAAATATTTTGATATGAATATTCAAGTAAATTGTTAGATAAAATAATTCCCATTTCAATTAGCATTCATATGTGTGAAAATTTAGGAAAGATAAAACTACAGACAGTAACAGTGAGTATCTCTGATGTGTTGTAGTAGACAATATATACATATATACATATATATATCTTCTTATATTTATGCATTTTTTAAAACATATGTAGAAATAACATGCAGCACTGTTTATAATAGCCAGGACATGGAAGCAACCTAGATGTCCATCAGCAGATGAATGGATAAGAAAGCTATGGTACATATATACAATGGAGTATTACTCAGCCATTAAAAAGAATACATTTGAATCAGTTCTAATGAGGTGGATGAAACTGGAGCCTATTATACAGAGTGAAGTAAGCCAGAAAGAAAAAGACAAATACAGTATACTAACGCATATATATGGAATTTAGAAAGATGGTAATGACAACCCTGTATGTGAGACAGCAAAAGAGACACAGATGTATAGAACAGTCTTTTGGACTCTGTGAGAGAGGGAGGCGGGGATGATTTGGGAGAATGGCATTAAAACATGTATAATATCATATAAGAAACGAATCGCCAGTCCAGGTTTGATGCAGGATACAGGAAGCTTGGGGCTGATGCACTGGGATGACCCAGAGGGATGGTATGGGGAGGGAGGTGGGAGGCGGGTTCAGGATGGGGAACACGTGTACACCCGTGGTGGATGCATGTTGATGTATGGCAAAACCAATACAATATTGTAAAGTAAAAATAATAATAATAATAATAAAAAAGAAAAAAATCTGTCAAAAAGGGGAAAAAAAAGAAATAACATGTAATAACATGTAATTATTCTACAGAAAAATATTGGCAATTAAGACACTATACTCTAACTGTACCTATTGTATCTTTCTCATCCTTCTGTATTATAGGTGATAAAAACCCATAGACTACTTTTCCCAGATGCCATTTCCAGCTTTGTGTCTACTAGGTTGTCTCAATGGGAGGTACTATAAGGAAACTAGAAAGTGAGAGAAAGAAAGAAGCCATTTTTCTGTTTTGTTTTTTCTTTTCTTTTTCTCTTTTTTTCTTCTCTCTCTTTTATTTCCCTCCTTTCCCTTTCCTTCCCTCCCATTTTCTTTTTTTTTTAATTTAATTTTTTTAAATTTTATTTTATTTTTAGACTTTACAATATTGTATTGGTTCTGCCATATATCGAAATGAATCTGCCACAGGCATACATGTGTTCCCTCCCATTTTCTTTGCTTGATTCCTGGTTAGGCAGAAAGGGCCTAGTTGTGCAGTTAAGTCATGGATAGGCAGCAGTGTGCTCCAGACTCTAGCTCTAACTGTAGCCATGAGAATTCCAGAAGCTGACACAGCACTTGTTTGCTCTGATCCCTGTAGTTTCAGTGCACTCATGTCGTTTTGGCTCCAATGACAAAAATAGCAGGTGACTTCAAGCATGCAGATTTCTACAACATCAGTGTTGCTTTCTCTCACACACATGAATACAGGCAGACATACCTACATTGTAAAATAAATTAACAATGAGAATATGTTGGTCTTGGGATATTATACTACTCATATAGTTCTTTTCTTTCAAGTGGAAGCCCCCTCTACTTTTCATGCGTGAGGCCTCCTGTCTGATCCCCACACTTTTCTCTTCATTTTTATATATCTATTGCATTCTCATTGACAAGATTCATTTTTTGACATAAGACATTCCTTTGCTGATTCTTCTTCTCTGTCTTGTCCTTAATCCAGTATGTTCAAATATTGCCCATTCAAAACAAGTTTTCAAGCCCCCTTGGAGTTTTAGGAGGAAAAGACAAGGGCCTCAAAGGTGAGAATAACTAGTAATCCTAAAACAAAAGAGTCTGATTAAAAGAAAACCAGGAATTAAATGCGGACCAATACCCCAAGGACTTTTCTGGAGCATAGAAAATCTACGCTAGATTTCTTGTCCGTATTCACATGCATTAATGGGCCATGTGTATCTTCAAATACTCTATGGTTCATTTTGGGCTTCTTTTTCCCTTTCTCCTCTTCTTGCTATGCCTTCTTTATATGGTAGTGTTAGTTCCATACTTGCAATTCTTTTCCATAAGTTTCCTGAAAATTCCAAGATATTTTCTTTTCAATTGAGCTATAGTATTGTTTTGATTACTTCTATCAACTCCAGAGATAGGTATTAAGATTACTCTAATTTTATACATATATACTCAAAATACTGAGGTATATAGAAGTTAAAAAACTTCTATGAGTCATGAGATCACATGACTAATAAATGGCAATCTGGGGAATAAATTCATATTTATCAGATTGTGTGTCTTATTGAGAATATCAAATACATAACAATCCTGCATGCACTTCCCTGACAACTCTCACAGACTAAATAGAAAGCCTTGTGAACAACTATCCATCTATCTATCTATCTACCTATCTATCATCTCTAGATGATATCTATCATCTCATTTTCTAGATTTTCTCATCTAGAAAATGAAGATAACCTCTATTCAAAGTACATACAGGAATAATTCTGGTCCAGCTTGGTCTTTCTTTCATGGGCCCCCTAGAGAGTAAGATAATTCCTTCTTACTTTACAGTCCTCAAGAAAGACCAGAAAGGGACCAGCTTTGGGGTGTTAATTCCAAGAAGAATTGTATCACACTGCAGCTCTCACCTGTGATCTCAGAGTGTGGCAAGAATTGGTTGTTGTTTTTCAAATTACCTATGTACTGTGATTGGGACTTCCCTGGTGGCTCAGACAGTAAAGAATCTGCCTATAATGTGGAAGACTCAGTTTCAATCCCTGGGTTGGGAAGATCCTCTGGAGAAGGGAATGGCAACCCACTCCAGTATTCTAGCCTGGAGAATTCCATGAATAGAGGAGCCAGGTGGGCTACAGTCCATCAGGTCATAAAGAGTTGGTCACAACTGAGTGACTAACACACACACACACACACACACACACACACATACACACACACATTGTGATAATGTAATTGTCAATTCTTCATCACCTTTACTTAAATTTTTAAAGAAATTTACTGTAGCATCACCCTAAGTGGTCTAACTCATAGGATCATTAGCCATTGGCAGTATCTAAGTTTTAGTATTGACTGAGCAAAACAAAATCTCCAAATAGGGCAACTCAAAGTTGTATTCTTGGATGTCATAGGTCAGAGGGTTCTCTGTGGGAGCTCATTTCTCTACACTAGAAGCACTTTTTCCCTTCACTGCCATGTTCCCCCACATTGACCAGGGATTTCTCAGCCCACTTTGGCCCTGGCAGTGACACTAACTAGCTTGCATTTCTCTGTATGTGAGGACTCAACTCCAGTAAATTCTTCTATCCTGCTCTTGCACTTAAGATGTGCCAACATTTAGGCCGTATGCATGCCTATGATCATGCTGTTTGTTCATAGCCAGGCTTGGATATTGGTCAAGGCCAATGACTTAGGGACAGTTATATACTTTGTATATAGTCTGATAAAAATTCTTCTTTAGATAAAGTTATCTGTAACATGTGTCAAATTTTATTAAATTGCTAGTGAGGGAGACAACAAGACAACAAAAACGCTTAGAACAGAATGTGCCTGTTCCAAAAGGACATTGAAATGGAATGTTACAAAGTTGGAGACTATGAATACTTAGATAAATACGAGCTGTTTTTTATACTAATTCAAGCTTCATTTTAGTAAGTCTTAAACACATAATGTCCTTGCCAGTTGTTACTAAGAAAGCTTGTAGCAATAGGGTACACGCTAACTATCAGTCAGAAGATTTTTAAAAAGCAGTGCCTTTATGCAGCAAATGTTCTGAATATATCTGCCTGAGATTGGGATTATGTTTGCATCCTCCAGCAATAGTAAATAAGAGGACCACCTATCAGGAAAGCATGAAACAGTCAATAGAGATTGGAAACAAATACCAAATAATAATTTAGCATCAGCAATTTTTTTTCAAACTGAAATGAAGAGGCAAAATATAAAGTTTGTCCATTTCTTAGTTTGAGGATTTTTTTTTTTCTTTAGATATCACTCCTCTTGGTTTCCCCCTCCAAAAAACAATTCATTCCCATTTTGACTTACTGTTTGATTAATTAGCTTTTTACAATTTTGAATTTAGCAAAAATTGAACATAGGTTTACTTTATACACTGTTATTACAATCATGATAATCAGTAAAGTTTGTATCTCCAACATCTAGGAAGAATGTCCAAATAAAATTCCAAAGTAAATCAATCTTAATGGTAACAAACTAATTTTATCTATGAATCTGGGCTTTTAAACTGTGTTCTTTCTCTATATACCTTGATATATTTACATAAATGCATCAAGAGTGTTACCAAAACTGAATTCCCCCTAAAGCTAAGTTTGTGATTAACCTCTCTATTCACAACTTTATTCCCTTTCTTCTCCTGTGCCTGTTCCCCTCAAGAATGAAGAGTATGGGGGCTTCCTTGGTGGTTTAGTGGTCTTCCTCAATCTGCCTACCAATGCAGGGGACATGGATTCAATTCCTGATCTGGGAGGATCTCACATGATGAGGATCAACTAAACCCAGGTGCCACAACTATTAAACCTGTGCTCTAGAGCCTGGGCAGAGAAGACAATGGCAACCCACTCCAGTACTCTTGCCTGGAAAATCCCATGGATGGAGGAGCCCGGTAGGCTGCAGTCCATGGGGTCGCGAAGAGTCAGACACGACTGAATGGCTTCACTTTCATTTTTCACTTTCATGCATTGGAGAAGGAAATGGCAACCCACTCCAGTGTTCTTCCCTGGAGAATCCCAGGGACGGGGGAGGCTGGTGGGCTGCCGTCTGTGGGGTCGCACAGAATCAGACACGACTGAAGTGATTTAGCAGCAGCAACTAGAGCCTGGGAGCGCGACTACTGAGCCCATATGCCCTAGAGTCCATGCTCTGCAATGGGAAAAGTCACCACAATGAGAAGCCCATGCACTGCAACAAGAGAGTAGCTCCTGTTTGCCACAACTAGAGAAAAGCCTGAGCAGCAATGAAGACACAGCAGAGCCAAAAATAAATCAATAAATAAAAATTATTTTTTAAAAAAAGATTAAGGAGTATCAAAGTAAAGAAGGTATTGAAACCATATACAAACCCCAGTGTCCCTGTCTTCTGAAACAAAAGATTGGCTTTAGTCTCCCAGGCCTCCCCAGAGTCTTGAAAGGCCAGCTCAAAAGTTAATGATTAGAAAATGTGAAGATGTAGAAACCAAGAGTAGCTGTTGAGCAGAGAAACTGGTAACAATGTAGATTGTAAATCCACCACAAAGCAGAATCACCAAACTCTCTGTTCCCTGAAAGATATAGATAAAGGTCTGACACACATTCCTAAATTGTTTTTACAGGAAGCAGACCCCCACCAGATGAAAATGCTTGATATTCTCTCTTGAGAGTCCCTTGGACAGTGAGGAGATCAAACCAGTCAATCCTAAAGGAAATCAACCCTAAATATTCATTGGAAGGACTGACGCTGAAGCTGAAACTCCAATTCTTTGGCCATCTGATGTGAAGAGCTGACTCACTGGAAAAGACCTTAGGGTCTGGGAAAGATTGAGGGCAGGAGGATAAGGGAACAACAGAGCATGAGATGGCTGGATGGCATCACCAACTCAATGGACATGAATTTGAGCAAACTCTGGGAGATAGTGAAGGACAGGGAAAACTGGTGTGCTGCAGTCCATGGAGTGGCAAAGAGTAAGACACAACTTAGTGACTGAACAACAACAACAAATGCAAGGAGTACGGGCATCTCATATTCAAAAGACCTGAACTCCTCAATGGCTTTCAGGAAAGGAGTTTTAAAGGCAGTGTTAAGGAAGGGGCTACAGGGCGCTTGATCAGCTTGTGCACAATTCTCAGATTTGTTGGCAAAGTTATATTTAAAGTGTCACCAACCTTCTGCTTTCAACCTGTCTGAGATCTACATGCTTGCAGTCAGCAGTTTTCTCATTATTATCTTAAATATTTAATGAAAGTAAATTAAAGCTCAGTAGCTTTTCTGAGCAGTGAAACCAGTGTATAGGCAATCTAGGAAGTTCAGAGTAGTCTTTTTATGAGATTATAATCCAAAAATATGCAAATCAGAGAGAAGACAAATGGGAGCACTACTTGGGCTATGAGACTACAAAGCAGAGATCTCCACATATTTTTTTTTTTTTTTGCCATCACTACTGCAAAAGACTTGTTGATACCTCCCATAGTTCAATAATTTTTAAGAATATTTAAAAATACTTATAAATTAAGTTTTTGAAACAAAAATGAAAATAAATTAATTTCAACTATATACTTCATATATCCCACTGGATAGTCTTATATGTGCTCTGGAATATGCATAACTTTCTGTGGGGATCATTTCTCTACTACCAGTTTAGACATGTAACTCTGCCGTTTGAAAGCCTGAAATGTTCTCTGTTAACCTTTACAACGTACAACTTTAGGAGATAATATCAAACACTTCCCAAAATATTGATTCCAATTTACATTCCAGTAGTGTATGTACCTTCAAGTTGTTCTTCATCCCTTACCAACAACTGAAATATTTGATATTTTATATTTTGATATATCTTTTTTCTATATTCCACTAATTTCTTTTAAAACCATTTTAATATCAAATAAAATTAAAATAACATCAATAAAAGAGCAACCCTCAAATAAAATCTTTTCATTCTAGATATCAAAGTTTCTCAAGGTCTTACAATTTTAAAGAACAAAGTTTATCCATTTTCTGTTCTCGATATTGTTATGTTACAATGAACAATGTTTCTTAGTATTATGTCCTTGATAAAGAGCAGAACTGATCTCACAATTTTGCAGAAATTCTCATGAAAAGAAAGCTGCTTTGATAGAGTGGCAGTATTGAGAAGCCTTGGTTTTTGAAACTGTATCAGAGCACTTGAGAGAATGTGCTGTTAGAAATCATATTTGACACTGAGAACCCAAATACATAGACTTCAATCTGGGAGAGATCAAAATGCTTTGTATGCTATAAGAGCCTCAGGAAGAGCTGGCCATGCTTAATCTCTTTTCTGTTAAACCTAAACAAAATTTTCTTGCTTGCACAGTTCAGTTCAGTTCCATCACTCGGTCGGGTCCAACTCTTTGCGATCCCATGAATCACAGCACGCCAGGCCTCCCTGTCCATCACCAATTCCCGGAGTTCACCCAGACTCACGTCCATCGAGTCAGTGATGCCATCCAGCCATCTCATCCTCTGTCATCCCCTTCTCCTCCTGCCCCCAATCCCTCCCAGCATCAGAGTCTTTTCCAATGAGTCAACTCTTTGCATGAGGTGGCCAAAGTACTGGAGTTTCAGCTTTAGCATCATTCCTTCCAAAGAAATCCCAGGGCTGATCTCCTTCAGAATGGACTGGTTGGATCTCCTTGCAGTCCAAGGGACTCTCAAGAGTCTTCTCCAACACCACAGTTCAAAAGCATCAATTCTTCGGCACTCAGCCTTCTTCACAGTCCAACTCTTACATCCATACATGGCCACAGGAAAAACCATAGCCTTGACTAGACGAACCTTTGTTGGCAAAGTAATGTCTCTGCTTTTCAATATGCTATCTAGGTTGGTCATAATTTTCCTTCCAAGGAGTAAGCGTCTTCTAATTTCATGGCTGCAGTCACCATCTGCAGTGATTTTGGAGCCCCCAAAATAAAGTCTGACACTGTTTCCACTGTTTCCCCATCTATTTCCCAAGAAGTGATGGGACCAGATGCCATGATCTTCATTTTCTGAATGTTGAGCCAACTTTTTCACTCTCCACTTTCACTTTCATCAAGAGGCTTCTTAGTTCCTCTTCACTTTCTGCCATAAGGGTGGTGTCATCTGCATATCTGAGCTTATTGATATTTCTCCTGGCAATCTCAGTTCCAGCTTGTGTTTCTTCCAGTCCAGCGTTTCTCATGATGTACTCTGCATATAAGTTAAATAAGCAAGGTGACAATATACAGCCTTGACGTACTCCTTTTCCTATTTGGAACCAGTCTGTTGTTCCATGTCCAGTTCTAACTGTTGCTTCCTGACCTGCATACAAACTTCTCAAGAGGCAGATCAGGTGGTCTGGTATTCCCATCTCTTTCAGAATTTTCCACAGTTTCTTGTGATCCACACAGTCAAAGGCTTTGGCATAGTCAATAAAGCAGAAATAGATGTTTTCTAGAACTCTCTTGCTTTTTCCATGATCCAGCGGATGTTGGCAATTGATCTCTTGTTCCTCTGCCTTTTCTAAAACCAGCTTGAAAATCAGGAAGTTCACAGTTCACATACTGCTGAAGCCTGGCTTGGAGAATTTTGAGCATTATTTTCCTAGCGTGTGAGATGGGTGCAATTGTGCAGTAGTTTGAACATTCTTTGGCATTGCCTTTCTTTGGGATTGGAATGAAAACTGATCTTTTCCAGTCCTGTGGCCACTGCTGAGTTTTCCAAATTTGCTGGCATATTGAGTGCAGCACTTTCACAGCGTCATCTTTCAGGATATGAAATAGCTCAACTGGAATTCCATCACCTCCACTAGCTTTGTTTGTAGTGATGTTTTCTAAGGCCCACTTGACTTCACATTCCGGGATGTCTGGCTCTAGGTGAGCGATCACACCATCGTGATTATCTGGGTCGTGAAGATCTTTTTTGTACAGTTTTTCTGTGTATTCTTGCCATCTCTTCTTAATATCTTCTGCTTCTGTTAGGTCCATACCATTTCTGTCCTTTATCGAGCCCATCTTTGCATGAAATGTTCCCCTGGTATCTCTAATTTTCTTGAAGAGATCTCTAGTCTTTCCCATTCTGCTGTTTTCCTCTATTTCTTTGCATTAATTGCTGAAGAAGGCTTTCTTATCTCTCCTTGCTATTCTTTGGAACTCTGCATTCAGATGCTTAGATCTTTCCTTTTCTCCTTTGCTTTTCACCTCTCTTCTTTTCACAGCTATTTGTAAGGCCTCCCCAGACAGCCATTTTGCTTTTTTGCATTTCTTTTCCATGGGGATGGTCTTGATTCCTGTCTCCTGTACAATGTCATGAACCTCATTCCATAGTTCATCAGGCACTCTATCTATCAGATCTAGGCCCTTAAATCTGTTTCTCACTTCCACTCTATAATCATAAGGGATTTGATTTAGGTCATACCTGAATGGTCTAGTGGTTTTCCCTCCTTTCTTCAATTTAAGTCTGAATTTGGCAATAAGGAATTCATGATCTGAGCCATAGTCAGCTCCTGGTCTTGTTTTTGCTGACTGTATAGAGCTTCTCTATCTTTGGCTGCAAAGAATATAATCAATCTGATTTTGGTGTTGACCATCTGGTGATGTCCATGTATAGAGTCATGTATTTCTATATATTTCTGCAGTATTACACATTCTGAGGTTATTTAGTGGGTTCACAAAAGTCTAGAAAATTGTCAAATCTTGAAAATGAACAAATAAAAATAAAACAAATGGATTAGTAAATGAAAACAAAATGTCAGCTTTATTAAGAAGGGAAAATAAATTGCAAGATATTGCTCATTTTGGGGTTTTTCCAAGTGACTGCTAGTGCTAAAGAAGCTGCTAGTGGTAAAGAACCCATCTGCCAATGTAAGAGATGTAAGAAACACAGATTTGATCCCTGGGTTGGGAAGATCCCCTGAAGGAGGTCATGGCAACCATTCCAGTTGCCTGGAGATCCCATGGACAAATGAGCCTGGCAAGCTACCGTACCACGGCGTCGCAAAGAATCAGACATAACTGAAGTGACTTAGCATGTATACACTCTCATTATGAGAATAAATGAGTAATAGAATCACAAATTTATCAACTTATTCATCACCTAGAGGCCTTTCTAGTCTAGAAGAAGCAGAGAGAACCTAGGAGTTTCACTGCTTGAACTTCTTAATAGGGAAGTAATAGGACCTTCCCAGGTGGCACAGTGGCAAAGAAACCACCTGCCAAAGCTGGAGACATGGGTTTGATCCCTGGGTCAGGAAGATCCCCTGGAGTAGGAAATGGTAACCCATTCCAGTACTCTTGTCTGGAAAAGTCCATGGACAGAGGTGTCTGGCAGGCTCCAGTCCATGGGGTCGAAAAGAGTCAGACAAGACTGGGCACACAAATATCAGAAGTACAAAAGAACATCGTGCATTGTCTGCTAGTGTTCTTTGCCTGATTCTACTATGTTGATCATTTCTTTCTTATTGAAATATAACAGCTAGTTTAAGGATATTTTTGTTTATCCAGTCATATACATTAAAAGCATCTCTGTTTGTGGTTGATATTTGACTGTGGCTTATTGTGATTTTACTATTTTTTTTTTTTTCAATTTCAGTATAGTCAGATTTTGTTTGGGGATTTTTCTTCAGAAATGGCTGAAGTAAGGAAGTATTAGTAGACGTGAATGAAAGAAGAGACATACTATAATGTGGTCCAGGTTCAGATTCAAAATTGTAAAAAATTAATTCTATCTAAAATAAAGTTATTAATCCACTACAATCCCAGTCAAGACACTTAGCATGATTTTAGTGAAGCTTGACTATCAGGTCTTAAATTTACCAGAGATAAAGTACAAGAGAAAGCCTGAAAAAAAAATATAAGGAATATTTAACTGTATCTTTATTACATGAAAAAGAGATTTGCTATTTCTTTTTCTTTCTCCTTTTTTCAGGAAAACACAGACCCTAGGGTTTTGAAAGAAAACTGAACAGGCATATGTTTCCAATACACTTTAAAGTTCTTTAAAATGAACACTTCTTTCCTTTAATTGTATTTCGGCTCAACTTGGAGATTCTCCTCCCTCTAAATGAGGGAAGGACCTCCTGCTTTCCCCATCACAGGCAAGGGGCGGAGCATCCTCTAGAAGCTTAGAAGAGTGAGCCAGCCCTGGCCAGTCTTGGGGGAGGAGCTGCATTACATACAGACTTCGGAGGCCTCGCAGAAGAGAGAAAGAGAAGCTTGGAGGTAATGGCTGTCGTGAAAAGATAGTTATTTTCGGAGATTTCTGGAGACTTGGCAGTAAAGGTGAGAAAAGAAGGGACTGCTGCTTTGGAGTCGTGGAAAAGGAGCATTGTTTTGTGAGAGTCGTAGTTTCTTTGAGGGAATTCTGACTGAATTTTGTATTCCTTCGAGATATTTTAAAACTCCACACTTTAAGAGTGGGGGAGGTGATCAGATTACACCTGCGGAAAAAATACTTCGGGAGGTTGCAAAAGCTGACATTCGAGTAGGGCATTTTATGTTTCAGTCAAAAAGCGGTAGTAACAGAGATAAATCATGAAACAAAACTTGAAAAATTAATCTTCCTTATTTAAAAAAAAGAGATTATGTTGTGATAATGCCAAATGAGAAATGAAGTTATTAGTTGGGAGTGCTGGGTTTTTATATTACTTTGGTTGTTGATTGTATTTCCAACAAATCTTGCTGTTTTGGTGGAGTTTGTATAGTAATAATCTGAAATAGTGTATAACTGCGAATTTAAATACTGAAGACAGTTAGAAGTTTAGTTTATTGTCAGGGAATACTCAGTGTCTTAAAAGGATAACTTTTTTTATGGATGTGTAAAAGATGATCATTGTCTGTGTCTCTACCTAGCTATCAAAAGAATGATATATTCCAATTTATACTGTAATATGAAAAATATCTGTAAGCTCATGAGCTGAAGAATAATAGGCTTATACTGATATAATAAAACACAACAATATATCTAGTAATGATGTCTAAGGAAAAAAGAGGAAAATTTCCACTACTCTGCCCAGATTTCACTTAGCATGAGTAGCTATGTCAGCATAAAAAAATTGAGATGAGAATTTAGAAACATGGGGGGAAAAGCTACCTGCCAAAAAAATGAGTAAATATGGAAACATGGAAAGGTGTTCCAATTTGTTACTGGAGAAATATAATTTAAAGTAGTGTATTCTAGTATTTAGAATGAGAAAAGGACATATATGTGTATGTGTGTATATATATATATATATATATATATATATATATATATGAAAACATTATTTGAAATACATATGTACACAGACAAACACATATGATGAGGGAAAAATCAAGGGGATTTTGCTCAAATATAAGCAGTAAACCAATTCAGGGGTTGGAGTAAGAATGATGTGTATTTTCTTCTTTAGACTTTTATATACCTTTAGTTTTGTTTTGTTTTGTTTTGTTTTGGAAGCACGGGATGGAGCTGAAAGAGAAAAATCCATTTTGTTACAGACATGTAAATATTCAAACATACTCCATTGTCTTTAACTAAAGGTGGATTTTTCTGTGTATCTGAGAAAGCTGGTTATCTGGTTGCTTGTGCTTTGCTTGCAGTTCAAATATTTAGACTATGTCCAGACTTTGGTTCAAGCAGAAGATATTTATTTGTATTTTTATGTACTTTTGAGAAAGAATTCAAAAAATGTTCAAAGCATATTATGGAATAGTCATGTAGGATAGTTCACCATAATTTTGAATACTATGCAGCTGTAAAAAGAATAAGCTAATGTAGTGAGCTAAGTGCAAAAAATAAGAAAATATATAGAAGGTATATTCTAAAAATAAGCATGTTGCAGAATGGCCTGTAATAATATAGGTACATTTTATGCAAGAAAATTTTGGAAATATGTGTGTACTTTATTAATTGGAGATATATAAGTATAATTGGAAACAGAACATTTCAACTTTTTATATATTACATTTCTCCATTTAAAAAATCTTATTCTGAAAATAGTAAGCTTGAATCAGATTCATTATGAGAAAATGAGATAAAATTTGAGAAATGTAGGATTATCTTGTAAAAGTTATTAACAAAAAGATGATGTGGTGGTGGTGGTGGTTTAGTCACTAAGTCATGTCTGACTCTTGCGACCCCATGGACTGTAGGCCATCAGGCTCCTCTGTCCATGAGATTCTCCAGGCAAGAATACTGGAGTAGGTAGCCATTTCCTTCTCCAGGGGATCTTCCTGATCCAGGAATCGAACCCAGGTCTCCTGCATTGCAGACATATTCTTTCCCAACTGAGCTATAAGGGAAGCTCAAAAGATGATGTAGAAAATATTTATTGATGTGAGAAGATGTTAAAATATGTTCTTAGGAAGGATAAAGTTCTGGTTTCCAAAAACATGCACATTTATTAATATGTTTAAGGAAAATATATAGAGCAAGCCATTATATTTTGACCATTATTGTGAGAATTTGCTTTCTTTCTTGAAATATCAAAACATGAAGGAAGATACGCAATATGCATGAAGGATATAACAACAAACATTAAAATGAGGAAATATAATCCCACTTTTATATGACACCTACACAACTCTGAAGTTGAGAATTAACAAGTCTAGAAGCAAAAAAACAAAACAAAACAAAAACCCATCTAGAAGCCTGAGAAGGCTACAGTCTGGTCGGTATAGTTTCTACCCTTCCTGACCAAAGACCTGAGTATCTGCAGTAGTTCTGGTTCTAATCACAAGATGGCACTTGCCAGGTGTCCTAAATTTTCTTTCAGGCAACCATATTTATGAAGTGGACAGACAAAGCAATGAGATGTATTTTCTGTTATGAGACAATATGTAGAATGTGATTGCAGTTCGTTGAAAAATTGTACATGTATAAAATAAAAACACACCAAGACTGATATGAGAATTCAAACAGAAAGCATTTAAAAAAAAAAAAAAAAAGGTAGTTACACAGATTGGGCCTATAGAGATTCACAAGGCAATTGTTATTTCCCTTTTTTCTTGTCCCCAAAGCATACTTTTCATGAGGGAGATGATTTTAGTATCAACTTAATAACATAACTGTGTCACAGAGAACATTTCAAATACAAAGAACAAGAAGGAAAATAAACAAGGCCTCTACATCACAGTCGAGATTTTTATCTCATTCCTGTGTTTCAGAAGAGCATGCCTGCTAAAGTTTTGGTAGGGAAACTTCTTTACAGCTTTTCCATTTAATTGGTTTGCTTCCCTGTCTTTTTTTGGACAGCTTAGGTTAATGTCTGAGATGCACATGGCCTGCGGAATCTGTGTATGACACCAGTTGAGCCTCAGAAGGGCAGCACGACCACAAAACGGCCAAACAGGGAGAAGGCTCTGCTGAACAAGCAGGTGGAGTGTGAATAAAAACAACCGGATCACAGGGGCATACCCTGCACTATCCATGTGATATTGGGTAAGGTTCTTCCCATCTCATGAAATATTTCACATAAAAAACATGTTGAGAACTTGGGGTATAAGAGGTATAGTTTATTTTGTTTCCTGCTCTGTAGCCATAACATTTTAAATTAAAAGACACATTTCATACTAAAATTATGTTAGGTTGATAATTCGAGATACAATTCTTTTGCCCCTGTTCTGCAGCCCTAATGTTTTGTAATTAAAAGCCATTGCTTCTAGTTTTGGGGAGAATATCTCATGTGTTTAACCACTATGAAGAAATAATTGAAGAGGCTATTCAGGTGTCTACCAGAGGTTTCAGCCAGGGACCTGACTCTACAATCCTTGACAGCTTTGCTCAGTTGTTGTCACCACATACTAGACAGCATGTTGTTGTTTAGTTACTAAGTTGTGTCTGACTCTTTGTGACCCTGTAGACTGTAGCCCACCAGGCTCCTCTGTCCATGGGATTTTCCAGGTAAGAACACTGGAGTGGGTTGCTATTTTTTTCTCCGAGGGCTTTTCCTGACCCAGGGATTGAACCCAAGTCTCCTGCACTGGCAGACAGATTCTTTACCACTGAGCCACCAGGGAAGCACTAGATAGCGTAGTTACAAGTATTTCTTAAGACCTGCTTAAAGTCTCACAGCCTTCCTCAAATAGACTTCTGTACACTCTCTTGAATAAGGCTATTGATGCCGAACCTCATTGTCTGTGTCCATGAGATCTTTGATTGCTTTGGACAGGCAAGGCAGCACTAGCAGCTTTGGAAACATTAAAGCCCAGAATTCCGTTGTGATAACCCTGTGGGATTTAAAAGGCCCAAATTATCCAGGAACATAAATAATGACCTGCCTCTTCCAAAGCCCTTCCCACGTGCATTCTTTTCTCACAGTACAACAGAAATAATAAAGATGTGATATTGGGTTTGTGTTATCATAATTTTCTTGTTTTTCTTCCCCTCCCCTCCAAAAGATGTCCAAGTCTCTAATCTCTCTCTGATATTATTCTTCTGATTTGTATCTTGTCTCCATCATCATTGTCCATGTTCTTTCTGCTTAGCAGGGTAAACTTCTTATCTGATCCTTTTTTTTTTTTTTTTTTTGCCATATTTTAATCTAATCCAGTTGGCGCCCATTGAAAACACTTTATTCCGGCTACTTTGTGGGTTTCAGAGGATAAGAAGAGGCTACAGCAGTGAGATCCATTTACTAGCCCTACTGCAGTAGAGTTAAGGGCCCTTCAAAAACTGCTTTTCTACAAAACTAGGCAGCTAGAACTGGATCAGTGTCCTGAGGAATTTTCCAGGACACTGCATATCTATTGATTGAGTTCCTGTCTATATCCTGGTACACTAACAGTATGTTTGCAAATTCAGTTTCTCTGTGGTTAAATTAGGATTTCTTTTACCCGTTTCCGTATCCTTCCTGTCTGATCTAGCTCTCACTACACACTTAGCTACTGAATTCTTTGTTTTTTTAATTATTGTACCTTTAAATGTGGTTTCATATTTAGAAAACCTAGGTTATTGTCAGAGATGCTTTTGAGTTATGCATGTTTCTTAACTGGGATCTAGTATGGAGACATGACAAGTTAGCATAGTTATCAACATTTGAAAATGTTCTCTCCACTTGGCTATTACTATCTCAAACCCACAACTGTCTGCCTGCTTCCTTGTCATAATGCCTCTGTGACAAACTTAAAGGGTAAACATTGGGTTCTGCTGAGAGAAATCCATATCTCCTCCCTAAAGAACCCTTGATGTCCTTTACTTAGATTGCTTAATGGAATAATTTTGATCTAGTCTGACCCTCCTGTTATATGTCTGTGAAAGAATGATGGCTTCTCTCTTTAGATCCCCTGATGCACAGTTTTCTTCCTCTCTGTTAATCACAGGAAGAGCTGTGTCATACTGCAGCTCTGTTTGTCTAACCTGAATTAGTCAGAGGTGCCAAGAGACAGGGGTCGTGTTTACTTGTTCATTGTGATGATGGATGGTGTTGTGAGGGCTTCACCAACTTTACCTACACTTTATATATATATATATATATATATATATATATATATATATATAAATAGTTTGTGAATTAGCAAAACATTATCTTAAGAGAACTAACCCTCAGAGAATGATCCATTTGGCAGTATGTAGGTTTTGTCCCTTCCTGGGAAATGACACCCCTAGGTTAAAGGCAATAAAAACTAAACTTAACTCTTAATTTCTTGAATATTTTGTGAACAAAAATGCTCAATAAAGAGGATATTGAATTGCAAACAACAAAAGCACAAGAACAAGGAGTTGCCAATTTAAATGAGGATTGGATGAAATGAACATTTCTCTCCATAACCAACGATTATCAATTGTTATACTGCTAGGTGCCTGTGACACAGAAGAAATATGTCGTAACTAGTCTATGGTTGAGTGAAACTATAATGCAGATATGGTCAGTGTAAAAGCATAGTGCAGAAATATATTTTTTAATTTGTGTGAAAATGTGGATGTATGTGAAAGATGGGGGTTCATAGATAAGTGTGGCAATTATTGAAAATTGTTGTGGTTCACCAGCATGTTCACCAAGGACATAGATTAATTAACACTCACTGGGGGTTGCAGTCATTAATTCCCCTACAATCAGAAAGTGAATGACATAATCCTTTGTTCTACTCCAGAATCCTCAAGAGACAGGATTCCAAGTGCAGAAAGCCACGAGTACTGATCAAGAGAACATATCTTTCTGTTTGGAACTCGGGTAAAACTGGGTTTTGGGTGTTTTATTTTGTTTTTTCAATTTACCATCTTAACCATCTTTTTAAAAGTCTCTATTGAATTTGTGATGGTACTCCTGTTTTATGTTTTTGCTTTTTGGCCACGAGAGATGCGGTATCTTAGCTACCCAACCAGGGCTCAAACCTGTGCCTGTGCTTAGTCACTCAGTCGTGTCCGACTCTTTGTGACTTCATGGACTGTAGCCTGCCAGATTCCTCTGTCCATGGGATTTCCCAGGCAAGAATACTGGAGTGGGTTGCCATTTCCTTCTCCAGGGGATCTTCCCAACCCAGGGATAGACCCAGGTCTCCTGCACTGTGGGTTCTTTACCGTCTGAGCCACTAGGGAAGCCTTCAAACCTGTATCCCCTGAATTGAAAGGTGACATCTTAATCACTGACCACTAGGAAAGTCTCTAAGGCTTTTGCTTTAATTTTGTTTTGCCCTCTTCCCAGCTTTGTGACCTTGCACATGAGCAAGAGTACTCATTTTCTTACTCTTTTCAACTCTCCATTGAATCATTTTTTCCCCACTTCATTATAAGTAAAATTGAAATTTCATTGCTGTTTACATTTGCATTTCTTTATTAAGGAAGGTGAATATCTTTATGGATTGTTTAGTTTTAATTTTTATTTTGGATATTTGAATTTTGAGGAGCCCCATTGAACAGCATATCCCCTTTCTCTGCTGAACAAATTGAACAAACTGATACAAAACAAATGAAGTTGCAGATGGAAGCCTAAACATCAGCTTTTGTACAAGGTGAAAGTAAGCTGCAGGGTATTGATTATTGAGTCAAGTGGACTTTAAAACAGCAAATTTAAACAATTTTACCAAACAGCCTGGAGGTTTGCAACTATATGGGAAGGACAGAGGTCACTGTAGTTGCACTGTATGAGCTTGCTCACAGGGAAGTTAATATTGGGAGTGGGTAAGAATTTTTCCCTCAGAACGTTGTGAATTGTCTGTTTATGTCTCTTGCTCATTTTTTTAACTTCACTCTTTTCCTTATTAATATATAAGAGCTACTTTAGGGCTATTTTTTGAATCAGAACCAGTTTGTCAAATTTATTCTTGTGTTTTCAACTTGCTTTATAGTGTTTTTAAACCATAAATAGTTGGTTTTTTTCCTTCAGTTTTAGTATATTCAGAGATATATTTCTCATATCTCTCTTCATTAAGGATTTTGGTAGATGTTTATGTTTAAAAAGTGACTTGACTTGAAAAAAGCTGAAACTTTCTGAAGGATGAATGAGAGAAACTGAGTAACAGAGAAACGTATCATGTCCCAGGGCCAGAAGAATTAACACTGTACAGTTTTAATTCTCCACAAAACAGTGTATTCATTCACTATAATCACAAGCAAGGACTTAGCAGGTCTTTTTAGTGGACCATGACCAGTTGAGTCTTAAAATCTTTTGTAAAAATGTTAACAGAAAGGGCAAGAAAATATGTAAGAGATATTTTCAGCTGGGTCTTTACTATATGATAAAGGGATTTGCTGTTTCCCTTTAGGAAGTCACCTACCCTTGTGGTTTGAATGGAAATGAAAGAGACACAAGTTGCCATTTCTCTTTCAAGTCCTTTAGAAATGAACGTTTTTCTCCTTTAAGTGAATTTCAGTTAACTTGGCAATTCTCCTCCCTCTAATTGAGGAAAGGCCCCCTCCTTTCCCCATCACAGGGACGGGGCGGAGCATCCTCTGAGAAGCTTGGATTTGAGCTGTGCCTGGCCACTCTTGGGGGAGGGGCTGCATTTCACGAGGCTGCAGCTGACAAGAAGCTTCAAGGTAATGGCTGTCTTAAAGCTAGTTTTTTTTCTGGGATTTCTTTGGGCTTTAGTGTTACGGTGGAAGAAAATAGAGGCTGTTGCCTGGGAGAGGTGGGAATATAATATATTTTGGGGGAAATTCCCGTTACTGTGACAGAATCAATCCCCTGAAAATTCAGTTTCTCCGATATTTTTTGAAGTGTGGGAATGGGTGATCAGATTACCGCATCTAAATTAAGACTTCAGTGAGGCATGCTGTTCATGTTAATTTTTTACATGGCATTCCATGTTTCTATCTTTGGTACAGGTTTTATTGAAGTGTTTATTATTCTTCAAAAAATAACTGATAAGAAAAATGTAACCATAAAAAGTGCTTGACATGTAAAATATAAATGTACAAGGAACATGGAAGGGATTCACATATGCTGTTGAGTGATCAACAATTTGTTTTAAAAAAACGTGTTATTGGTAACTAGATTTACATGTTAATAGTCAGCATCTCCGGAGTATTCAGATTACTGGGGATTTCAAAATATATTTTTAACCAGTTTCAGCATTTTTAGAATTGCTTTATTCCATGATCATTTTTATCATTGATAAATGATAAAAAAAAAAAAAGTAGAGCAAAATGATACTGAAACAAATTTGTACCGTTTGGTTTTAGACACATAATCTTTCATAAACACACAGACATGCAGCCATAACTAATCCCCCCATCTTTTGCCGATAGTTGAAATTTTCCTGGACCTGATCAAGTGCGTAGCCTGGTTGCTGTGTTGACTACAGCCCTGTCTGTGTCCTCCTTGCAACTCATTCTTTCAGACAACAGGTATGACCGTGGTCAGCAATAACCATTTTTCTGTATCTTTAAAGTTTAATAGTGAATCAGGAAGAGGATTTGGATTGTTTCTACTAGCCATTTTAAAAATGTGTGACATGGTACATCCATACAATTACAATTGAATGTTATATAGCTGACAAACAGAAATATGAGCATGTAGTGATTTGAAAAGATGTCTGAAAAGTAGTATTAGGTGAAAATGAAAATTGCAGAATGGCAAACACCACATTATGTCATTTAAAGATAGAGGACTGTGTTAATACAATATGTGTAACATCAGGAAAAATAGAAGGGTACTTTCACTAAATGGGATTATTTGTATAGTTTGAGAGACAGTACAGTTCTTACTCTCTCTATTAAAAATTTTTTTTAACAATATCAGAGAAAGAGCTTCAGGTAAAATGTTATAAATTAGGGAGAAATTACATTTGAAGTGATTCAAACAAAATCACATTGGAAATATTTATAAGGGAAATTTTTCAAACTGTGCTTGAGCACAGTAAAAAGCTGGTTTTAAAGTAATATGTATTCACACACACGTTTATATATATATATATATATATATATGTGTGTGTGTATGTACATATATATATAAAAGATATTGAAAGGTAATTCAGAAAACAATAATATTGATTATTCTTACAGAATTATACTTTCTTTTAAAAATCATATCTTCACTTTTCAGTAAGCATGCATATTTTTGTCAGACCATTGCAACTAAAGGCATTAGCATTCCATTTTTTGTGATGCATAACGAAACTCTAAATTTTAGTATGGTATATCCTAGAAGCCTGAGAAAACTGCTGGCTTGCCAGGATGTAAGTTCCCACCCTTTTGCTCTAAGGATCTAGTAGTAACAGGATGCAACTCTGGTACTGCTCACAAGATGGCGCTTCTAGGATTTTCCAGATTTTCTCCAGGCAACTATTTTTTTGAAGTGAGCAAACAAAGCTGTGAAACCTATTTTATATTAGCAGACTACAAGACAGCTTGTAGAATGTGGTTTTAGTTTCACTAAAAAAATTGTACGTGTCCGGAAGACAAAGCCCCACATGAGGACTGATGTGAGAACTCAAACAAAGCCCCCCCCAAAAAAAAAAAAAAAACCAGAGAGAGAGCTACACAAATTTGGCCTATAAAAAGGAATAATGCAATTGTTACTTTCCTTCTTTCCTGCCCCCAAAGCATACTTTTCATGAAGAAGATGATTTTAGTATCAACCTAATAACATAACTGTGTCACAGAGAACATTTCAAATACCAAGAACAAGAAGGAAAATAAACAAGGCCTCTACATCACAGTTGAGATTTTATATCATTCTTGTGCTTCAGAAGAGCATGCCTGCTAAAAGTTTTGGTAGGGAAGCTTCTTTACACCTTTTCCATTTAATTAGTTCGCTTCCCTGTCTCCTTTTGGACAGCTTAGCTTGACCTGGGGAATCTTCAGGAATCTGTGACATCAGTTGAGCCCCAGAAGGGCAGCGTGACCACAGAAGTGCTGAACAAGGAGAAGGCCCTGCTGCAGACAAGCAGCTAGAGTGAGAATAAAAACAACAGGATCACAGGGGCAACTCTGCACGATCCATGTGACATTGGGTAAGGCTCTGCACATCTCTTGTTAAAACATGGTTAAATTGAGAATATGGAGTGCAATTTGTTTTGATTCTGTTCAGTGACCATGTTTTAAATGAAAAATCACAAATTATGTTCAGTAAAGAATTAGAAGTATTAAACTCCTGTAAAGAAATTATACAAATGACACAGCCCCAGTCCAGGTCATACCACCCTTGTGTCCCCCAAGGCCAGTGCTGGCCATCTGAGGAGAGCTATTCTACCAGGTAGAATATTTCTGTGCTTTGAAGTTAAAGTAGATATCTTCGTTTTTTTTTTTTTTTTTTAAAAGAAGTTTTGCAAATGAGTATGATGATGTCTACTTATGGAAGACTTTCAGGTTTCAGCCAACTGTCTGACTCTCAATAAATTCTTGAAAACCACCCTATCCAGTAAATAGCCATGACAGTCATTCCAAATATCTGATTCCTAAGCTCATCCTCTTAATGAGATCATTGTGCTCTTATCTGCATGCAAGAGACACAAACCTCAGGATCTGTGTCTGGCTGCCTTGGGTAGATAGGGCAGTATGATATCTTTAAAAAATTAAAAGATTACCTTAGAATAAACCTCAAGAGGTCCCAAAATTTCAAAACACCCCATAAAAGCAATGGTGTCCCTGATGCATTTCATTGTTCAACACTCCCCTTCCTGAAGCTCTTGTCATCACACACTCATTCATTCTTTATATTTAATAGCTATAATATGCCTAAATACAGGGGCATTATAGAGCTATTTCTCTTTTCTTATATTGTTAAATATTTTCCCCAACCACAGTATGTTTGTTTGGTGCCCAGTATTTATTCATCTTTTTGTCTGCTCTATTTTTATTTTCCACCTTCCTTCTCCTTTGACAGGGGAAACCCCTTTGCTTATTCTCTTTCCTTTTTCTTTAAGTGAATATCGCTCATTCAGAATGTTTGTTTAAGCTTCCTTGCAAGTTTTCAGGAGAATATGTATAAGCACAGAAGGAGGAAACTAGTTAGTAGCCCTAAGGCAATGTGTGTGCCTTTGTGTGCTCAGGCACTCAGTCGTGTCCAACTCTTTGTGACATATGGACTGTATCCCACCAGGCTCCTCTGTCCATGGAATTTTCCAGGCAAGAATATTGGAGCAGGCTGCCATTTCCTTCTCCAGGGGATCTTCCCCACCCAGGGATCTAACCCATATCTGCATCTCCTGCATTGCCTGGTGAGTTTAGCACTGAGCCACCTGGGAAGCCCCAGACCTAAGCAATAGATGCCTCTTAAATTACTGTTTTTGTGGTTAACCAGGTACACAGACCAATGACCTAAAGATTTTTCTAGATGACTCAGAGTTCACTGGTTGTTTTCCAGTTTATATCTAGATGTACCAATCAATCACATGCACATTCAGATCATTAGTGCTCATTTTGAACATCTTTTTCCCTTCGTCCTTATGTTCAAATCTACTTCTTGCTATGCACTTAGACTGTTAACTGATCTTTTACCAATTATTTTAACCTTGTAATCTATTTTGATATATGGTAGTACCAGTGATTTCTTTGGTGAGCTATTAAAGTTAGAGCTTAGTCCCAAACCCATGCCTGAATATCTGTCTGAGAACTTCTAACACATAACAACCTTGCCATAACACTTGTCTGAGAAACTCTGAAGTTTAGAGAGTATATCTTTAACAGTCTCTCATATCTCTTCAGTAAAGAACTGATAAGTACCTTTATTCAGAGTGCTGACAGGAATAAATTTGGTCCAGCCTGGATCTCTCTTTTACTATGGATTCTCAGAGGATGATGGGGGATCACAGTACGAAGGGAATTCCCTTTATCTTTAAATCCACCAAGGCAAATCCAATGAAGTTCTTTCTCTTTGCTTGATAATCCTGTGAAGAGCACTGCAGCCTAGTTTATCTGCTTAAATACTGAGAGAGTAATAAAAGTTTATTTGCTGTGTGCTGTGATTATTACATTGTGGGGTCCTCATCTACCTTTCTTTCATTTTATTTCTTTTAATGTTTTCCATCCCATCATCCTAATTTTTGAATTCCTAGTAGCATCATCCATGGGCACTGTGTTAAGCTTTTGCATTACTCAGGAGATACAAAATTCTCCAAACGTGACAAGTTTATATTCTTGTGATCTCTAGGTCACTGGTTGGTCATTTTTTTTCTTTTTTCCTTATCATGTTTACATACATTTGACCAGAAATTAACATGTCCCTTTGGCCTTGGCAGTGATTTTCTGTCTGGCTTGCCTTTTTCTTACCCTTAGTGAGTTTTCTTCTGATGTCTTTCCCCTTTAGGTGGACTGGCATTTGACCAGTTCAGTTCAGTTCAGTCGCTCAGTGTATCCGACTCTTTGCAACCCCGTAAACTGCAGCACGCCAGGCCTCCCTGTCCATCACCAACTCCCGGAGTCCACCCAAACCCATGTCCATCGAATTGGTGATGCCATCCAGCCATCTCATCCTCTGTCATCCCCTTCTCCTCCTGCCCCCAATCCCTCCCAGCATCAGGGTCTTTTCAAATGAGTCAGCTCTTCACATCAGGTGGCCAAAGTATTGGAGTTTCAGCTTCAACATCAGTCCTTCCAATGAACACCCAGGACTGATCTCCTTTAGGATGGACTGGTTGGATCTCATTGCTGTCCAAGGGACACTCAAGAGTGTTCTCCAACACCGCAGTTCAAAAGCATCAATTCTTCGGCGCTCAGCTTTCTTTGTAGTCCAACTCTCACATCCATACATGACCACAGGAAAAACCGTAGCCTTGACTAGATGGACCTTTGTTGGCAAAGTAATGTCTCTGCTTTTTAATATGCAGTATAGGTTGGTCATAACTTTCCTTCCAAGGAGTAAGCGTCTTTTAATTTCATGGCTGCAGTCACCATCTGCAGTGATTTTGGAGCCCAGAAAAATAAAGTCAGCCACTGTTTACACTGTTTCCCCATTTTTTTGCCATGAAGTGATGGGACCGGATGCCATGGTCTTAGTTTTCTGAATGTTGAGCTTTAAGCCAACTTTTTCACTCTCCTCTTTCACTTTCATCAAGAGGCTGTTTACTTCTTCTTCACTTTCTGCCAGTGAACATTAATAATAAGAACTTAACTTTGTTTACAGGCAGTTTCAACTCTTTGTGCCTGTGCCTTAGCAGTCATTCAATATTTGGAATATCCATTTAGAATCGAAAATGTCTTGCTTTACCTGTACTCATGGCCCCCTCATGGTATTTGGTAGTATTCCAAATGTACAATTTCTACTCTTTTACATGGACCTTATAAGCTAAAAAATATTGACATTTGTTTATTCTATAACCATTCTGTCTTTCATATGTTATTTGGCTTCCACTTTCTCACTGGGGATGTATTCTTAACCAGACCTTTGTCTCCAGATTATAGCACTTTGGCTTCTGCTCCTTCCTTTCCTTCTGCTCATATGCTTGAATGGCATGCCAGAATGTCAGTGGAGTTAAAGCTCTGCCAATAAGGATAAATTTCACAAGCTGTAGAGTACTGATGTCCTCCAGATTCTTGACATTTGTCTTGTGTTAACTAACGTCAATGAAACAGATACTTAGTGGAGATTTGAATTTGTGCAAAGAGTTACAGAACTGCATCAAAAGTCAGGTACCCACCAACATTTTTAAAGCAAATTCAAAAATAGAAGTTAATAAAAATTAGTTAATACATGGAAGCAACCTAAATGTCCATTGACAGAGGGATAAATAAAGAAGATGCAGTCCCTGTATACAATGGATTACTACTCAGCCATTGAAAGGAATGCAGTAATGTCATTTGCAGCAACATGGATGAACCTAAAGATTATTGTACTAAATGAAGTAATTTAGACAAATATCATATGATATCACTTATATGTAGCATCTTTTAAAATGATACAAGTGAACATATCTACAAATCAGAAACAGACTCACAGACTTTGAATACAAACATATGGTACACAAAGGGCAAAGGTGGGGAAGGGGTACCTTAGGAGTTTGGAATTTACATATACACACTACTGTATATACTAATAGATAATCAACAAAAGACCTGCTGTATAGAACACAGATCTCTACTCAGTATTCTGCAGTAACCTATATGGGAAGAGAATCTGAAAAAGAATGCATATATTATATGTATAACTGAATCACTTTGCTATACCCCTGAAACTAACACAACATTGTAAATCAACGATGTGTGCTCAGTCATGTCCGACTCTTTGTAACCCCATGAACTGTAACCCTCCAGGCTCCTTTTTTCATGGGATTTTCCAGGCAAGACTACTGGATTCGGTCACCATTTCCTCCTCCAGGGGGTAAATAAGCAATTCAGTTCAGTTCAGTTCAGTTGCTCAGTCTTGTCCGACTCTTTGCGACCCCATGAATCGCAGCACGCCAGGCCTCCCTGTCCATCACCAACTCCCGGAGTTCACCCAGACTCACGTCCATTGAGTCAGTGATGCCATCCAGCCATCTCATCCTCTGTCATCCCCTTCTCCTCCTGCCCCAATCCCTCCCAGCATCAGAGTCTTTTCCAGTGAGTCAACTCTTCGCATGAGGTGGCCAAAGTACTGGAGTTTCAGCTTTAGCATCATTCCTTCCAAAGAAATCCCAGGGCTGATCTCCTTCAGAATGGACTGGTTGGATCTCCTTGCAGTCCAAGGGACTCACAAGAGTCTTCTCCAAACCACAGTTCAAAAGCATCAATTCTTCAGCACTCAGCTTTCTTTGCAGTCCAACTCTCACATCCATACATGACCACTGGAAGAACCATAGCCTTGACTAGATGAACCTTTGTTGGCAAAGTAATGTCTCTGCTTTTGAATATGCTATCTAGGTTGGTCATAACTTTCCTTCCAAGGAGTAAGCGTCTTTTAATTTCATGGCTGCAGTCACCATCTGCAGTGATTTTGGAGCCCAGAAAAATAAAATCTGACACTGTTTCCAGTATTTCCCCATCTATTTGCCATGAAGTGATGGGACCAGATGCCATGATCTTTGTTTTCTGAATGTTGAGTTTTAAGCCAACTTTTTCGCTGTCCTCTTTCACCTTCATCAAGAGGGTTTTTTTGTTTCTTTTCACTTTCTGCCATAAGGGTGGTGTCATCTGCGTATCTGAGGTTATTGATATTTCTCCCTGCAATCTTGATTCCAGCTTGTGTTTCTTCCAGTCCAGAGTTTCTCATGATGTACTCTGCATATAAATTAAATAAGCAGGGTGACAATATATAGCCTTGACGAACTCCTTTTCCTATTTGGAACCAGTCTGTTGTTCCATGGCCAGTTCTAACTGTTGCTTCCTGACCTGCATACAAACTTCTCAAGAGGCAGATCAGGTGGTCTGGTATTCCCATCTCTTTCAGAATTTTCCACAGTTTCTTGTGATCCACACAGTCAAAGGCTTTGGCATAGTCAATAAAGCAGAAATAGATATTTTTCTGGAACTCTCTTGCTTTTTTGATAATCCAGCGGATGTTGGCAATTTGGTCTCTGGTTTCTCTGCCTTTTCTAAAAACAGCTTGAACATGTGGAAGTTCACGGTTCACGTATTGCTGAAGCCTGGCTTGGAGACTTTTGAGCATTACTTTACTAGCATGTGAGATGAGTGCAATTGTGTGGTAGTTTGAGCATTCATTGGCATTGCCTTTCTTTGGGATTGGAATGAAAACTGATCTTTTCCAGTCCTGTGGCCACTGCTGAGTTTTCCAAATTTGCTGGCATATTGAGTGCAGCACTTTCACAGCATCATCTTTCAGGATTTGAAATAGCTCAGCTGGAATTCCATCACCTCCACTAGCTTTGTTTGTAGTGATGCTTTCTAAGGCCCACTTGACTTCACATTCCAGGATGTCTGGCTCTAGGTGAGCGATCACACCGTTGTGATTATCTGGGTCGTGAAGATCTTTTTTGTACAGTTCTTCTGTGTATTCTTGCCACCTCTTCTTGATATCTTCTGCTTTTGTTAGGTCCATACCATTTCTGTCCTTTATCAAGCCCATCTTTGCATGAAATATTCCCTTGGTATCTCTAATTTTTTTGAAAAGATCTCTATTCTTTCCCATTCTGTTGTTTTCCTCTATTTCTTTGCATTGATCACTGAGGAAGGCTTTCTTATCTCCTTTTGCTATTCTTTGGAACTCTGCATTCAGATGCTTATATCTTTCTTTTTCTCCTTTGCTTTTCGCTTCTCTTCTTTTCACAGCTATTTGTAAGGCTTCCCCAGACAGCCATTTTGCTTTTTTGCATTTCTTTTCCATGGGGATGGTCTTGATCCCTGTCTCCTGTACAATGTCACGAACCTCAGTCCATAGTTCATCAGGCCCTCTATCTATCAGATCTAGGCCCTTAAATCTATTTCTCACTTCCACTGTATAATCATAAGGGATTTGATTTAGGTCATACCTGAATGGTCTAGTGGTTTTCCCTACTTTCTTCAATTTAAGTCTGAATTTGGCAATAAGGAGTTCATGATCTGACCCACAGTCAGCTTCTGGTCTTGTTTTTTTTTTTTTTGACTGTGTAGAGCTTCTTCATCTTTGGCTGCAAAGACTATATCAGTCTGATTTCGGTGTTGACCATCTGGTGATGTCCATGTGTAGAGTCTTCTCTTGTGTTGTTGGAAGAGGGTGTTTGCTATGACCAGTGCATTTTCTTGACAAAACTCTATTAGTCTTTGCCCTGCTTCATTCCATATTCCAAGGCCAAATTTTCCTGTTACTCCAGGTGTTTCTTGACTTCCTACTTTTGCATTCCAGTCCCCTATAATGAAAAGGACATCTTTTTTGGGTGTTAGTTCTAAAAGGTCTTGTAGGTCTTCATAGAACCATTCAACTTCAGCTTCTTCAGCATTACTGGTTGGGGCATAGACTTGGATTACTGTGATATTGAATGGTTTGCCTTGGAAACAAACAGAGATCATTCTGTCGTTTTTGAGATTGCATCCAAGTACTGCATTTCGAACTCTTTTGTTGACCATGATGGCTACTCCATTTCTTCTGAGGGTTTCCTGCTCGCAGTAGTAGATATAATGGTCATCTGAGTTAAATTCACCCAATCCAGTCCATTTTAGTTCACTGATTCCTAGAATTTCGATGTTCACTCTTGCCATCTCTTGTTTGACCACTTTCAATTGGCCTTTATTCATGCACCTAACATCCAGATTCTTATGCAATATTGCTCTTTACAGCATCGGGCCTTGCTTCTATCACCAGTCACATCCACAACTGGGTATTGTTTTTGCTTTGGCTCCATCCCTTCCTTCTTTCTGGAGTTTTTTCTCCACTGATCTCCCGTAGCATTTTGGGCACCTACTGACCTGGGGAGTTCCTTTTTCCGTATCCTATCATTTTGCCTTTTCATACTGCTCATGGGGTTCTCAAGGCAAGAATACTGAAGTGGTTTGCCATTCCCTTCTCCAGTGGACCACATTCTGTCAGACCTCTCCACCATGACCTGCCCGTCTTGGGTTGCCCCACGGGCATGGCTTAGTTTCATTGAGTTAGACAAGGCTGTGGTCCTAGTGTGATTAGACTGACTAGTTTCCTGTGAGTATGGTTTCAGTGTGTCTGCCCTCTGATGCCCTCTTGCAACACCTACCATCTTACTTGGGCTTCTCTTACCTTGGATGTGAGGTATCTCTTCATGGCTGCTCCAGCAAAGCGCAGCTGCTGCTCCTTACCTTGGACGGGGGCTACGTCTTCACCGCCGCCCCTTCTGACCTTGAACGTGGAATAGCTCCTCTACGCCCTCCTGCACCCGCGCAGCCATATTTCAGTATAAAAATTAAAAAAATAAAGATGCTAGGCTAAGCATAACAAAAAAATTACTTAAAGAGGTTAAACAAATAGAATATTTAATATGTTCTTTATACATTACAGAGGATATTTTTACACTTACCTGCGGTACTCGCAACCTCTTTAGGTAATCATTGACCAAAGTACAAACAAAATTCCTATATATATTCCCATTATGCTCACTGTAAAACATCAACTGGTTATATAGGTTATATTCTGATTGGACACCTTTTTAAGACTCAGATTTATTAAGGTATGGTTTACACAGAGTTAAATTCAGTCTTTTTGGTATGTAATTCAATGAGTTTTGACAAACATATACAGTCATGTAATAAGCGGTACAGTCAGGCTATAGAATAGTTCCATTACTGCCTCACTGTAGTCAATACTCTCTCTACCCCAGTTCCTAGCAACCACTTGTCCGATTTCTGTCCCTATAGTTTTCATTTTCCAGAATATCATATAAATGGAATTATACAGTTTCTACCCTTTTGCATCTATTTCTTTCACTTACCATAATGTTTCTGATAATTTACTCATGTTGGTATATGTATCAGAGGTTTATTTCTTATATTAGCTTACAGGTATTCTGTTATTTTACAACTTATATATTCACTCACCAGTAGATTTATAGTTTTTGCTGATTATGGTTAAAGTTGTTGTATACATTCCAGAGGCCTTCCCCAGTGGATCAGCAATAAGGAATCCGCCTGCAATGCAGGATACATGGGTTTGATCCCTGGGTCAGGAAGATCCCCTGGAGGAGGGCATGGCAACCCACTCCAATATTCTTCCCTGGAAAACTCCATTGACCGGGAAGCCTGGTGGGCTACAGTCCATGGGATCCCAAAAGAATCAGACACAACTTAGCTAATAAACAACAGCAACATACATTCCAGAACAGATCTTTGTACATAAGTTTCATTTCTCTTAGCTGGTTTTGATAAATGTATGTCTAAATATATTAGAAACTGCCAAACTGTTTTCTGAAGTAGCTGTGATATTTTGTATTTCCACCAGCATTGTATAAGTTCCAGTAGCTCTGCATCATTGCCAGCAGTTGATACTGTCAGATATTTTCTCTTTATAATATTAGCTATTTTATAAAGATGTTAGTGGTATCTCATTGTAGATTTATTTGCATATCCTTAATTGCTAATAGTGTTGAGCATCTTTTAATGTGTTCATTTGGTATTTATATATCTTCTTTGATGAGGATCTATTTAAATTGAGCCATTAATCTTATTGAATTGTAAGAGTTATTTATATATTCTATATACAAGTTTTTTTTTTTTAATCTGATACTTGTTCTGCAAGTATATTCTCCCACTTTGGATTTTCATTTTATTTTTTGAAGAGCAGAGAACTTTTCAAGTCAAATTTATCAAAATTTTATGGTCCATGTTTTTTGTGGTCTGATAAATCTTTTGTCTAAATGAAGGTCTACAAAGATTTCCTGCTTTGTTTTCTTCCATGAGTTTCATAGTTTTTGCTTTTACATTAAAGTCAGTCTGTCATTTTGAGCTAATTTTTGTGTATGGTCTTATCTAAGGGTTCAGGGTGAACATTCTTGCATATAATGTCTAATTTTTCCAGCATTATTTGTTGAAAAGGCCATCACTTCTCCATTTAATTACCATTGCCATAGACCATATTTGCTGGTCTGTTTCTATTTTATTTATCTGTATGTTTATCCTGTGCCAATAATATTCAATACACTGTTTTGTTTACTGTAGTCTTTAAATCAGGTAGTGTAAGTCTTCCAACTTTGTGTTTTCTTTTCAAAATTACTCTGGTTGTTCTCCTATTTCCTTTGCTTTTCCATATACATTCTAGAGATACCTTCTCAATTTCTACATAAAGCCTGCTGGGATTTTGATTGAAATTGCAATGATTTCTATAGATATGTTTGGGGAGAAGTTACAGCCTAGAAATAGTTCATCTTTTAGTCAATGAACTTGATATCTTTCTCCATTTATTCATCTCTTCTTAATTTCTCTCACCATTTTTAAAGTCTTCAGTGTGCAAATCATGGACATATTTGTTAGATTTATTCTAACTTAGTATTTCCTTGGGTTTGATATTACAAATGGTACTTTGTTAAATTTCAACTTCTAATTTTTATTCTATAGAAATAAATAATGTTGGCCTTATAACTGATGATATTGATAAACAGGTATTAGGTTTAGTAGCTTTTGTTTTCTTTTGTTAAATTCATTGGAATTTTCTACATAGATGATCATGTTGTCTGCAATTAAAAGCGGCTTTATTTCTTCCTTTTCATTCTGCATGCCTTTATTTTTCAGTTGCTATTTATTTTAGAATCTCTAATATAATGTAGAATAGAAGTGTTGAAAGCAGAAATCCTTGTTCCTAATTTTAGGGGAAAATCATTCCATATTTCACTATTAAGTAGGATTTTAACTTCAGGCTTTTTTGTAGATGCCCTTGATCAAGTTGAGTGCTGCTGCTGCTGCTGCTAAGTCGCTTCAGTCGTGTCCAACTCTGTGCAACCCCATAGATGGCAGCCCACCAGGCTCCCCTGTCCCTGGGATTCTCCAGGCAAGAACACTGGAGTGGGTTGCCATTTCCTTCTCCAGTGCATGAAAGTGAAAAGGGAAAGTGAAGTCACTCAGTCGTGTCTTGACTCCTAGCGACCCCATGGACTGCAGCCTACCAGGCTCCTCCGTCCATGGGATTTTCTAGGCAAGAGTACTGGAGTGGGGTGCCATTGAGAGCCCTTTAATTAGTGGTACGCCAACATTTTTTTATCATGAATGTCTGTGGAATTATGTCAAATGCTTTTCTGCATCAGTTGAGAGGACCTCTACTATTCTTTATTTAGTCTGTTGATATGGTGAATTACATTGATTTATTGGCAAATGTATAACCATCCTTACGCTTCCAAGATAAACACCATTTAGTCATAATATTTTATCCTTATGATTTATCCATAATAATTTTATAATCATTTTCTATGTAATTCTATATCATTTCTATATCTGTATCATTGGATTTGTGTCTTTGTTTCTGAGGCACAGTTGATCTGTAATTTTCTTTCCTTTTATACTTTTTCCTCTAGTATGAGGTTAATACTGATATCATAAAATAAGCTGAAGATTGTGTCCTCCTTTTCTCATTTCATTATCATCTGACTTGCATAATAAACTTTTTGCTTAGAGTGCAGCCTGAGTGCCAGAGGTTTTTCCTCAGTGGTCTTTTTCAATTCTAAATTTTCAATAGTTCCTTTACATCTGTGCCACATGTTGGGGAGTGTGGTATCTCTCTTCATGCCCTTGCCTGTTTTCTAGCAGTGAGCTGCTGTTATTGTTAGATGCTAGGTTCCTGGTGAGGCAGGGAGTGTTCTTTGTTTTTTTTGTCCAGCCTCAGCTTTAGGGAGGCCCTATGTAGCTAGATCTGATGGTTGTACTTTCTCAGCATTCTTTCCTCTCCAAATGGCAGCTAACCTCTGTTTTATATCTAGTGTTAGTCGCTCAGTCATGTCTGACTCTTTGTGACCCCATGGGCTATAATCCACCAGGCTTCTCTGTCCATGGAATTCTCCAGGCAAGAATACTGGAGTTGGATTGCCATTCCCTTCTCCAAGGGGTCTTCCTGACCCAGGGATTGAACCCAGGTCTCCTGCATTGCAGATACATTCTTTACCATCTGAACAACCAGGGATCTAAGGTTGATATCTTGCCCCTTCCTCAGCAGTAGCTGACCACTGCTTTTTATTCATAGAGAATCCTGAACTCAAAGGTTTCCTGCTCCTCCTCAAGGGCAGAGGTTTTTTGCTTTGACTGCTCCCCAACAGCTATGGATTTCTGCCTTTGTTTTGGGGATAGGAGGGTTTCCTATCTTCCCTTCCCTGGGAAGGTGGCTTTTGCTTTTTCCCTGGTGACTTAAGACTTTTGCTTCCCATCATAGAAGGGTTTGTATAAGTGTGTGGGGCTTCATGTCTGTCTGCCAGCAACAGTTGATTGCCTCCTGCATACCTGAACCACTGACATGGGCTCTTTTGGTCTTCTGCATTGTCCACAGTCATGTTTGTGTGCTTCTGGTTAAGGACTGAAAAATAACTTGGCAGTGAATGTATAAGTGTCTTGGGTGCCACATATTCCAAACTACTGAGACACTAGCCCATTAAGAGTTTAAGATTTTAAAAATTCATTAAGCGTTCAGCTGATTTTTTTTTAAACTTGCTTGCATGACAGCTACTTCTGTCTCCATGCTTTGCCAAAGGGGCTGGTTACCCTTTGGAATTCATTTTACCTCAGTTCTGTGATGAGCTCAAGGGATATTATGGTTTTGTGGATTACTTACATTTTTTATCATTAAATTATGGGTGACATTCTCTTATGGCTTATTGTATCTTAAGTCAAAATGGAACTGATTCTTTCTAATAATACATGTATGGGTGTTATTTTTTTTTCCTTTGTTATGAAATATGCTTCAGGGAGAAGCATATCTCTAAAGCATGTTTTTATAAATAGTTTATTTTTATACAATAATTATTAAATTTTTCCATTTAAATTTTTATTTTTTATTATATATGTTAAAATCATACTTAAATCATCATACACAATATGTGATTTTTTGTATACACTTATTTGGATTTTACATATGTGTAAATTCATAAAATCACTGTCACAGCCAGGATGTGGAAGATTCTATCACCCTGACAACTTTCTGTGCCAACCATGTGTAATCACACCCTCCATCTACCTGTAATCCCTGACAGCCACTGATCACGTCACTGTGTTTTCCTCTTTCTGAAAATGTCACATGAGTGGAATCATACAGTATTGCGGTGGGCACACCCTAAGTGACCCACCCCCTTATGTAATTCCTTCCCCTTAAGTATGGCCAGAACCTATGACTTGCTTCCAATCAGTAGAATATGGCAAAAGTGATGGGATGTCACTCACTCTTATAATTATGTTATAAAAGACTAATTTATGTTAAATTAAATACAGGATTCTCTTTTAAGTTTCCATGATTTCTAGTACATAGCTATTTCAAATTCACTAATTCACCATTCATCCAGTCCACATTTATAGAGCATTTTTCATTTGGATGAGGTAGGTTCAGTGTGTTTTAGTGATTAAAAACATGGACTTGAGAGTCAGAGTACGTGGATTCAAATCCCATGTGCCCAATAGTCTCTAGGTATCCTTGTAAAAGTTAATTAACCTCTCTAATGCCTCATCTATAAAGTGGTAATACTCAGAATACCCACCTAACAAGATTTTGCGAGAATAGAGGGAGCACTCTGTAAACAGAGCACTTGGCAGAGGGCCTGGCTCATGGTAAGAAAACACTTTTGGTTTCTCTCATTCTTTGTCATTATTATTAGTAATATTACTACTCGTGTTATGCAGAATGACTCGGGCATGGGACTCTCCTACCTGAAATAGCCATCTAATAATTAAATAAAATAATATGTCAAGTGCTGGGAACAATACCTGGCACATGGAAAACTATAGATGTTAGATATTATTATATCTGTAATTATTCTATATCTTCATTAATAGTAGTTGTAGTAGTAGCATTAATTATTATTGGTTATCCTTCTTCTCCCACTCCTTCTATAGAACAATGAAACATAAAATATTGTCCAAGGAATTAATCTTTTCCTTTGTATTTTGTTTGAAAAATGGTGAGGTGTTGTAGTATTTTCTGATTTAGCCCAAGTGGCTCAGTGGTAAAGAATCTTCCCCTGCCATTGCAGGTGACACAGGAAATGTGGGTTCAATCTCTGGGTGAAAAAGATCCCCTGCAGAAGGATATGGCAACCCACTCTTGCCTGGAAAATTCCATGGACAGAGGAACCTGGTGGGATACAGTCCATGGGGTTGCCAAGAGTCAGACATGACTTAGTGACTGAGCATGCAATATAGAAAATAGACAAAATAAACACAGAAGAATATAATCTTAATGTAATGATCACATTTTGTGTGCACTTGACTTTTCTAAAACATGTGAAATGAGAAGACGGAATGAGAAATATTACTTGTAAAATATATAATTGAATATATCTCTTCATTTATATAAATTCATATTTATACTAACCTGGTAATCCTCTTTAAATTATGTAATAATAATTTGAAAGCTTTGAAAAGATTAATTCTATAATAATATTATTATTTTTGTTGGTAATTGTATATAAGATCAACTTTATTTCCTACCACTAGAGACTTGAAAACACTGACCTAGGTAAGGTAGAAAGGTATTGTTCCATTGGGTTAAAGTGATTGGAATGGGATGGACCCATTATTCAGGGGTTCAGGATCTTTCATCCCTAATGAGTTGCATCCTTTTTCTAAATCATTTCTTGGTCCAGATTGGCTGTCTGAATCCTGTTGTGGTCAAATTCTAGGGGGGAGTAAGAGAAAGAGGGAAAGTGAGGGAAAAAGAAAAAGCCCAAGAAGACAGTTTTTCCCTTTGGAGGTACCTTCTCTAGAATCTTCACAACTATTTCTGCTTACATTCTTCGGCAAGAAATTCCATCTTGTGGCCAGGGCTTATTTGGAGGATTGTGGGGAAAAAATATTTTAAGAGTTTACACTGCCACCTTCAATGCAACTGGAGTTCTGTTACTGACAAAGAATGCAGAAAGTGAATGTAGGGTGGGCAAATAGAAATGTCTGCCCTGGTCTTTATAAATATGCTACATAGCCGAAAAAGAAAAGAAAAAAAACATTAAACAACAAAAGTTCATAAAAGATGGAAAGGGAAAACTTCCTCTGGCAGAGAGAATGCTATGTGTTCACCAAATTGTGTTTCATTTTCCCCCTGGGTCATAAGGAGACTACATTCCCCAGCCTCTATAACAGTTTTATCTAGTTGACTGTGACCAATAATGATGTTGCTGGTCCTGGCCTCTGAAACCTTTCCTGGGATTCTCCAATGACCATCTTCATAAGATCCTTTGTAGTTGTTGTTTAGTCACTTAAGTTGTGTCTGAATCTTTTGTGACCCTCGTTAGCCAGGTGCAAAACTGTGGAGGACTTCAAGGCCAAAGAATATGGTAGGGTCATAGAATGGAGGAAGTTTGAGTCTTTTAATGCCTGCTTAGAACGGAGACTCCTCTCCCTCTATGGCTGCTTGATGACCTCCGTTGAACATTGACATCAGCATTAGAAACTCTTTTGGGGCTGAGCCTCTGAGATTTAGGGGTGGTTTATAATACAAACGGAGAAAGCAATGGCACCCCACTCCAGTACTCTTGCCTGGAAAATCCCATGGATGGAGGAGCCTGGTAGGCTGCAATCCATGGGGTCGCTGCGAGTCAGACACGACTGAGGACTTCACTTTCACTTTTCACTTTTATGCACTGCAGAAGGAAATGGCAGCCCACTCCAGTGTTCTTGCCTGGAGAATACCAGGGACGGAGGAGCCTGGTGGGCTGCCGTCTATGGGGTTGCACAGAGTCGGAGATGACTGAAGCGACTTAGCAACAGCAGCAGCAGCAGCAGCATAGTACAAAAGATTACATCCTGTAACTATTAGAGCTGTCAATAAAATACTAGCCTGGGGATTATCTTCATTATTATTATATATTTTCTAATATTAATACTTACATAGAGGTGGTTTTACATACACATTTATATATAAAGTATATAAAATAAAATTTATATATAAATATATATTTATATACATTTACATATTATATAATACAGAGGCCAAATAAAACACTGCATCCCCCAAATTATCACAATGAGATACCGCCTCACACCTATCGGAATCACTATTATAAATAAAGAACACAACAAATTTTGGTGAGGATGTGGAGAAAAGAAAACCCTTGTATACTGTTGGTGGGAACGTAAACTGGTGCAGTCGCTGTGGAAAACGGTATGGCAGTTTCTCAAAATAACTAAAAATAGAAGTACCATATGACCCAGTAGTTCCACTCCTGTGTATATATCCAAAAACCAAAACAAAACCACTAATTTGAAAACATACATGCACTCCAATGTTTGTAGCAGCAGCATTATTTACTATTGCCAAGATATGAGTGCAACCTAACTGTACGTAACAGATAAATGGATAAAGAAGATGTGGTATATATACAATGAGATACTACTCAGCCATAAAAAAGAGTGAACTTTTCCCATTTGCAGTAACATGGATGGACTTAGAGGGTATTATGCTAAATGAAAGACAAATACTGTATGATATCACTTACATGTGGAATCTAAAAAATACCACAAACTAGTAAATATAACAAAAATGAAACAGACTCACAAGATAAAGAGAACAAACTAATGATTATTAGTGGAAATAGAGAAGTGGGAAGGGACAATATAGGAGTGAGGGATTATGAGGTATAAACTACTATGTATAAAATAAGCTACAAAGACTATTGTACAGCAAAAGGAATATAGCCAGTATTTTATAATAACTGTAGATGGAGTATAATCTTTAAAATTGTGAACCACTATCTGTGAAAGTTGCTCAGTCGTGTCCAACTCTTTGAGACCCCATGGACTATACAGTCCTTGAAATTCTCCAGGCCAGAATACTGGAGTGGGTAGCCTTTCCCTTCTCCAGGGGATCTTCCCAACCCAGGGATTGAACCCAGGTCTCCCACATTGCAGGCGGATTCTTTACCAGATGAGCCACCAGGGAAGCCCGTGACCCACTATACTGTACACTTAACAACAAAAAATGATTATGTATTTTGAGTGCTAATATAGAGTTGTTTCCATAGATACCTAGTCAAGACTAATAAAAGTGTTTTCTACACCTCTCTAAAAAAGAAATAAAGTAAAACTTACTGTAGATACTAACCAACCACAGAAAATAAAGGCCTTGGCTGCTTTGTCAGAGGGATATCTAACATCATCCAAAGTTTGGGAGAACCCTAGAACTGAGATCTTAACAACCCATCATATCTTGTGTCCCTTTACATCTCACATTCTAGATTTGAAAGGGGCTTACACATTGAATGCTGTCAGACATTTGTTAAGTATGTGTATTTCTAGATGTTGAACTGGGTTCTAAATTAATCAGGAGCATGTAGTCATTCTCTTTGGCCAATGTATTAGTTTACTTTTTCTACTGTAATAGGAGATTATATATATATATATATATATATATATATGTGTGTGTGTGTGTGTGTGTATTTAGTTTATATAAATAAATTTTATATAAAATAAAATATATAACAATAAATTTCTATATAAATATGTATTAGATAATACAGAAGTCAAATAAAACACTTCATTCCCAAATATTTTCATTTCCAAAATTATCCCTAGCAATATTTTAAATTAGCTTTCTAAGTTAAATCAGCTGAATTTTAATCTAACACAGGAGAATTTTAATGAAAAAAGTGTGCAAGATATGTTTCAGACATACAGAAAACAAATACTTGTAAATTTTTAAAAATTAATTTCCCCACATAGATTTGTGTGAGTGAAAAATACTAATAAAATATAAGAAGGAGGATTTGCCAGTTATTGATGAGGGTATATGAAATGGGTATTTGCCTGCAAACCAGTGATTTCCAGCCTCTGGTCAGAAATATCCATGTTCCTTGAAGATATACTAGAAATTTCTGAAGCATTTAAGAAAAGAACTGAATAAAAGGAGAGACATACCATGTCCTGAAAACAGATTTGAAAATTATAAGTCATGTTCCCTAAAACTGTGTACAGTTTTAGTGCGATCCAAATCAACATCCTTAGTGAACTGTTTTAATGAAGCATGACCAGCTGGGTTTTAAATTGACCTACCAAGGTAAGATGAAGAGAAGGCAAGGAAAAAAAAAAAAAAACATGGTGAAATAGTTTAAATCAGACTTTTTTTTAAAGTAAAGTGATTTACACCCTTTTTCCCCCAAGAAATCACCACCCTAAGGGAAATTAAACAGACACTTGTTGCTAATTCACTTTCAAGTTCTTTAAAAAGGAACATTTCTACCCTTTTGTTGCTGCTGCTGCTGCTCCTAAGTCGCTTCAGTCGTGTCCGACTCTGTGCGACCCCATAGATGGCAGCCCACCAGGCTCCTCCATCCATGGGATTTTCTAGGCAAGAACACTGGAGTGGGGTGCTATCGCCTTCTCCGTTCTACCCTTTTATACTTCAGCAATTTAATTTGGCAATTCTCCCTCCCCTAATTCAGAGAAGGATCATCTGACTTCATCACAGGGAGGGGGCGCAGCGTTCTCTGAGAAGGTTCGGAGTGAGCTTTACCTGGCCAGTCTTGGGGGAGGAGCAGCATTTCACCAGGCTGCAGCTGACAAGAAGCTTCAAGGTAATGCTATGCTATGCTATGCTATGCTAAGTCACTTCAGTCGTGTCCGACTCTGTGTGACCCCATAGATGGCAGACCACCAGGCTCCCCCGTCCCTGGGATGTAATGGCTGTCTTAAATCTAGTTATTTTATAGGGATTTCTCAGGACCCTAGGATGAAGATGAGAGAAATAGGAACAGTGGTTTTAAAGTGGTGGGAAAGGTGTGTGGATTTGAGATAATTGTTGGCATTGTGAAAGAATTAATCCTTTGGAATTTGTGTATCTCCCAATCCTTTAAAAGTCTACAAGTGGAAGAAGGAGTGATCAGATTACAGCCTGTATATTAAGACTTCAGTGCAGCACAGGCATTCATGCTAATTTATTGACTTGTCATTCCATGTTTATATTGCTAGACATTCTGTTACTGTTTGAATGTTTAAGCATTTATTAATTTACACAGAAAATGATGGATAAAAATGTATGGCAGCTTGGGGGGGAATAACTTCTATAATTTGATTGGCACATAGACTATGTGTGTGTCACCTGTACATGAACATGGAAAGGGGAACAAGTATGTATTTGAGTGAAGACACTTATACATATATATGCATGTATATTCGCATGATTTAAAAAATCTGGGAGAAAATAAGCTCCCATGTTATTCAGCATTTCTGGATAGTCAAGTTACTATTTTAATATTAATTCCTAGCCAATATTAGCATCTCCCCATGATTACTTTTATAATCATGAAAGAAAAATGAAGCTGACAGCATATCCAATTTGCTTCAAACACATAAGCATTCATAGACACACACAGACATGCAGACATGATCCCCCATGTTTTGCCAATAGTGGAAATTTTCCTGGACATAATCAAGTGTGTAGCCTGGTTGCTGTGTTGGCTACAGCCCTGTCTGTATCTTCCTTGCAACTCATTCTTTCAGATCACAGGTATAGATGTGGTCAGCAATAACCATTTTCTGTATCTTTAAAGTTTTTTAAGACTGAGACAGAGGATTTGGTTTATTTCTATTAGCAGTTTTAAAAAATATTATAGGTCATGGTGCATTCATACAGTGGAATACTATGTGTCTCGAAAATAAAAACGTAAATCTCTACATGTAGAGATTTGAAATGTCTGAGAAATAAAGTAAAAAAAGTAAATTGTAGCATACAATTGTAACATTATCTCACAAAATTAAATATGTGTGTTAGCAGAACATATAATGCTACTATATAATTCATGCAGCCAATTCTGGGAAAATATACCTGCCATACTATTAACATGAATATTTATTTGTGTAGCTGGACAGATAGGACTAGCTTTACTGCTGTCTAATTTTAGAGTATTAATATATTCTTACACATTTACTTGTTTACATCATCAGGGAAAATACTGAGATAAAATGTTACAAATGTGAGAAAAAAAAAACTCATTTAAAGTAATTCATAAATCATGTGAAAAACACTTAGGTAGAATAATGTTCAGACTGCTCAACATCAGAGATCTGATGTTGTTTTGAAATGGTATGCATTTATCTATACATGTAAAAAAGTCTGGAAAATATTCAGATTATTTATATAGAAGCTTGTACTTAGTTTTACCTACATCTTTTTGCATCTTTTTTATTTTTAATAAGCTTCTGCATGTTTTATAACCAGAAAGATTATAGTTGAAGACATTATGATCCTCTTATCCTACACAGCAAACCCCTTGAACTTAGAAAGTTCTCTAAGCCTGGTACAGAGAAGGCAATGGCACCCCACTCCAGTACTCTTGCCTGGAAAATCCCATGGACGGAGGAGCCTGGTGGGCTGCAGTCCATGGGGTCGCTAAGAGTCGGACACGACTGAGCGACTTCACTTTCACTTTTCACTTTCATACATTGGAGAAGGAAATGGCAGCCCACTCCAGTGTTCTTGCCTGGAGAATCCCAGGGACGGGGAGCCTGATGGGCTGCCGTCTATGGGGTCGCACAGAGTTGGACACGACTGAAGTGACTTAGCATAGCATAGCATAAGCCTGGAAAGACTCTTGGCTGGCTAAATGTAGTTCCCATCCTTCTCTCATAAGAAAAATCTGAGCAACTGAAGCTCTGTGTTCAGCACCTGCAAGATCTGCAGTTCTGCTTCTGGTCACAAGATGGCGGTGGCCAAATTTCCTAAATTTTCTCCAGGCAACCATTTTTATGAAGTGGACAATAAAGCAATGAAACATATTTTGTATGAGTGAACTGGGAGACAGCAGGTATAGTGTGAATAAAATTCTGTTGAAAAAATTATATGTGTAAAGGATGAAAAATTCACATAGTGGTTGATTTGAGGATTCAAACAAAACCTGTAGTCTTGTTCATAGTAGTGTGTATGTGTTTAGTCGCTCAGTCATGTCTGACTCTTTGCGACCAGGTTCCTCTGTCCATGGGATTTTTCAGGAAAGACTACTAGAATGGGTTGCCATTTCCTTCTCCAGGGTATTTTCCCTTGGGATTGATTCCTTGTTTCCTGTGTCTCCATTGCAGGCAGATTCTTTATCCTCTGAGCCATCAGGGAAGGGCATAGTAGACACAAGGCAATTGTTACTTCCCTTTCTTGTCTTTGCCTCTCACTTTTCCTGAGAAATATGATTTAAACATGAACCAGATATCATAACTGTATCACTCAGAGAGAAGTTAAAATAATATAAACAAGGAGGACAATAAATATCTACATCATAGATAAGATTTCATTTCATTCCTGTGTTTCTAAATGACATGTGTGCTAAAGTTTTGGTAGAAAAGTTTCTTTATGCCTTGGCCACTTAATTTAATTCCCTGTTTCCTTTTAGACAGCCTGTCTCTTTTTGGAGTAAGAATCAAGACAACCAGATCACAGAGACAGACCCTTCCTGATCCACGTGACATTGGGTAAGGCTCTTTTCATTTTGCAAAATACTTCACATTAAAAACATGTTGAGAACTCAGGGTATAATTTATTTTGCTTCTTTCTCTAAAGCCTTAGCAATATTAAAAACTACATTTCATATTAAAATCATGTTAGGTTGAGAATTTAAGATGTAATTCATTTTGCTCCCTGTTCTGTAGCCATAATGTTTTGTAATTAAAAGTAGTAGCTTCTACTTTGGGGGAGGAATCTCATGTGTCAAACTGCTATGAAGAATTCATGCCAGAGACTAATCAGATTTCTACCTGAAGTCCTAGCCAGCCACCTGACTCTCAAAAAATCCTTGATAATTACCTCATCCAATATGTGAACCTGGCAGCCATTCTCAGGATAGGGCCTAGAAATCTAGTTTTAAGAATTCTCCAGATGAGTTTGATGCACACCAAGTTCAGAGTCCTGCTTCTCTAGGTATAACATTAGGGGCACCAGTCCCAAAATGTCTAATATATAGAGTTCCTGACACACCACTTCTGTCATCACGCACATAGAGTCACACTTTAATAATCATGTGCAATAATGAAAGCAAGTTCTTTGAGATGTTATAAAAACACTTTTCCAATTCTTATCCCGCACCTTATATTATTCTGCATTTTCCTCCTCCATCTGATACCCCACTGTCTGTCTGTCTCTTCTCTATTTGCAATTGCTCACCTACTTTGGCAAAATAATTTTATTTGCTGATACTTTTCTTTTCCTTTTTGCTATTTCAGTATCTTCCATATTGTCCATTCAAACAACGTGTTCAAGCATCCTTGGGAAGTTCAGCTGGAGGACAACAGGCTACACAAGCTATAAACACTTTGTAACTCTTTGTAGTTCTAAAAGGGGCATTGGTCAAAGTATTGTTTGTGGTAGGGACTTCCTTCACAGTGACGAGAATAGCCAGACACATAAATCTCTAATATTAACCTCTTGGCACATAAATCTAAATCATAATGGATGCTGAGTATGTCTTATGCAATTGGCAAGACCAGTTGTGGCCAGCAAAAGTTTTGTCCCGATCCGAGGCTTCATCAAATAGTAAGAGAAAAAAGGTATTTTCCCTGGAAGTTCAAATACTCTCACTGGATGAAAAAATTCAAATGGAAAGCACAGAAACAAAGATCCTAACTAAATCTCAAGTTGAAGCTATTGCCTCCTCACTAGCCACACAGTCAGAGGTCAGTGACCCACCTGGAGAGGAAACAGCCTATGCCAGGTCACTAAAAATGGCACTGGATATTCTGAATGAGAGAACAAATTTGATTCAAGTAAGCAGTTCAGATGAGGAAGAGACCACTATACTGTCTCAAAACATACCACAAAAGCCATCTGATTCACCCCCTCGTAAAAAGTATCGGAAGCACGAAGGAGAAGGAGACTTACCAAAGTGTCTGGAGGAAAATGAAAATTCAACAATCCTGTTAGTATCATCAGAGAGTGATGATTCCCTGGATGATGATAAATCACAGGTGCATGCAATGATTGATAATATTCCAAATGAAACGGAAACAAAATCATCACAAAACCTCAGCTGGTGCCAGACTTTCCCTTCACTTTTGGAAGATGAGGATGAAAAAGAGAGCAAGAAAAAGATTGACCTCTCAATTTTGCCTTTGCTTTCCACAATTAAAGAGGAAGATGTATATGTTAAAGAAGAAAAATTCAGTCCAACTTTACCATCAGATGGCTTCATTGTGCCCAAAGCTTTAAAAGAGGAGCCAGAAGACATCTACCCAGAGGCCCTGGCTGCTTCTTCTGAATGCTCTGCCTTCTCAGAGAATATTGAAGATCCTGGAGAGGGTCCCTCTGATCCATGCTCAGTTGCCAGCCAGAATCAACCTACTGTGGAATCAGAGATGGATGCTGAGGCATTCCCTCAGCCTTCTTCACAGGAACAGCAGGTTTCATTTAGTGCCTCTAGCCATTCTGGGGATTATTCACTCCTCGGGAGTAATGAAAGAAATCTTCAGAGACTGGATTTTGAGGAATTTGAGGAAGAATTTCAAGCTTCTGACAAGTCAGCGCGTATAAGTTCGATTGCTGCATCCATATTAGATGACGATGAAGAAGATGAAGAACTTCCACGTTTCCTTTTTAATTATGAGCAACGTTCATTTGAGACAGGGATGATTGTCTGGTTTAAGTATCAAAAATATCCATTTTGGCCATCAGTGATAAAAAGCATCAGGCGAAAAGAGAGAAAAGCAAGTGTGGTTTTTGTTGAGGCAAATATGAATCCTGAAAAAAGAGGCGTTAGAGTGCCTTTTAGAAGATTAAAGAAATTTGACTGTAAAGAGAAGCAGGCACTAGTGGAGAAAGCCAGGGAGGAATACAGTGAAAGTATTGACTGGTGCATCTCGCTTATTTGTGACTACAGAGTTAGATTAGGTTGTGGTTCTTTTGCAGGCTCATTTTTTGAGTATTACGCTGCTGACATTAGTTATCCAGTTAGGAAAATAATCAAACAGGATACCTTCAGGAATTTATTTCCAAAGCTGCAAAATGAAAATACTGGGGGATCAATGTCTGTGACTTCCCAGACCAAGAAAATGTCCTTCCAGAAACTTCTTCCAGACCGAATGAAGTCTGCTCGGGACCGAGCCAACAAAAACCTAGTGGACTTCATCGTGAATGCAAAGGGAACAGAGAGCCATCTCTTAGCCATTTTAAATGGCACGAAAGGGTCCAGGTGGCTGAAATCATTCTTGAATGCACATAGATTCACACCCTGTATTGAAACATACTTTGAAGATGAAGATCAGTTGGATGAGGTGGTGAAATATTTACAAGAAGTCTACAAACAAATAGATGAAAAAATGCTGACTCGGATAAGAAATGATAAAATTAAATTTATCCTGGAAGTTCTTCTGCCAGAAGCAATCATCTGTTCAATTTCTGCTGTTGATGGATTAGATTACAAGGCAGCAGAAGCAAAGTATCTGAAGGGGCCATCTCTAGGATACAGGGAAAGAGAATTATTTGATTCAAAAATCTTGTTTGAAAAGAGGCGGAAACCATTAACAAAGGAAGATCATTAAATCTTCTGAGGGTCCAGTAACAGGGAGCTTCCATAGATTCTAGTTTAAAAGAAAAATCTCTGAATTATTCTAACATATTTTTTCCAGAAATGGGAGACTTTGGGTGATATATTCACTTCTTTTTGCAATATCTAGGATCTATGACCTGTTCTGCATCTTCATTTCCTTTTCTTTCACTTCTTCAACATCAAATTATTAACATATTTTAGCAGTTCTACTTTCCTGTGCATTTTTAGAAAGCATAATTCCAATATGATTAATAACAGAGAGTACTATTTTGTTTTTTGACATTTTTGTGTCTATGCTGTATAGTTAAATATACTGTGCGCGATCGTTTTAATATTAAAGTTGCACTGGTATGAGATATTAAGCAAGATAATTAGAAAAAAAGCATCAATCATATATTTTTGCTTAATTTTTATAAAATATTAGACTTTCTCTTAAGATAGCTGAATTATTTTTCCTGTCAAGCTTATTTATTTTTGGAAAAATATCTCTGAGATATAGAACCAAAGATAGAGATGCTTTGCTATATATTACAACTGAGTGCAATTGCTTTTTCAAGAAAACAATCTGGACTTCAAAAATAAAGTAAATGGATTATCTGCATGCAGTCGATGTGTGTGTGAATAACATCTCAGCATGCAGAAAATAATTTTGGCAGCCTTGAACAGGATTATTCATTCTACAGTTCCATGAAGTTCCATGTGTGGGAGTGTCTATTGTTCAATAGCCAGAACAGTTTCTTAAAACAGACAGGCTTTCTCCTGCCTTCATAACTAACATTGGCTATATCTTAATATAGCCTTCTGACCACATATAGAAGGCAGCTAGAATCATTATATTCATGGTCTGGCTACTCTAGATGTATGAGTCCAGACTGACTGCTTAAGAGCCCACCTAGTTTGATATAAACTGTAGAAAATGCAAGCACTTTGTTCTGAATCTTGTATCTCCAAATACAGAGTTGCTTGCTTCAAACCAAGCATTTTTTTATCATCTGGCTTATTTGTACAGTAGTTCCAGTTGCTTTCAATAATATAAATTCCAACTGGTAAATCATTCCACATTACTAGAAAGAATTATGGACCAGAATCTGTGAATTTGGAAATGGGTCACATAAAAAGTCTCTGTTTGGACAAATATGACAATTATCCCAACATGTTTAAAAATACACAATTGAAAATTAAAGTCTGAAGTCAATAAACTGTTTATTCTAACTTGAAACAAGACTTTTAGTGAGAATAAATATTGAGAGCTATTTTATTTTAAAAGCTTGATGTAAAATTAAATCCTAAAGGCTTAATGTGAACCTGTCTGCATTTTTGAAAGTGGCACAAATGTCACTCCTGGGGTTTTGTTATGTGTTCACATGGCCTTGTGTTTATGTAAAAATTGCAGAAATTTGATGTTTTGCTTTTCAATAAAACTATTATACCTTTCACCTTGGATGTTCACTTCACCATACTTCAGATTGTGCAGGTGTTTCTGCATACACACACACACACACACACACATGATTTGTTTGGAATTTTTCTTATTGCAGTTGTCATAATTTTAATGCTTGTTATACATTATCATTCTAAATAAATACTCACTGTTGTGATTGATTTTGTGTTATTTTAAAAGAAAACCTTCAAAAGTATATAAGCTTCAGATTCCACAGAACCTTATCTAGACCCTGTCTCCTGCCTGACAATGACCAAGACTCCTCGGGCCTACAGCCTGAATCAATCCACATTGTTTCCTCATGATCCTGAGGATCATTTGACAACAGACCACCACCACAGTATATGTGGGCCTTATACCCTGGGAAAACACACTGTATTTACTCTATAATGTGTTCCTTTGAATATAATATATTACTCACCTTCTATTTTCTCAGTGGAGCTAACTCTATCTCCTTGGTTCTCATATCTCTTTACTACCTAGTTCATTTATTCATTCATTTAGTCATACGATTGTGAGTCAGAAAAAAAGCGATGTGTGGTTTAAAGCTCTACTCTGGGGATTTAAGATGCCAGATTTAAAGTGAACCAGATGACCTGAGTCATCTTAGATCACTTCTTCCTTATAATAGTGATACACTTCATCATAATAGTGGGAAATACTTCTTAATGTTATAGACTGTCTGTATTTGAAAAACAGAGCCCCAGGATTCCCCATATTTGTGAGTTCCTGGGTGTCTGGTTTGGGGTAAAGGCAAGTGAAAGAAAGTGAAAGTGAAGTCGCTCAGTTGTGTCCAACTCTTTGCGACCCCATGGACTGTAGCCTACCAGGCTCCTCAGTCCATGGGATTTTCCAGGCAAGAATACTGGAGTGGGGTGCCATTTCCTTCTCCAGGGGATCTTCCTGACCCAGGGATCGAACCTGGGTCTCCGGCATTGTAGGCAAATACTTTACTGTCTGAGTTACCAGGGATTGCACCTTGGGGTAAAGGAAGAGCACCTAAATTGCTCCTAGGATGTTTTTTATACTGTGGCATATATTGAAATAAGGGTGATGTGCCTCAAATATACATTTATTTTCCTCCTGAAGGCTACCCACTCCAGTATTCTGCCCTGGAAAATTTCATGGACTGTATAGTCCATGGGGTTGCAAAGAATCGGACACAACTGAGCGACTTACACTTTCACTTTTGAGTGAGTTGGCATTTGGAATGTGGAAATAGATGAATTTGGCTTCCAGCTCAGCATGAATTCAGAAATCCCTTTCAGCCTCAAGTGGTTTTTAGGGCAGGCTCTAAGAGTGCCCTAAACTGGATCTGTAATCTAGGTTTGTGTGTCTAATGGGAATACACAGCCTGTCATTCACCCTAATCCATTGGATTAAGAAGACCCTCATTGCCAGTCATAAAGAGAGAATGCTGAATAGCAGACCCTGATTCTAATTCCAAGGTTGCAGACCTGCATGGAAATTGCATTCATAACACCAGTTTAGTTCAGTCGCTGAGTCGTGTCTGACTCTTTGTGACCCCATGGGCTGCAGCACACCAGGCCTCCCTATCCATAACCAACTCCCAGAGTTTACCCAAATTCATGTCCATTGAGTAGGTGATGCCATCCAGCCATCTCATCTTCTGTCGTCCCCTTCTCCTTCTGCCTTCAATCTTTCCTAGCATCATGGTCTTTTCAAATGAGTCAGCTCTTCATATCAGGTGGCCAAAGTATTGGAGTTTCAGCTTCAACATCAGCCTTTCCAATGAACACTCAGGAGTGATCTCCTTTAGGATGGACTGGTTGGATCTCCTTGCTGTCCAAGGGACTCAAGTCTTCTCCAACACCACAGTTCAAAAGCATCAATTCTTTGGCACTCACCTTTCTTCACTGTCCAACTCTCACATCCATACATGACTACTGGGAAAACCATAGCCTTGACTAGACAGACCTTTGTTGGCAAAGTAATGTCTCTGCTTTTTAATATGCTGCCTAGGTTGGTCATAACTTTCCTTCCAAGGAGAAGCACCTTTTAATTTCATGGCTGCAGTCACCACCTGCAGTGATTTTGAAGCCCCCAAAAATAAAAGTCTGCCACTGTTTCCACTGTTTCCCCATCTATTTGCCATGAAGTGATGGGGCTTGCCGGGGACCAGCCCTGGCTGATCCAGGGTATTCGAAGTGGGGACGGCGTCGGCAACCTATTTATTTAAATATTTTATCAAAGATATAAAGAGTAATAGGATGAGGATAGCCCAGTAGGAAAATTTTAGTGGAGAAAAGGGGCTGAGTAGCTTGGTTTACGCGGGAGACCAATAAAACTTCAAGACAAGAAGTTTGCACCACTTACGTAGGCCGCAGGCGTCCTTCCGTTCTCCTGAAGGAGAGGAGACACTGAGGCCTCCCCGGTCGATCTTAGAAGCCCAGGCATAATTAGTAAGCATGGCGGGTTCCGCTCTCCAGATGGAGACTCAGTCAGAATTTGAGAGAAAGAGCGACATGGGGAGACCAAGTTTCAGTGAACAAGGCCCGCACTTTATTTTCCAAAGTAGTTTTTATACCTTAAGTTGTGCATAGAGGATAATGGGGGAAGGGGTGGAGTCATGCAAGGACAGCAGTTCCTGGTCCTAATCGAAGCCAGGCTTTCAAACTTATCATATGCAAAAGTTCAGGTGAATTACATCATCTTCTGGCCAGGAGGCCTGTTAACATTTTAAGAAACTTATCTTTCTCTAAAGGTGATTATTCCAAAGTCAGGCACCAGCCTCCAAAAAAGCATTGGACAAAGCTGCATTCCTATAGGGCAAAGGTGAGGTGGGCTCAATCAAGAAAAGAATTAACTCAAGGGTCCAAGGTTACAAACATTGAGGCTACTACTTACATTTCTATACACCCATTATATCAGTCAATACACTGCCAAGGACACAGTAGGTAAGGAGTATGGAGACTTAGCAGCAAACATTGGCCCAATAAGTGAAAAAACCTTCACCAATACAATTTCTAATCAATCTTTTAACTACTCAAAGGAATCTGTGTTTAGACAGTTTAGAACATCTCCTGCCTCTCACAGTTGGGAGGCTCTGAACAATCACATGTGGCCGGAAAAACCTATTCAGGCAGGCTAGAGGACTTCCAAAGGAGTTTGTAGGTTGAAACAGTGTCACACCCAGGAATTATTAACTGGAGCTGTAAGCTAACTCTTTTTCAGAGAGGTAGTGGGGGACAGCCCCCCGTAAAGTCAGAGGTGTAGGTGAAGGCACAAAGCAGAAAGTAGGCAGACTCTGGTTTTGGGTGTAAATGCTTGAGAATTTCCAGGGGGACTCCTGAGGCTCGATCCCGCCTTTGCGTATGCTGAGCCTCCTTCCTCATGACCTTTGCCATGGGTGGAGCTCGCTCCCCGCAGGGGCTGGATGCCATGATCTTAGTTTTCTGAATGTTGAGCTTTAAGCCAATGTTTTCACTCTCCTCTTTCACTTTCATCAAGAGGCTCTTTAGTTCTTCTTCACTTTCTGCCATAAGGGTGGTGTCATCTGCATGTCTCAGGTTATTGATATTTCTCCCAGAAATCTTGATTGCAGCTTATGCTTCATCCAGCCCACTGTTTCTCATGATGTACTCTGCATATAAGTTAAATAAGCAGGGTGACAATATACAGCCTTGACATACTTTCCCAATTTGGAACCAGTCTGTTGTTCCATGCCCAGTTCTAACTGTTGCTTCCTGGCCTGCATACAGATTTCTCAAGAGACAGGTCAGGTGGTCTGGTATTCCTATCTCTTTCAGAATTTTCCACATAACACTTAGATCTCTATATCAATATATGCATCCTAATAAGGAAAGAGTAGACCTCTGAGACCTGGAATAGTAATGAGTGAAAAAATTTGAATCCCTATCATCCTCTGTACACTCAGTCTGGCAAAAGTAGCCCCCTAACCCTAACTATTGGAGAGCAACCTCCCTGTCCCTGGAAACCAGGGCAATAGCCTCACCTAAGGCAGCTGCCTCGAAAAGACTGCTTGTCTTACTCAACAGCCAACACTGATGTTTTTCACTGCTTCCAACTCATGGCAAGGGTAAGGTTATCACAGCACAAGACCAAAATGCAGTCTCTGTTCAGGTGGAATATCCAGAATGAGCTCTAGGAACAGGCTAATAGGTACTTGTGTGAACTGGGATAGTACATGTTAGAATGAATTTTGAGGACTCACTGACATGGGAGTACATACTTATGACTCAGAGGTCAATGACCTGGAGCTGCCTTTACATATGCTGTTTGGGTGACATGTTGAAGCTTGGGCAACAGGCTATGTGTGGTAAATGAGATAGAAGATATTAGAACTTGCTTGCCAGAATACTGAGGAATTGTTGAAAAGGTCAAAAGGAATGAAGGCATTAGAAATAATTACCTTCATAACATGAATAACATGAGAAAAGAGGACCTATCTCTAAAGTATATTTCCTTGAGAGGGCAAAGAAGACACTACTATAATAAAGTAGTGAGGAGGAACACTTGACATTGGTGAAGGGAAACATTTGACATTTTTATAAAAGTCATGCTCTCCTCTGCAAGTCATCATTAGAAGTAAACTATGTTCAAATGGAAATAATAAGATTTCACAGCCCAGGTTGCTGCACAAAATCTCAGGGACAAGTATAGTTACCATAATGGGAAGCACAGTTAGAGGGGAATCAAACTAGTTTGACTGACAGAAGTCTGTGGTAATGCTTTATTGATAGTATTCCAGGGCTAGATATATGAACAGTTCTTTTGTATGAAAAGAAAAACATGAGACTTGACAAGTCAAAAAGTTTGATGTTAACAGACTTGGTCCCCTATCACGTTTTCAGATCTGCAGTGCAAATTCTTCTGTTACTCAGGCCATATGCCTCAGTATATCTTATAATGCTTACAGAATCTATGATGGATAAGGAAGCATTATCTAAGTCATTCTAAGCCATAATATGGGAGTTACAACACAGAATCCTGAGGTTCTGAGCAAAATTCATATCTCCTATGTCAGTAAACTGCTTGCCAATTAAAACATAGCTCCTTACATGCTATTGAGTTCAGTAGAAATATATATGGAGTGCCTTACCAAGAGATAGCAAGTAAGGTGCTATACGACAGGATCTGGCCACCACAAGCTGAACCTTATGATACTCACCAAGTGATAAGATCTGGCAAACTCAACAGCAGTCCATAGTACCATGGACATGCTCCAGGATCCAGCCTGAGAAAGCACAAATAAATTGGCTGACTGCACAAACCCTCATGCCTTTGACTGCTGTTACAATGATGCTCCTCATGAGGCAGGGGGTAGTCTCTGAACAACTACTGGAAGAGGAAATTATTAATCTCAAACTTAGTGCACAGATGTGTGAGCATTAAATATTGATGATAGCTGTAAATGGACTGCCGCCACACTTCAGTTTCAGTCAGAGTAGAATAATGTTGAAGCAGGAAACTTCCAGTTGGCGGAAATGTGAGCATTACATCAGGTTCTTCACTCTGTAATTAATGGTCACCCAAGGAACTGACTGTAGAGAAGGCAGTTAAAAACCAAGTGTATCTGATGACTCATGTGGATATCAAACAGCTTCTCTCCTCAGTCATCGTGGTTCTGGCACAATGAGCCCATGAACTATCTTGGTGGCAGGGTTGGAGCCTAAGCTTGAGTTCAACAACACTGGTTCTCTCCATGGGTGATCAAGCTACTCCCACTTCTAAATGTATAACTCCCCAAGAGCAACATCTGATGCTGGACACTCAATTCCATCCTTTCCTTCAAGGATATCATTCAGCTACCTCATTCTACATAGAATACACTGCATCCACTCTATCTTAGAGGTGGTAGTTATTCATCATCACAAATATGGATGCCAACTTGAGCCCCATAGGGTCAAGCACCACTTGCCTATAGTGATGTGCAATGTCTAACATACCGCTGTTTGACTTTTCCTCCTTCCTTGCTTAACCATGTTGTTGTTCAGTCACTCAGTCATGTCTGACTCTTTGTGACCCCATGGACTGCAGCACACCAGGCTTCGCTGTCCTTCACCATCTCCCGGAGTTTGCTCAAACTGATGTCCATTGAGTTGGTGATGCCATCGAACCATCTCATCTTCTGTTGTCCCCTCCTCCTCCTGCCTTCTATCTTTCCTAGCATCAGGGTCTTTTCCAATGAGTTGGCTCTTCACATCAGGTGGCCAAAGTATTGGAGATTCAGCTTCAGCATCAGTACTTCCAATGAATATTCAGGGTTGATTTCCTTTAGGATTGACTAGTTTGATTTCCCTGTTGTTCAAGGGACTTTCAAGAGTCTTTTCCAACACCACAGTTCAAAGGCATCAATTCTTTGGCACTCAGCCTTTTTTATTGTCCAGCTCTCACATATGTTTTCCTTACTCTGACTTACTAGAACCACTTTCCAAATGAGCTACTCAAATGAAAACTTTTGTGTCAAACTCTCTTTTGTGGACACTCAGGCTAAAATAACCTGCAATAATTAAATATTTTATAAAATATAAGGCATCTTTGGATCAAAATGTTTATTAAAGATTTAAAACTTATTCATATATGAAAACTATTAAAAAGTAGTAATTTTCCAGTTCTGGCAACAATGGAGTCCAACATTTCCCCCATCCCCTTTACCAGAATCAATAACTTAAGTTTTCACATTAGAAAACCAGAAAAAGAAGAGCACATCAGATCCAAAACAAGTAGAAGAAATCAAATAAATATTAGAGAAATCAACAAAATTGAAAACAAGGAAACTATAATAGAGTAAATCGATGAAACCTAAATCTGCTTCTTTGAAAAGGTTTTGATAAGATTTTAGCTTAGATAACCAAGAAAAACAGAGAAGATACAAATGAGCAGTATCAGGAATGAAAGAGGGGACATCACTACTGATTCCTTGGATGTTAAAAGAATGATAAAATTCTATCAATAACACTATAAGCACAGATTTTAAAACTTAGATGAAATGACTCAATTCCTCAAATTTAAAATAAAATATGTATTTCATTTATGTATACTTAATGTTTTATAATAAAATTCACATTCTCTTTTTTAACATAAAAATTCATTGGTGTCAGATACTAAGTAAGAGTAATTGTTTAAATTTAATGTATATTTCCCCATAACTATTCCTTTTTTTTTTACTTAACTGGTATCAGTTCAGTTCAGTCACTCAGTCGTGTCCAACTGTTTGCAACCCCATGGACTGCAGCATGCCAGGCTTCCCTGTCCATCACCAACTCCTGGAGCTTGCTCAAACTCACATTCATCAAATCAGTGATGCCATCTAACCGTCTAATCAAGTGCTGTCCCCTTCTCCTCCTGTCTTCAGTCTTTCCCAGCATCTGGGTCTTTTCCAATGAGTCAGTTCTTTGCATCACGTGGCCAAAGTATTGGCGCTTCAGCTTCAGCATCAGTCCTTCTGATGAATATGTAAGACATTTCTTTTAGGATTGACTGGTTTGATCTTCTTGCAGTCCAAGGGACTCTCAAGAATCTTCTCAAACACCACAGTTCAAAAGCATCAATTCTTTAGGGCTCAATTTTCTTTATGGTCCAACTGTCACATCCATACATGACTACTGGAAAAGCCACAGCTTTGACTAGACAGACCTTTGTTGGCAAAGTAATGTTTCGGCTTTTTAATATGCTGTCTAGGTTTGTCATAGCTTTTCTTTCGAGGAGCAAACATCTTTTACTTTCATGGCTGCAATCACCATCTGCAGTGATTTTGGAGCCCAAGAAAATAGTCTGTCACTGTTTCTATTGTTTCCCCATCTATTTGCTATGAACTGACCAGACCATGTGCCATGATCTTCGTTTTTTGAATATTGAGTTTTAAGCTAGGTTTTTCACTCTCCTCTTTCACTTTCATCAAGAGGCTCTTTAGTTGCTCTTTGCTTTCTACAGTAAGGATACTGTCATCTGCATATCTGAGGCTAGTTATTGATATATCTCTCAACAATCTTGATTCCAGCTTGTGCTTCATCCAGCCTGGCATTTCACATGATGCATTCTGCATATAAGTTAAATAAGCAGGGTGACAATATACAGCCTTCACGTAATCCTTTCCCAATGTGGAACTAGTCCATTGTTCCATGTCTAGTTCTAACTATTGCTTTTTGACCTGCATACAGGTTTCTCAGGAGGCAGGTAGGATAGCCTGGTATTTCCATCTCTTTAAGAATTTTCCAGTTTGTTGTGATACATACAGCCAAAGGCTTTGGCATAGTCAATAAAGCAGAAGTAGATGTGTTTCTGGAACTCTGTTGCTTTTTCTATGATCCAATGGATGTTGGCCATTTGATCTCTGGTTCCACTGCCTTTTCTAAATCCAGTTTGAACATCTGGAAGTTCTCAGTTCACGTACTGTTGAAGCCTGGCTTGGAGAATTTTGAGCATTCCTTTGCTAGCCTGTGAGATGAGTGCAATTATGCAGTAGTTTGAGCATTCTTTGGCATTGCTTTTCTTTGGGTGAAAACTGACCTTTTCCAGTCCTGTGGCCACTGCTGAGTTTTCCTAATTTGCTGACATATGGAATGCAACATTTTCACAGCATCGTCTTTAGGATTTGAAATAGCTCAGCTGGAATTCCATCACCTCCATTAGTTTTGTTCATAGCAATGCTTCTTAAGGCCCACTTGACTTCACACTCCAGGATGTCTGGCTCTAGGTGAGTGATCACACCATCATGGTTATCTGGGTAATGAAGATCTTTTTTGTATAGTTCTGGTATTCTTGCCACCTCTTCTTAATATCTTCTGCTTCTGTTAGGTCCATACCATTTTTGTCCTTTAATTTGCCCATCTTGGCATGAAATGTTCCCTTGGTATCTCTAATTTTCTTGAAGATATCTCTAGTCTTTCCCATCCTATTGTTTTCCTCTATTCCTTTGCACTGATCACTTAGGAAGGCTTTCTTATCTCTCCTTACTCTTCTTTGGAACTCTGCATTCAGATCGGTATATCTTCTTTTCTCCTTTGCCTTTCACTTCTCTTCTTTCCTCAGCTATTTGTAAGGACTCCTCAGACAACCAGTTTGCATTTTTGCAATTATTTTCCTTGGGGATGGTGTTGATCACAGCCTCCTGTACAATATTATGAAACCCCGTCCGTAGTTCTTCAGGCACTCAGTCTATCAGGTCTAATCCCTTGAATCTATTTGTCACTTCTGCTGTATAATTATAAGGGATTTGATTTAGGTCATACCTGAATGGTCTAGTGGTTTCCTTACTTTCTTCAATTTAAGTCTGAATTTTGCAATAAAGAGTTCATGATCTTTATTGTGCCACAGTCATTTCCTTGTCTTGTTTTTGCTGACTGTATATATCTTCTCCATTTTTGGTTGCAAAGAATATAATCAATCTGATTTTGGTATTGACCATCTGGTGATAGCCATGTGTAGCATCTTCTCTTGTGTTGTTGGAAGAGGGTGTTTGCTATGATCAATGCTTTCTCTTGGCAAAACTCTGTTAGCCTTTACCCTGCTTCATTTTGTACTCCAAGGCCAAACTTGCCTGTTACTCCATGTATGTCTTGACTTCCTACTTTTTCATTCCAGTCCCCTATGATGAAAAGAACATCTGTTTTGTTGGTATTTTTAGTTCTAGAAAGTCGGTCTTCATAGACCTGTTTGTCTTCAGCTTCTTCAGCATTAATGGTTGGGGCATAGACTTGAATTACTGTGATATTGAATGATTTGCCTTGGAAACGAACAGAGATCATTCTGTAGTTTTTGAGATTGCATCCAAGTATGGCATTTGGACTCTTATTGACTAAGAGGGATACTCCATTTCTTCTAAGGGATTCTTGCCCACAGTAGTAGGCATAATTGATATAAATTATTGGGTTTCTTTTTAACATAATTCCTAAATTTGCCACTATGACTATTTATTTTTGAAAAACTACCTTTTAGATATCAAACCAATGACAGATAATATATATTATCACTAAATTCAGTCGGTTTTGCAAGAAAACAACTTGTGTTTAAAAAATAGTATTAATGCTGTCTATATGTGTGTGTATGAAATCTCAGCATGCAATAAATCATTTTGGCAGCCTTGAGAAAGATTGTTCACTATATACTTCTCTGAAATTTCACTTATAGGAGTATCACTTCTTCAGTGGCTGGGTGACTTCTTAAAACAGACAGATTTTTGTTTGTCTTCCTAAATTAAAGTGTCTGGATTTCTTAGTATAGCCATCTGACATGTAAAAAGCAGCTAGAATCGTTATATTCAATGATTAGGCTACTCTATGAGTAGGAGGCCAGGCTGATTGCTTAAGAGCCCATCTAGTTTGATATAATCTGTAGGAAATTTAAGCACTTTGTTCTGACTTCTGTATCTCCAAAAACATAGTTATAAGCCAGGCAAGTTTTATCATCTGGTCTATTCATAGAGTAGCTCCAATAAGTTTCAGTAATATAAATGCTGACTGGTAAGTCATTCCAAGTTCCTAGAAGGAGTAAATGAACCAGGATTTAAGAATTTAGAAATGTGTTACATAAAAAAGACTCCAGTTAGGTAAATATGACAGTTACCCAAACATGGTTAAATACAGGCATACCTCAGAGATATTGCCGGCTCAGTGCCAGACCACCTCAATAAAATAAATATTACACTAAAGCTAGTCACACAAATTTTTCTGTTCCCCAGGGCATATTAAAGTCATATTTACACTACAATGTAGTCTTAAGTGTGCAATAGTCTTGTGTCTAAAAAATGTACATGCCTTAATTTTAAAATACTTTACTGCTAAAAAATGCAAACCATCATCTGAGCCTTCAACAAGCCATAATCTTCTTGCTAATGGAGGGTCTTGCCTCTATGTTGATGACTGCTGATTGATCAGGGTGGTGGTTGCTGAAGGTTGGGGTGATTGTTGCAATTCCTTAGACTAAGAACAACGAAATTTGCCACATTGATTGACTTTCTTTCAAGGACAGTTTCTCATTGCACATCTCCATCAGAGCTCTTGGATGATCAGGTGCATTGTCAATAGCCATAATATTTTGAAGGGAATCTTTTTTTTTTTTTTTTTTTCCTGAGCAGTAGGTCTCAACAGAGGGCTTAAAATATTCACTAAATCATGCAAACAGTTGTGCCGTCTTCCACACTTTGTTGTTCCATTTATAAAGCACAGGCAGATTAGATTTAGCATAATTCTTAAGGGCCCTAGGATTTTCAGAATGGTAAGTGAGCACTGGTTTCAACTTAAAGTCACCAGTTGTTTAAGCCCATAATAAGAGAGTTAGCCTGTCTTTTGAAACTTTGAAGCCAGGTATTGACTTTTCTCTAGCTATGAAAATCCTAGATGGCATCTTCTTCCAACATAAGACTGTTTTCTCTACAATGAAAATCTGTTGTTTCATGTACCTGCCTTCATTAATTTTCTTAGCTAGATGGTTTGGATAACTTGCTGCAACTTCTACATCAGGACTTGCTGCTTCACCTTGCACTTTGATGTTATTAAGATGGTTTCTTTCCTTAAACTTCATGAACCAACCTCTAGTTTCAAACTCTTCCTCTACAGTTTCCCCACCTCTCTCAGCCTTCACAAAATTGAAGTTAAGACCTTGCTCTGAATTAGGCTTTAGCTTAAGGAAATGTGACTGGTTTGATCTTCCATCCAGATCACTGAAACTTTTTCCATATCAGTAATAAGGCTGTTTCACTTGCTTATCATTCATGTGTTCACTGGAGCAGCACTCTTAATTTCCTTCAAAAATGTTTCCTTTGCACTCACAACTTGGCTAATGTTTGGCACAAGAGGCCTAGCTTTCAGCCTATCTCACCTTTCAAAACATACCTTCCTTACTAAGTTTAATCATTTCTAGCTTTTGATTTAAAGTGAGGGGAAAATCACACCTTTCTCAATAAGCTTAATTATTTCTACCTTTTGATTTAAAGTGAGAGACAAGTGACTTTTCTTTTCACTTGAATACTTTGACACCATTGTAGAATTATTGATTAACCTAATCTTAAATTGTTGTGTTTCAGAGAATAGAGAGGCCTAAGAAAAGGGATAGAGACAGAGGAATGACCAGTTGGTCAAGCGATGAGAATACACACAATTATTAAGATTGCCATCTTAATGAGTTCATGGAGTCCCAAAACAATTATATTAGTAACATCAGAAGTCACTGATCACAGATCACCATAGTGAATATAATAATAATTAAAATGTTTGAAATTTTGTGAGAATTAACCAGAATGTGACAGAGACACAAAGTGAGCAAATGCTGCTGGAAAAATAGTACTGATAGATTTGCTTGACTCAGGGTTGCCACAAACCTTCAATTTGTAAAAGATACAATATAATATTTCATTTTCTTACCTATTCAAGTATGTAAGAAAATACATATCCAAGTATGTTTATAAGGAAAATGGGGCTTCCCAGGTGGCACTAGTGGTAAAGAAACTACCTGCCAATGCAGGAGACCTAAGAGACATGGGTTCAATCCCTGGGTTGGGAAGATTCCCTGGAAAGCAACATGGCAACCCACTCCAGTATTCTTACCTGGAGAATCTGGTGGACAGAGGAGCCTGGTGGGTTACAGTCCTTTGGGTCACAAAGAGTCAGACGTGACTGAAGCGACTTAGGACAATATTTCATTTGCAGCAACATGGATGGACCTAGAGTATATTTTGCTTAGTAAAATAAGCCAGTCAAAGACAAATAGCATATGGTATCACTTACATGTGGAAGCTAAAAAATAATGCAAATGAATGTGTATGCAAGAAACCTGTGAGTCTGTTTCTGTCACGGAACACAAATTGCTGCTGCTGCTGCTGCTAAGTCACTTCAGTCATGTCCGACTCTGTGCGACCCCATAGACCGCAGCCCACCAGGCTCCCCCGTCCCTGGGATTCTCCAGGCAAGAACACTGGAGTGGGTTACCATTTCCTTCTCCAATGCATAAAAGTGAAAAGTGAAGGTGAAGTCACTCAGTCATGTCCGACTCTTTGCGACGCCATGGACTGCAGCCTACCAGGCTCCTGCATTCATGGGATTTTCCAGGCAAGAGTACTGGAGTGGGGTGCCATTGCCTTCTCCAGGAACACAAACTAGTGGTTACCAAAAGGGAGAGGGAAGGACAAATGAGGAATTTGGGATTAGTTGTTGTTTACTGTATAGCACAGATATGGAATTATATTCCATATCTTGTAATAACTTATAATAGCATATAACCTGCAAAAATATCCAAATCACTATGTGTGCACCTAAAACTAAAAATATTTTAAATCAACTATGCTTCAATTAAAAACACAATATCTGTGAAGCACAATAAAATGAAATACAATAAAATGACATATGCCTGCATACACAATTAAAAGTTTAAATCTAAAGCCAATTAATTGTTTATCTTAGCTTGAAACAAGATTTTTAAAAAAAGAAGTTAGATAAATTATTTAAAAAAAAAACTTGATGTGAAAATAAATACTAAGATCTTAACCTAGGCCTAACTGCATTTTTAAGCTTTATGGTACATGAACTGCCCTCACATATGATGTCATTTACACATTTTTTCACAATAATGACTGTTGTAACTGAGTTTATCTAAAGAATGAGACCACTGTCTTGATTTCTCCCTTACTTTACAGAAGCTCCTTTAATAAAAATTATATTGCATTTCCTATTCAATGGGTGATTATCCATTTTCCTTCTACTTCATAAGTTAATGTTTTATGAAAAAGATAGACATTTAGGTAAATAGTTGCAAATAAAAATTGTTAAATGTTATACACATTTCATTATTCATTTCAATGTGTGACAGATAATATTTTTAAAATATTTATTAAGTGGCTCTGCTGAAATTGTGGTGTAGAGAAGTCCAAGGAACTTTCAATCCACTGAAGCAACAAATAAGCTTCCAAAAACTGTGAGAATCAACACTTTTGAAACTATTGAATTTAATCAAACACATTGAACATGAACTCAAATGTCCACTAACAGATGCACAAGTAAACAAAGTGTGGTATATACATACAATGCACTATTATTCAGCCTTAAAATGGAAAGAAATCCTATCACACATTACCACATAGATGAACCTTGAGGATACTATGCTAAGTGGAATAAGTGAGTTACAAAAAGACAAATTGCTGTATGATTCCACTTCTACTGTTATTACTGTTCAGTTGCTAAGTTGTATTTGACTCTTCGTGACCCCATGGACTGTAGCATGTCAGGCTTCCCTGTCCTTCACCATCTCCTGGAGTTTGCTCAAACTCATGTCCACTTAGTCAGTGATGCTATCCAATCATCTCATCTTCTGTCATCCCCTTCTCCTCCCGCTCTCAGTCTTTCCCAGCATCAAGGTCTTTTCGAATGAGTCGGCTCTTTGCATCAGGTGGCCAATGTATTGGAGCTTCAGCTTCAGCATCAGTCCTCCCAATGAATATTCAGGGTTGATTTCCTTTAGGATTAACTGGTTTGATCTCCTTCCAGTCCAAGGTACTCTCAAGCATCTTCTTCACTTCACTATGTATTTAAAATAGTTCAATTCATAGAAATATAAGTCAAATGGGAGTTACCAGTAGCTACAAGACAAGGCAAAGGGGAATCGTTATGTAAGAGATACAGAGTTTCAGTTTGGCAAGATAAAAAAGTTCTGAAAATCTATTTCACAAGAATATGAATATATGTAGCCCTGCTGAACTACACAATTACCAATAATTCTGACTGGGACAACCCAGAGGGATGGTATGGGGAGGGAGGAGGGAGGAGGGTTCAGGATGGGGAACACGTGTATACCGGTGGTGGATTCATTTTGATATTTGGCAAAACTAATACAATTATGTAAAGTTTAAAAATAAAATTAAATTAAAAAAATAAACTTTATGTTATGTGGCTTTTTCAACCACAATTTTAAAAACATGACACTTGGAGAGTCCATAAAGAAGAAAGAAGTTGATAATTGCTGGTAAGAGCGTGTTGAAACACTTTTATTTACCTGATTATCATCTGCCATTTGTCAGCATGGAGATGTCCATAAGGATGATAGTCTACATACCTGATATGGCTTGCTAGTGCCAGAGGAGCAACATGAACCTTTTGTTCAGAGAAATGTGGCTGTGTATTGTGACCTGTCTGGCAGCTCCCTGAAAGCCGTTCTGAGGCTTCCCTTTGTTTTGCGTCCCTCAGAACCTCCTCAAGGTTTTGAGTAGCCTCTGGTGCTATGTCGAAAGCATGTAAAGAAAGGAACAAAGGTTTCTCTGGTGGCTCAGACAGTAAAGAATCTGCCTACAATGTGGGAAGTTCAGTTCAGTTCAGTTCAGTCACTCAGTCGTGTCCGACTCTTTGCGACCCCATGAATCGCAGCACGCCAGGCCTCCCTGTCCATCACCATCTCTCGGAGTTCACTCAAACTCACGTCCATCGAGTTGGTGATGCCATCCAGCCATCTCATCCTCTGTCGTCCCCTTCTCCTCCTGCCCCCAATCCCTCCCAGCATTAGAGTCTTTTCCAACGAGTAACTCTTCACATGAAGTGGCCAAAGTACTGGAGTTTCAGCTTTAGCATCATTCCTTCCAAAGAACACCCAGGGCTGACCTCCTTCAGAATGGACCGGTTGGGTCTCCTTGCAGTCCAAGGGACTCTCAAGAGTCTTCTCCAACACCACACTTCAAAGACATCAATTCTTCGGCACTCAGCCTTCTTCACAGTCCAACTCTCACATCCATACATAACCACAGGAAAAACCATAGCCTTGACTAGCCGGAACTTTGTTGGCAAAGTAATGTCTCTGCTTTTGAATATGCTATCTAGGTTGGTCATAACTTTCCTTCCAAGGAGTAAGCCTCTTTTAATTTCATGGCTGCAGTCACCATCTGCAGTGATTTTGGAGCCCCAAAAATAAAGTCTGAAACTGTTTCCACTGTTTCCCCATCTATTTGCCATGAAGTGATGGGACCAGATGCCATGATCTTCGTTTTCTGAATGTTGAGCTTTAAGCCAACTTTTTCACTCTCCACTTTCACTTTCATCAAGAGGATTTTAGTTCCTCTTCACTTTCTTCCATAAGGGTGGTGTCATTTGCATATCTCAGGTTATTGATATTTCTCCTGGCAATCTTGATTCCAGCTTGTGCTTCTTCCAGTCCAGCGTTTCTCATGATGTACTCTGCATAGAAGTTAGTTAGGCAGGGTGACAATATACAGCCTTGATGGACTCCTTTTCCTATTTGGAACCAGTCTGTTGTTCCATGTCCAGTTCTAACTGTTGCTTCCTGACCTGCATATAGGTTTCTCAAGAGGCAGGTCAGGTGGTCTGGTATTCCCATCTCTTGAGGAATTTTCCACTGTTTCTTGTGATCCACACAGTCAAAGGCTTTGGCATAATCAATAAAGCAGAAATAGATGTTTTTCTGGAACTCTCTTGCTTTTTCCATGATCCAGCAGATGTTGGCAATTTGATCTCTGGTTCCACTGCCTTTTCTAAAACCAGCTTGAACATCTGGAAGTTCACGGTTCACGTATCGCTGAAGCCTGGCTTGGAGACTTTTGAGCATTACTTTACTAGCATGTGAGATGAGTGCAATTGTGCGGTAGTTTGAGCATTCTTTGGCATTGCCTTTCTTTGGGATTGGAATGAAAACTGACCTTTTCCAGTCCTGTGGCCACTGCTGAGTTTTCCAAATTTGCTGGCATATTGAGTGCAGCACTTTCACAGCATCATCTTTCAGGATTTGGAATAGCTCAACTGGAATTCCATCACCTCCACTAGCTTTGTTCATAGTGACGCTTTCTAAGGCCCACTTGACTTCACATTCCAGGATGTCTGGCTCTAGGTGAGTGATCACACCATTGTGATTATCTTCGGAAACCTGAGTTCAATCCCTGGTATGGGAAGATCCCCTAGAGAAAGGAATGGCAACCTGCTCCAGTACTCTTGCCTAGAAAATTCCATGGACAGAGGAGCCTGGTGGGCTACAGTCCATGGGGTTGCAAACAGTTGGACATGACTGAGCAACCAAGCACACGTGTAAAGGTATACAAGTCACCATCTGGAGCAAGGAACAACAGACATGGCAAGAAGCAGACAAACTGAAAAGTCTTGCAAGAAAGAAGCTGGGGAAGGAGAAACATGGAGGAATAAGGGTTTTGAAATGCTTTTGTTTATATTAAGGACTCTCGAAGGACACATGCATACCCAAGAATAGATGCATAGTTATAAAAGACCTAAGAAGGCCCAAGCTTTAACCTCTGCTCAATCTTAAGCCTCAGTAAAGGCAGGAAGTAAAACCTAAGGCTGAGTTCTTAATGGCCTGGCTAAGCACTGAAAGCATGCCCCAACTCAGAGTCAGTGCACAAAGAACAGGAGAGGTTTTCTTGCTTATTTGTTTGTGCTTTGTTCCTTTCCTCCTCCTCTTCCTCTTCCTTGTCTTCCTCCTCCTTCTCCTCATCTCCTTCTTCCTCTTCTTCTTCCTTCTTCCTCCCCCTCTCCTCCTTCTCTTTCTTCTACTTGTACTTTCTCTTTTTCTATTGATTCCAGGCTTTTAAGGAAATCTCTGTCAAATTACTAGCTGGCCACTAGGCTGATGGAACAGAGACTTCAGTGACCACACACAGCAAACAATACACTCTTTGCAAAGACAGAAAAATCAGAAAAGTCACTAACAGAAAACTACAATATACAACAGCAGAAAAAAATAAAATAAACCTGAGTAGAATAACCAAAAGAGAACTAGTTGTTTATATTAATATTAGCTTTTAAAAATTAAGATACAAAGAAGGACATTATATATTTATAAAGGGGTCAGGTAAGCAAGAATATTTGACAGTTAAAAACATATACACAGTTAAAAATAAAACCCCAAAATATATGAAACAGAAATTGATAGAATTTAAGGGGAAAATAGATTCTACAATAATATAGTCTTCTATGTCCCACTTTCAATAATGGATAGAATTACAGAAATGATCAGTAAAGAAATAGAAGATTTGAACAATACTATAAACCCAGATGGCTAAGATAGTAAAGTGTCTGCCTGCAATGCGGGAGATGGGTTCAATCCCTGGGTCGGGAAGATTCCCTGGAGAAGGAAATGGCAACCCACTCCAGTACTCTTCCATGGAAAAGTCCATGGACGGAGGAGCCTGGTAGGCTACAGTCCATGGGGTTGCAAAGAGTCAGACACAACTGAGCAACTTCACTCACTATAAACCAACAAAGCATAATATATATATATATATATATATATATATATATATATATATATATTATATATATATATAACAGTGGAGCACACATTCATCTCAAGTGCACATGGATCCAGGATAAATCATATATTAGACAACAAAACAAGCCTCAATAAATGTAAAAAGATTGAAATCATACAAAGTATATTTTCTGAACATGAAAGAATATAACTAGAAATCAGTAACAGAAATAAAACTTGAAAATTCACAAAGGTGTGAAAATTATGAAACAGACACTTAAACAACCACTGGCTCAAAAATAAAACACAAGAGATATTTGAAAGTTAATTTGAGATGAATGAAAAAATGAAAAGCACAATATGTAAAAATCATAGGGTGCAAAACATGCAAGGCTCAAAGAGAAGATGATCATAATTGTCTATAATAAAAAGAAAAGTATCAAATCAATAATTTAACTTCATATATTAAAGAACTATAAATAGAAGAGCAAACTAAATTCAAGGCTAACAGAATAGAGAAAATAATAAAACTTACAGCAAAGATATAAAAATAAAGAATAGAAAAACAATGGAAAGAATCAACAAAGCCAAAATTGGTTCTTTGAAAAGATCAACAGAATTAAGAAACTTTTATGTAGATTGGCTAACAAAAAAAGAAGATAAATATTGCTAAAATCAGAAATAAAAGTGAGTACATTACTACTGAACTTATAGAAATCAGAAGAGTAATAAGAATACTATGAATACCTGAATGTCAACAAATTGTATGTTACCTGCAATGGAAAAATTCTTAGAAATAAACTGAATCAAAAGTGATTCAGTCTGTATAATAGGCTCTAAGTTCATCCACCTCACTAGAACTGACTCAAATGCATTCCTTTTGATAGCTGAGTAATATTCCATTGTCTATATATATCACAACTTCCTTATCCATTCGTCTGCCAATGGAAATCTACGTTGCTTCCATGTCCTAGGATGGAGGGGACACTCATATACCTATGGCTGATTCATATTGATGTATGACAAGAAACATCACAGTATTGTAAAGTAATTATCCTCCAATTAAAATAAATAAATATTTTTGAATGATTCAGGAAGTAGAAAATATGCATAGCTCTGTAATAAATAAGGATATTAAAATAAGTAATAAGTTTTTTCTCAAGTAAGAAAAGCCCGTGACCAGTCTTCACTGGTGAATTCTACCAAATTTTTAAGTAAGAATGGACATTTATCCTTCTCAGAATCTTCGAAAAAATAGGAAATTCTTCCTTCTTCATTTTGTGAAGCCAGCATGACCCTGTACCTAAAGCCAGACAAAAACTACACATGAAAACTACAGACTAATATCCCTATGAATATAAATGCAAACATCTTCCAAAAAAGACTAGCAAACTGAATTTTTGTTCAGTTGCTGAGTCATGTCTCTTTGCAACCCCATAAACTGCAGCACGCCAGCCTTCCCTGCCCGTCACTATCTCCTGGAGTTTGCTCAAACTATGTCCATCGAGTTGGTGAGGCCATCCAACCATCTTATCCTCTGTTGCCCCCTTCTCCTCCTGCCCTCAATCTTTCCCAGCATCAGAGGCTTTTCTAGTGAGTCCGCACTTCATTTGAGGTGGCAAAAATATTGGAGCTTCAGTTTCAGCATCAGTCCTTACAATGAATATTCAGGCAAACTAAATACAACAGCAAATTAAGGAGATTAGACACTGTGACCAAATGGAATTTGTATCAGGAATTCAATGGCTGTTCACCATATAAAAATCAAGCACTGTAATACATCATCTTAATAGAATAAAGGAAAAAACCCCAAATGATCATTTCTACTAATGTAGAAAAATATATTTACAATTTTCAACGTGATAAAAACACTCAACAATCTCAGAATAGTAAAGAACTTCCTCAACCTGATCAAAGTCTTCTAAGAAAAATACACACCTAATATATATCTGATGAAAGACTGAACTCTTTTCCCCTGAGATCAGAAGCCAGATGATAATGTCTGCTTTCACCAGTTCTTTGAAATAATATGTTGGAAGTTATAGCCTGTCTTGTTAAGTATGTAGCAATATCTCATTGTGGTTTTAACTTGTATTTTTCCAATGTTTAAATATATTGAATACATTTTTATGTGCTTGTTTTGTACCTGTATATTCTGTTTGGTAAAATGTCTATTCATATCTTTGGCCTACTTTCTAGCTTCTATTTACTCTTGAGTTTTCAGAGTTCACTAATATAATCTAAACACTAGTCCTTCGTTGGATGTGTACTGTGCAAATATTTGTCCAGTTTGTAGCTTTACTTTTCATCCTCTTCACGTGGACCTTCGAGAGCAAAAGCTTTCAATTTAAATGATGTCTAATTGATCCATTTTTTCCCTTTTTTCCACTGTGTTGTTAATTTAAGAACTAAGAACACTGCTTAGCCTTATTTTTCAAAGATTTTTCCTTATGCTTTATCTTTTTCCAGAGATTTTGTAGTTTTAGGTTTTACATTTAAAGCTGTGCTCCATTTTGGGTTAAGCTTTTTAATAAAGTATGATGTTTAGGTGACAGTTTACTTATTTTGCTCCATGCTACTTGCTGAAAAGTGGATTGTTTTGCAACTTTGTAAAAAATCACTTGGGTATAGTTGTATGAGTCTATTTCTGGGTTGTCAATTCTGTTACCTTGAACTTTGTATCTATGTCCCCACTGTGAAGAAGGCTGAGCCCCGAAGAATTGATGCTTTTGAACTGTGGTGTTGGAGAAGACTCTTGAGAGTCCCTTGGACTGCAAGGAGATCCAACCAGTCCATTCTGAAGGAGATCAGCCCTGAGTGTTCTTTGGAAGGAATGATGCTAGAGCTGAAACTCCAGTACTTTGGCCACCTCATGCGAAGAGTTGACTCATTGGAAAAGACTCTGATGCTGTGAGGGATTGGGGGCAGGAGGAAAAGGGGACGACAGAGCATGAGATGGCTGGATGGCATCACTGACTCGATGGACGTGAGTCTGAGTGAACTCTGGGAGTTGGTGATGGACAGGGAGGCCTGGTGTGCTGCGATTAATGGGGTCGCAAAGAGTCGGACACGACTGAGCGACTGATCTGATCTGATCTGATATTTTCAATTTTGGTTTCTGCATGTCCATGGTCATCATCTAAAAATACAATTGATTTTTGTATGTTAGTCCTTTATCCTGTGACCTTATTGAACTAATATTTGTTCTGAGCAGATTTCATATGGCTCTACAATTCCTTTGTGTAAATATGTGGTAACAATGATTATCAGTTCAGTTCAGCTCAGTCACTCAGTTGTGTCTGACTCTTTGCGACCCCATGGACTGCAGCACGCCAGGCTTCCTGTCCATCACCAACTCCCAGAGTTTACTCAAACTCGTGTCCATTGAGTTGGTGATGCCATCCAACCATCTCATTCTCTGTCATCCCCTTCTCCTTCCACCTTCAATCTTTCCCAGCATCAGGGTCTTTTCAAATGAGTCAGTTCTTCACATAAGGTGGCCAAAGTATAGGAGTTTCAGCTTCAGCATCAGTCCTTACAGTGAATATACAGGACCGATTTCCTTTAAGATGCACTGGTTGAATCTCCTTGCAGTCCAAGGGACTCTCAAGAGTCTTCTCCAACACCACAGTTCAAAAGCATCAATTCTTTGGTGCTCAGCTTTCTTTATAGTCCAACTCTCACATCCATACATGACCACTGGGTAAACCATTGCTTTACCTTGATGGACCTTTGTTGACAAAGTAATGTCTCTGCTTTTTAATATGCTGTCTAAGTTGGTCATAACTTTTCTTTTAAGGAGTAAGCGTCTTTTAATTACATGGTTGCAGCCACCATCTGCAGTGATTTTGGAGCCCCCAAAATAAAGTTTGTCACTGTTTCCACTGTTTCCCCATCTATTTGCCATGAAGTGATGGGACCAGATGCCATGATCTTTGTTTTCTGAATGTTGAGTTTGAAGCCAACTTTTTCACTCTCCTCTTTCACTTTCATCAAGAGGCTCTTTAGTTCTTCTTCACTTTCTTCCATAAGGGTGGTGTCATCTGCATATCTGAGGTTATTGATATTCTTCCAGGCAATCTTGATTCCAGCTTGTGTTTCCTCCAGCCCAGAGTTTCGCATGATGTACTCTGCATATAGGTTAAATAAGCAGGGTGACAATGTACAGCCTTGGTGTACTCCTTTCCTGATTTGGAAACAGTCTGTTTTTCCATGTCCAGTTCTAATTGTTGCTTCCTGACCTGCATACAGATTTTTCAAGAGGTAGGTCAGGTGGTCTGGTATTCCCATATCTTGAAGAATTTTCCACAGTTTTTTGTGATCCACATAGTCAAAGGCTTTGGCATAGTCAATAAAGCAGAAGTAGATGTTTTTCTGGAACTCTTTTGCTTTTTCCATGGTCCAGTGGATGTTGGCATTTTGATCTCTGGTTACCCTACCTTTTCTAAATCCAGCTTGACCATCTGGAAGTTCATGGTTCACGTAATGTTGAAGCCTCTCTTGGAGAATTTTGAGCATTACTTTGCTAGCATGTGAGATGCGTGCAATTGTGCAGTAGTTTGAGCATTGCTTTTCTTTGGGATTGGAATGAAAACTGACCTTTTCCAGTCCTGTGGCCACTGCTGGGTTTTCCAAATTTGCTAGCATATTGAGTGTAGCACTTTCACAGCATCATCTTTTAAGATTTGAAATAATCAGTTGGAATTCCATCATCTCCACTAGCTTTGCTCGCAGTGATGCTCCTTAAGGCCCACCTGACTTCACATTCCAGGATGTCTGGCTCTAGGTGAGTGATCACACCATCGTGATTATCTGGGTCATGAAGATCTTTTTTGTATAGTTCTTCTGTGTATTCTTGCCACCTCTTCTTAATACCTTCTGCTTCTGTTAGGTCCATACCATTCTGTCCTTTATTGTGCCCATCTTTGCATGAAACGTTCCCTTGATATCTCTAATTTTCTTGAAGATATCTCTAGTCTTTCCCATTCTATTGTTTTCCTCTATTTCTTTCCACTGATCACTAAGGAAAGCTTTCTTATCTCTCCTTGCTATTCTTTGGAACTCAGCATTCAAATGGGTGTATCTTTCCTTTTCTCCTTTGTTTTTCATTTCTCTTCTTTTCACAGCTATTTGTAAGACCTCCTCTGACAACCATTTTGCTTTTTTGCATTTCTTTTTCTTGGTGACGGTCTTAATCCCTGTCTCCTGTATAATGTCATGGACCTCCGTCCATAGTTCTTCAGGCACTCTTTCTATCAGATCTAATCCCTTGAAACTATTTGTCACTTCCACTGTATAATCATAAAGGATTTGACTTAGGTCGTACCTGAATGGTCTAGTGGTTTTTCCCTACTTTCTTCAATTTAAGTGAGTTAGATAATAAGGAGTTTATGATCTATTATGGCATAGAATAAAAATGTACACTCTGAAAGAGCCTAGAAACTATGTCACTAAACAAAACTCACATGCACTATGTATCGTCATATGAGAAACATGGAGTAGAAATGGAAATTAAGAAGACGTAAATATACTTAATAACAAAGACATGCACTTCAGGTAAGAACTTGTCATTGAGGCTGCCAATAACTCTAAATTTCTAATCTTAGAAGATAACAGTGTTTCAAATGACACCTCTAATAGAGGAGTCAGAATTCAGTATTCATGAGTAGATCTTTCCTAACCAACCACAGATGTTTAAATAATATGGTTCCATATTGACTTTTTTTTTCATATTTCCTTCTTAAAAGGACATTTCTTTCATTGAATTTACAATTTGGCTTTATCATCTAAACAGGTCACATAAATGATTGGCAGTACTGAAGCTAAGACTTTGTCCGTGTCCCCTCTTTTCATCAAGTACCACTCAGTTGTTGCTATGGTCCTTGGCAACATCATGTACTGTGCTATGGGAACATAATTTTCCATGGCATAATTGCTTTAAAAATCTGGAATTTGCTTCTGTATTCTACTTATACTTATTATGAGCTTGAATGTCAGCTTCAGGACCAGCTTCAAAGGAATTTTTGCTCTTTTATTTCTGCTTAATATCTAATGCTCTGAGCAGTGCCTGGCACATAAGAGGTACCCTCAAAATATTTGTTAAATGAAGGAAATGGAAATCATGTCTCTTGAGATCTGCTCTTTATTTGTACTTTTTTCAAAAAGTGAAGCTCCTGAGAAACCTGTCATTCAACTCCTGTGATTTCTGAGGCTTAAAAATACTTTACCAACAGAAAGGTATTAACCAAAAGGTACAAACAGTTATGCAAGATGAATAAGTCCTAGAGGTCTACCATAGAGCATAGTTCCTGTAGCTAATAATACATTTAATACTGAAAATTTTGCTAAGAGGCTAGATCATATGTTAAGTATTTTTATCACAAAATGATAGTAATAAAGAAGACAGGAAAAAACTTTTGGAGGTGATGGATATATTTATAACAGATAGTGGCCATGTTTTCATGGCTGTATACTTACCTCCATATTCAAAGTTGTATAGGTGGAAAATGTAAAGCTTTTTATGTAAATTGTATCTCAATAGAGTGATTTTTAAAAAAAGCACTATACTCATTCCAATGAGATATATCGGAGGATGGAGCTTTTGACATAAGCCCAGCATTATCCAAGCATCGGGAACACCTTTGGCAAAAATTAAATAGAAAGTAAAATATGATGGAAGAGTGTAAGATCTTAGTGCATGCATACTAAGTCATTTCAGCTGTGTACAACTCTTTGTGACCCTATGGACTATAGCCTGCCAGGCTCCTCTGTCCGTGGGATTCTCCAGGCAAGAATACTGGAGTGGGTTGCATGCCCTCCTCCAGGGGATCTTCCTGATCCAGGGCTTGAACCTGTATCTCTTCCATCTCCTGTGTTGGTAGATGTGTTCTTTACCACTAGCACCACCTGGGAAGCTCCCCAAATCCTTGGATTTTAATTTAATTTGACACAGGAGCAAATTAATTTTTATTAAATTTTTTGGAGTTTATTTATGGGAAATTCATAAAGGAAAAGGAGAGGGTTTTTTGTTTGTTTTCAAATTCAGGGCATCTCTACATTCTGGTCATTTTATTATTGGTCTATCTAAATGTGATCTAATATTAGAACTTCTGATGAACTTTATTACAACATAGGTGGATGTAAGGAAGGATGAGAAATAGGAGAGCAAAACTAGAACTACAGAGAAAGACTATCTTTGTAAATGAATAATTTACTGCTATAGGTGTGGGAAATCTTGCTAATGAGAGCATGGTAGCCAGGTGGCTAGACAAAATCCAGAATGAATCCATGGTACTACTAACTATAGCACCAGGAGCACAGGGCTCAATCAGCAATTATTAATAAAAAGTTTTCATATGCTGAGTGAAAAGACAACTCTAATAAAATCTGGTGATGGGATATGCAGCTACATACTTGACTTATCATAAGTTTAATTAATGATTAAGATATGTGAGTTAGAAGAGCAAAGACCTTATGAAACATTGGAATGAAGGTGGATTAAAGGTCCTCCATTTCCCTGGCTACTTGTTTCCACATTGAAAGATTTCACAATTGCACTCCTGATCTCTCTCCCTAAGCTTCCCTCCCTTGGGGAGGATGATTGATGAGCTTGGGAGAAGAAATTGAGTTCCTAGGTCGGTCTTGTCTTCTGTCTTTGGATCTTACTGTCTACAATGAGGATTCAGTCTGGCTTTCTTTATGCTGTAAGTTAAAATGGACTTGTTCTGTGGTGCTAGGAGTTGAGGAAGGCAGCAATTTTCTAGCAGTAACAGAGACTGGGTCACTAAATTTGTCTAGCTCAATGGGGGAATTATTTGCAAACACTTTGGTTAAGTCTCAGGAATAAAGCTAACATTTTGATGTTCACCTCACTGTGTAGACTTCCCTTGTGGCTCAGCTGGTAAAGAATCTGCCTGCAATGTGGGAGACCTGGGTTCTATCCCTGAGTTGGGGAGATCCCCTGGAAAAGGGAAAGGCTACCCACTCCAGTATTCTGGCCTAGAGAATTCCAAAGACTGTATAGTCCATGCGGTTACAAAGAATCAGGCATAAATGAGCGACTTTCATTTTGACTATTCTCTGTCACCCAAGTCTTATTTTTTTATTGATTCTAATTAGGAAACATTTAAAAAGTGCTTAACACATCTGCTGTATTAACCTCAAAAAGAAAAATAAAGCCGTTCAAATCTCATGAGTTTTCCAGGATGACTTAATATAAATATAAATAATCGGAATGGCTTAATATAAATATAAATAATTAGCAGGAAGATAAAAGTGGTAATATTTTTTGTGGACTCTTCCATTTCAGGAACTTTGGAAGATATTTCAAGCTTCAAATTTAAAAATCATTGTACTAGACACTGAGAATACATTTTTTTTTCTGTGAGATTGTTCTTGAAAGACCTTTGTCACTTCTGTTCCTGGGTGAGCAATATAGAACTCGGGCTACAGTCTGAGATACTTCTAATCCCAGAATATTTTTCAAAAGCAATTGTCTTCAGATGTATTTATATATCATCTTTATATAAACCTGTCTTTGTGTTAAAAGAGAAAATTCAATTATATTTGGAATTTTAGGATAAAAGGAAATATTATACTAAATGAGAAGTTTAAAAAAATCCTCCCTTGAAATTGAGAAGTTTGGGGTAAGTTATTGGCACAAATGGTATGCAATGAGAAGGCATTCTGTTTATCCAGATTGAGAGTCCAGCAGATACGTATGCAATTGAACTACTTAGCAGAGTAAAATGTACATTTAAAAAAACAACAACAACAAGGGACAGTTTTGTGTGCACACTTGTGAGAAACAGAATTCTTTCATTGCATTATTGGAGCTTCCCTGGTGGCTCAGAAAGTAAAGAATCTGACTGCAATGCAGGAGACACAAGAGACCCGGGTTCAGTACCTGGGTCAGGAGTAAATGGCAATGGCAACCCACTCCAGTATTCTTGCCTGAAAAATCCCATGGACAGAGGAGCCTGGTGGGCTACAGTCCATGGAATCACAAAGAGTCAGACACGACTGAGCAAATAACACTTTCACTTTTCTTTCATGTATATAGGGCTTATTCATTGAACAATAGAGTATATTTTATGCATCTTTACTTTTTGGTGCTTCTGGCATCCAAAGCAAGAGTTGGCTATTGACTTCTGGACTGATCAACATTTATATTTAGTCCACCGAAGAACAGGGAGTTGTTTTGTAAGCTATGCGTGTGCTTGCGAGGTGAACATAGTGGTAGAAACATATGGAAACGGGAATGTTGATTCTGATTTCAGGTAATACAAAATGAAAACATGCCACCCATCTCTGCCACTGAATACAGCTACAGCTGGGAAAGAATGAGTGGAGAAGCTGAGGACTTTGAAATATAAATAGCAGCGGGCAAGTTGAGAAAGGACAACCAAATTCAAAATATCAGGGAACTGACAGTGAGTTTAACATATTTTTTACTTCTTGTACTCTCTGTCTTGAATGTAATACACTCTGAAAGTGAGTACTGTGGTGTAGAAAGTGAGAGTTTAGAGAGATTAAAATAGTTGGATGAAAAATGTCTAACATTCATTGAGATTACCGATATAGCCTTTCCTTCCTTTCTTTGAAATACACCTCTCATTGTTAGCACCTCTCATTGCTAAGTTGTGTCCAACTTTCTTGCAAACACATGGACTGCGGGCTCCTCTGTCCATGGGATTTCCCAGGCAAGAATACTGGAGTGGGTTGCCACGCCTTCCTCCAGAGGATCTTCCCAACCCAGGGATCGAACCTGTGTGTCCTGCATTGCAGTCAGATTCTTTACCATCCGAGACACCTGGGAAGCCCACATTTCACATTACATACATTTTTTTTCAAAATGCATCATTAAATTAAATACAAAATCTGAAACTGTAAAGCATCTGAAATAAAATATAGGGAAAAAATTTTATGACCTTCAGGGAGGCAAAGACGTCTTAGATATGACACCAAAAACATGATCCATGACAACTTGACATTATCAAAATTAAAGCTATTCTCCTTGAAAAACACTGTTAAGAGAATGAAAAAAAATAAGCTACAGAGAGAAAATATTTTCATATCACACCTGATAAAGGACATGTATCCAGAATACATACACACACACACACACAAACTCAGAACTCAGGAAGCAAATAAACAAACCAACATAAAATCACAAAACTCAATAATATGATAATAAACATTAAACATCAGATGGGAAAAGAATTTTAACAGACATTTTGTTAAAGAATATATAGGAATCACAAATTAGTACATCAAAAGATGTTTAACACTATTAATTATCAGGAAAATTCAAATTAAAACCACAATGTGTTAGCATCACACACATTTTAGAATGAATAAAATTAAAAATATTAACCACACTAAGTACTGGATGGGATGTACATAAGTATTGAATGGGATGTAGAAAGACTGGAACTGTCATACACTACTGGTGGGAATATGAAATGTCACAGACACATTAAAAAACAGTTTGGTAGACCACGAGTAACAAATGTCTCTGAGAATGTAGAGAAAAGAGAGCACTGACTCACTGTTGATAGGAATGTAAATTGGTATAGCCACTGTGGAGAACAATATGGAGGTTCCTTAAAAAACTAAACATAGAATCACCAAATGACCCAGCAATTCTACTCCTCTGTATATATCTGAAAAAAAAAAAACAACATTAATTCAAAAAGATACATGCATCCCCAGTGTTCATAGCAGCATCTTTACTATTGTCAAGATATGGAAACAATCTAAGTGTCCATCAAAAGATGAATGGATAAATAAAATTATATATATATATACATATATATACATATATATGTATATATATAATTGAATACTATTCAGCCATAAAAAGAATGAAATTTTGCCATTTGTAACAATGTGGATTGACTTGGAGAGTTTTATGCTAAAGTGTAATAATTCAGACACACAGAGAGAAATACCATGTAATATCATGTGTGGAATCTAAAAAGTAAAACAAGTTAGTGAATGTAACAAAAAGCAAATGGATATCTGTTCACAGATGTAGAGAACAAAGCAGTGGTTATCAGTGGGGAAGGAAAGGGTAAGGGACAAGATAGGGGTGGAGGATTAAGAGGTACAAACTGTTATATATAAAATAAATAAACTACAAGGATATATTATACATCACAGATAATATAGCAAATATTTAATAATAAATATAAATGCAGTATAATCTATGAAAATATTGAATCACTATGCTGTACATCTGTAACTTACATAATGTTGTACATCAACTATATATTGATAAAAATAAAGAGGAAGAAAGAATTCTAAGGGATTGATGCTATGGAAAATGTTTGTCAGCTGGCTTTATGGTCTTCTGTGCCAGCTGAGTGGTGAATGGGGCATTTGCTTCTTACCTCCCATTTTTTGTTATTCCTCTATTGCTGTTGTGGTCAGTCATGTCTGATTCATTGTGAACCCATGAACTGTAGCCCACCAGGCTCCTCTGTCCATGGAATTTTCCAGGCAAGAATATTGGAGTGTGTTGCCATGCCCTCCTCCAGGGGATCTTCCTGACCCAGGGATCAAACCCACGTCTCTTGCATCTCCTGCATTAGTGGGCAGGTGGGTCCTTTATCACTAGTATCACCAGAGACATCTATATGAAATGAATGGTTATGTATAAATACAAATGTTATGTTTTTGTGGTAGGTGTTTTTTGTATTTTTTAATATTTTTCTTTTCCTTTGATTTCAACCTCTCTCAAAGGCTTCTAATTGGCCTCTTTCTGATCACAGGGTTATAAATAAACATGACTGCTTGGAAAAAAAAAAACAGGTTGGCCATTTCTTTAATAATTAAACACATGCCTATCATATTATCTAGACATTTCACTCTTAGATATTTCCCAAGAGAAATGAAACAGTACATCCATAGAAGATATGCGCATGAATGTTCATAGCAATTTAATTTGAATTAGTAAAAAATACTGTAAACAGGAACATTTCAAATGTCCACTGAGAAGTAAATAAATATAGCACCACTATTCACAATAACCAAGACAAGGAAACAACCTAATTGTCCATCAACAGATGAATAGATAAAGAAGATGTGTTACATATATACAATGGAATACTACTTGGCCATAAAAATAATGCCATTTACAGAAACATGGATGTAACTAGAGACTATCACACTAAGTGAAGTAAGGCAGAAAGAGAAAAACAAATACCATATGATATCACTTATATGTGGATTCTAAAATATGACACAAATGAAGAAATGAACTTATCTATGAAACAGAATTGGGATATAGAGAACAGACTGGTATTGCCAAGGAGGAGGGTGGTGGGAGAGGGGTGGAATGAAACGCTGGGATTATCAGATGCAAACTATTATACATAGAATTGATAAAGAACAAATTCCTACTGTATATCACAGGGAACTATATTCAATATCCTGTGATAGACCATAATGGAAAATAATATTTTTTAAAATTAATGTATGTAGGTATATATCTGAATCACTTTGCTGCACAGCAGTAGTTAACACAACACTGTAAATCAACTATACTTCAATTTTAAAAATAAACTACAAACTGTAATATATCGATACCTATCCCTTTACCTCAGCTTCCCCAGTGGCTCAGCAGTAAAGATTCCAACTGCAATACAGGAGATGCACCTAGACTCAGGTTAGATCCCTGGGTCAAGAAGATCCCTTGGGGGAGCGCATGGCAACCCACTGCAGTATTCTTGCCTGGAGACTCCCATGGACAGAGGAGTCTAGCGGGCTATAGTCCATAGGGTCACAAAGAGTCGGACCCGACTGAAGCGACTGAGCATGCACACACACCTACATCTATACCTACAGCTACATCTCTATACCTATCTATCCAGATATCTATAGAAATATATCAGTAATAGAAATGAGTTAGTAATATATGCTACAATATACATGAATCTCAAAACAATTATCATAGTGAAACAAGACCACCAAAATATATGCACACACTGCATTATTGCATTAGTATGAAATCATACAAAATTCAAGACCTGTGAGTAACCATGGAACAGGAGGGAGGGTGCAGAGAGAACAAGAAAGGATTATCAGAGGAATGAAGAAGCTTCTAGGAATCAATGAAATGAAATGTCATCATCTTGAGAGTGGAGAGAGTTTTATGAGCTCATATATATGTCAAAAGGCTTCCTGGGTGGCTCAGCAGTAAAGAATGCACCTACAGCAGGAAACATGGGTTAGACCCCTGGGTCTGGAAGATCCCCTGGAGGAGGGCATGGCAACCCACTCCAGTATTCTTGCTTGAAAATTCCATGGACAGAAGAACCTAGTGGGCTACATTCCATGGGGTCTGAGAGAGCCAGACAAAACTAAGTGACTGAGCGCACACACACATATATGTTGAAAACTGTACTGTATAGTTTAAATGTGTAACAGCATGTTTTATGTCAAACATATCCTCATACATCCATTTAATAAAGTAAAATAATGGAAAAAGACAAACCATGCAAACATTAAACATAATGCTGGAGTGGATATATTACTATGGTAAAAATTATATTTCAAAACAAGGTTCATTTAAGGGATGAAGAAGGGTATAACAATGCTAAAGGATTCAATTGAAGGATTGAAAATCCCAAATGGATATGTGCCTTGCATGTGTGCTCAGTCTGACTCTGCAGCCCCGGGCTTCTCTGTCCATGAAATTTTCTGGGCAAGAATACTGGAGTGGGTGGCCATTTCCTACTCCAAGGATCAAGCATGACTCTTTTTCATCTTCCGGCTTGGAGGGCAGATCTTTTACCACTAGCGTCACCTGGGAAGCCCAGATATGTGCTTAACTGAGCTTCAAAATAACTGAAACAAAAAAGAAGGAAATTAAAGAAGAAATAGAAAATTAGGCATTTGTAGTTAGATGTTCTAACACTATTTTCTGAATAACTTATAAATAGTAAGTTTGAATAAGATTTAGACAAGACTATCAAATAACTGATCTAATTGATATTTATGAAGCACTCCACATGGCACCTGGCATAATAAATATTCTTTTCAAATGCATATGCATCATTTACCAAGATAAATGATATTTTGGACCACTAAAAATCCTCAATAAGATTAAAATGTTAAAATTATACAATATATCTTCTCTGGCCATAATGAAATTAAACTAGAAATAAATTACAGAAAAAAAATTTTTAATTCCATTGTTCTAAAATTAAACATCATTCATAAATAATATGTCAAATGGGAAGCCATAAGAAAAGTTAGGAACTATTTTGAAAGGAATAAAAATAAAACACAAGATATCCAAATTTTTGTGATGCTTTTTAAAGCAATATTTAGAGAGAAATTTATAGCATGAAATATTTGGAAGAGGAAATAAAGATCCCTAATCAATTATCTAAACTACCACATTAAAAAATTAGCAAAAGAAGAGCAACTTATACCCATAGCAAGCAGGAAGAATGAAATCATAAAAATAAGAGTAGAAATCAATGAATTTGAAAGAAGAAAATCAATAAGGAAAATGAATGAAAATACAAGCTGACTCTTTCATTATAAGAAAATTGATAGCACCCTAGCCTGACTGACCAGAAAAAAAAAGGAGATCAAAAAAGAAGAAAAAATTACCAATTACTAGAAGTTAAAGGTAGGATATCACTAAAGATACTGTAAACATTAAAAATATAATAAGGAAATATTATAAATGTTTTTATGCATAAATTCAACAACATGCTTTATATCAACTACTGTCTGAAATAAACTATCGACAGTCATTCAAGAAGAAATCTACAGCATTCAGTTCAGTTCAGTCGCTCAGTCGTGTCCAACTCTTTGCTACCTCATGGACTGCAGCACACTGTCAATCACCTGTCCTCCTTGCCCATCACCAACTCCCAGAGTTTACTCAAACTCATGCCCATTGAGTCGGTGATGCCATCCAACCAGCTCATCCTCTGTCATAGCCTTCTCCTCCCGCTTTCAATCTTTCCCAGCATCAGGGTCTTTTCAAATGAGTCAGTTCTTCACATCAGGTGGCCAAAGTATTGGAGTTTCAGCTTCAGCATCAGTCCTTCCAATGATACTCAGGACTGATTTCCTTTAGGATAGACTGGTTGGATCTCCTTGATGTCCAAGGGACACTCAAGAGTCTTCTCCAACACCACAGTTCAAAAGCATCAATTCTTCAGCACTAAGCTTTCTTTATAGTCCAACACTCATATCCATACATGACTACTGGGAAAACCATTGATTTAACTAGATGGACCTTTGTTGGCAAAGTAATGTCTGCTTTTTAATATGCTGTCTAGGTTGCTCATAAATTTCCTTCCAAGGAGTAAGCGTCTTTTAATTTCATGGCTGCAATCACCATCTGCAGTGATTTTGGAGCCCCCAAAAATAAAGTCTGCCACTGTTTCCACTGTTTCTCCATCTATTTGCCATGAATTGATGGGACTGGATGCCATGATCTTAGTTTTTTGAATGTTGAGCTTTAAGCCAACTTTTTAACTCTCCTCTTTCACTGTCATCAAGAGGCTCTTTAGTTCTTCTTTGCTTTCTGCCATAAGGGTGGTGTCATCTGCATATCTGAGGTTATTGATATTTCTCCCAGCAATCTTGATTCCAGCTTGTGCTTCATCCAGCCCAGCATTTCTCATGATGCACTCTGCGTATAAGTTAAATAAGTAGGGTGACAATACACAGCCTTAACGTACTCCTTTTCCTATTTGTTGTTGTTCCATGTTGTTCCATGTCCAGTCTGTTGTTCCATGTCCAGTTCTAACTGTTACTTCCTCACCTGCATACAGATTTCTCAAGAGACAGGTCAGGTGGTCTGGTATTCCCATCTCTTTCAGAATTTTCCACAGTTTGTTGTGATCCACACAGTCAAAGGCTTTGGCATAATCAATAAAGCAGAAATAGATGTTTTTCTGGAACTCTCTTGCTTTCTCCATGATCCAGTGGATGTTGGCAATTTGATCTCTGGTTCCTCTGAATTAATAATTCTATGTCTTTTCCAGAAATTATATTCATAGTGAAAATCACTCCAACAATGAAAACTTCAGAACCAGACTTCATTGGGGAGAATTCTACAAAATGCTTAATATTACCAATTCTACACAAATTCTTCTATAAAATAAAAAATAAAGGCTTTACTTCACACTCATTTCATGAGAACACAATTTTACTGAAGGCATAAAAAGATAAAAACATGTTAAACAATTGAAACTACAGACTAATGACTCATTAATATAGAGGCAAGCATCCTTAACAAAATACTAGCAAATTGAATCTAACAGTACATGGAAAAATGATAATTTATCATCAACAAATGGGAAATACTCATGAATTTCAAGTTGGCCTAAACTGAATCTGCCTGCAATGCAGGAGACCAGGGTTCTATTCCTGCGTCAGGAAGATCCCCTGAAGAAGGAAATGGCAAACCACTTCAATATTCTTGCCTGGGAAATCCCATGGACAGAGGATGGCTACAGTTTATGGGGTTGCAGAGTCAGACACAACTTAATGACTAAACAACAACAACAACAAAAATTCAAAAATCGATTAATGCAATTCACTATAGGAAGACAAAAGAAAAAAAAAGTATTTTCAATCAATACAGAAGCATTTAACAACATTCAATATGAATTTTTCCAAATCAAATGGACAAAAATCATCCAACGACATGTAATAAGTAGAAACTTCCTCAAACTCATGAAAGGTACTAATAAAAAGTTTTTACACTCAACATTGTATTTAATGGTGAATGACAATGCTTTTCCCCCTAAGTTTGGGAACTAGACAAAGAAGTGTGCTCTCAACACTCGTCTTTAACATATTGGTGTCCTTTGGTATTAAAATTAAACAAGGAAAAGATATTTTATAAAACATAAAAAAAAAACCTGTCTTTTTCCTGACATAAAGAATCCCAAAGAATTTACTAAAAAGCCATTCTAATAGTTGAGTTTAACAAGGTTGCAGGTTTGGAATATATATAAATCAATCATATTTCTATGTATAATCAACAAAAAGTGGAAATTGAAATGAACAAAGAGTATTTTTATAGGTGCACCAAAAATTGAAATACATGCAAACCTCACCATAACTCAACCAAGGCTAAAATGGTTAAAACAGAAGGGAGAAAGCGGGGAGAGAAAGAAAGGGTTTCTTCTCTGCTTCCCATTCATAGTGTCATATTAGTAAAGGACCTTCAGCAATGTCCTTTCTTCTGTTTATCCTCCAACTCCAAGGCACTCATGATTGCACCACTCAGAAAGACCAACAGCAAGTCTTCTGGGATCTGCTTTACTCAGAGGTCTGGTTCCCAACTAGTGTGTGGAGTGGGATCCTCCTCTGAGATTCTGAGGCTCGGCACCAGCCTGGAAGTTCCCTCTTCTCAAGCCTGGAAGCTCCCTCTTCTCAAAGATAGCGTTCCCTGGTGTGTGGTTTTCCTTTGCTGAACCATTTTAGGAACCGACACTAGCTATGCAGTCTCTTTTCCTCAGAGGTCTGAGTTCTAGCACTGAGGGAATCATCCTCCCCTTAGAGTTCTCAGAACACCCAGATCTTCCTTTGGTTGGCCCAGCTTTAGGAGTGGCATTCCTTTTTGTCTCTATATAAATTTAGTCTTCCTTTTATGTTTATTTAAATGCTCCCAGACTGTTTAGCCAATTTCCTCTATTTAATCTTCACTCTTATCAGCATGTGTGGTTTCTGTTTCCTGACTACAGTCTAACTGATATGCTTTTTTTTTCTGATTGGACCCTGACAAATGTTAAGGGTTTTTTTTTCTGTGGTGGTTTTTCAGGTTTCCTCTTAGCCTGTGCTTTTCAGGATCACCTCTTGAATCTGGTACTTGATTTTCCTCAATACTTTTTGGAGCACTTTTGCCATCCTCTCTTCAAATATTGCTTACTGTTCAGTCTCTCTCACTCTTTGCACTGTGACTTACAAATTTATGTCATTTTCTACACTTTTATTTTGTTGCCTCTGCTTTATTACTAAAAGTTCTTTTTACTTTTTATCCACTTTTTTCTCTTTTCACTCTGACTAATCTGTTTAAAAATTCTTGATTTCTGTATTTTGGTAAATTTTATTTATTGTTGAACTTGTCACTATCTCCAATTCTATTAATTTTTAATGTTTTTGTTTAGCTTTTTTTCTTAGTTGTACACAATTTCTTACTAAATATAAAGTGTCTTCTATGTGTTTTCAAAGCGATTCCCCTTGAATTCTCTTTTATGTTGTATTAATATTGTATTAATATCCCATTAATACTTATGTTAATACTTATATTAATACTTATCCCATTAATAATTATGTTGTATTAATATTGTTGTATTAATATCCCATTCTTCAATTCTTTAAATATATTCTTGACATAAGCTTTATATGTTTTCATTGTTTTATTGTTTTTCACAAAGCATTATTTTTCAGATGCATAAATTAAATAGAAGTACATTCTCCTAGTTGAATCTTACAATATGACTATAATATTAGTATCTAACTAGATACTCATTACCTGAGTATACTCTTCTTCCTCCACTTCTTTCACATCAAATTTATTTTATCAGTTTTGTATATGCCATTAAAGATCTTTTTCCATAAATATAGATGCTTTTATGTTAAACTAAAATAATAGAGAGAATATTGTTTTCCATCTGTATGGGATTTTAAATTAATGACATGTTATCTTTTGGTATGTAATATGATTCTCTTTCTATATTAATATATTTAAATCCATCTCATTCTTTTGTTGGATGCATAGGGTGGTGCAGTGATACAGAATCCACCTACCAATGCAGGAGATGCAATAGATGCAGGTTCAGTCCCTGGGTTAAAAGATCCCCTGGAGAAGGAAATGGCAACCCAGTCCAGTATTTTTACCTGGGAAATTCCATGGACAGAGGAGCCTGGCGGGCTACCGTCCATGGGATCTCAAAGAGTCAGACACGTCTGAGCACTCACACACACACACAGACCTTATATCAATTATTCTATCCCTTCTAGTGCTACTTTGTTACCAGTTGTTTTGTTTTGTTGTATTACAAAACCAATGCAATGAATAGTCATGGCAATAGTCAGTTCTCTCCTGAAGCACAGCAAAGACATATCAATAAATGCTGAAAGACTCACGCATGCAATTCACATACCTCTCACTTCCAAAAAAAGGAGATAACTAGTTTTTAAATCCCCAAGCTGATGCCTGAGTAATTTACAATTATATGAGCTTTAGGAAATCTCCTGTCTTTGAGGTTATAGAGAAAGGAAGAAATGAAATGTATTATTTAAAGAAAGTTGGCCCAGTGAAACTTGGACTAATTGTGAGTTTTATATAGAAAACTATTGAGAGTGTTAAATTAAAAGGAATTCTCTGCAGTGTTAAAAAATACTCCCTGCAAATAAAACTAGGAAGATAAAACTAAGAAACAGAAAGGTTATACTGAAAGTAACAGAGGTAGTGAGTGGCAGAGCTAGGATTCAAGCCCACAAATGTCTCTGTGGATCTCTCTGATTAGGAAGTACAGTTGTGAATGATCTCAGGGCAGAAGTTGCCAGATAAAATACAGAACACGCAATTAATTTCAATGTCATATGAGGAATTTTTTTAGTGTAAGCATGATCCATAAAATATTTGCCGTGTAACTGAAATTCAGGTTTAACTGGACTTTCTGTTATTTTATTTGCTAAATCTGGCAATCCTACCAATATTTATCTTCTATGTATAAAAGCTATGTGCCTTGGTTTCCTTTTTCATTTTTTTCCTCACACAAAGAAAAAGTGTGACAATCTTCTTTTGGTTTATATACAGGTATATTTCTGAACTTGCCTGGGACATACACTATGGGTCCTAGGAGGTTTGAGACAGGTTTTTCTTGCTTTTGAGTTCCTTGGCTAGCCACTCAGGGGATGCTCCTCTGCTTGCTGCTGCTGCTGCTGCTACTAAGTCGCTTCAGTCTTGTCCGACTCTGTGTGACCCCATAGATGACAGCCCACCAGGCTCCGCCATCCCTGGGATTCTCCAGGCAAGAACACTGGAGTGGGTTGCCATTTCCTTCTCCAATGCATGAAAGTGAAAAGTGAAAAGTGAAAGTGAAGTCGCTCAGTAAGTGTCCAACTCTTCATGACCCCACGGACTACAGCCTACCAGGCTCCTCCGTCCATGGGATTTTCCAGGCAAGAGTACTGGAGTGGGGTGCCGTTGCCTTATCCGCTTATGCTTGCTAGTAGGAAGTAAAACTGTGGTAATCTCAGTCTCTCTAACCTGAATAAATATATATTATAGAAACTGTGTGTGTGCTTATGTATTCTGTTGATAAGTTAGTGTGGTATTCACCAAATGTACCTAAATTTTGTTTTTAAAATTAATTTTAAAATAGCATAAATGTAAAGCACCTATGAACATATTATCAATGATAATCTGTAGGTTTTATAGTTGCCTAGGGACAAGCATAATCCCTAATGTAGCAGCCTCATATTTATCTTCTGTCCTGTGTTCCTGAGCACTATGGAGCAGTGAATCCATCTCATTCAAGTTGTTCTTCATGGTCCTTGGTATGATGAGTGACTTTCCAACAAATCCTGGACACTTTACTCTGTTGGGACATACTTGATTTTATGTAAACATTCTATTTCAACACATAGGCACTCATCCTTTTTTAGGTCTAACTTATATATCCTGGTCAACTTTTGTGACCTTTAGTTCAAATGGTAATTTAATTTTCAAGCCCAATTCAGTATTATGCTGGTTGGCTTCGTTCTGGCTCTACTAGGCTCCCTCTCAATCTCTGCAGGTTTCACCTGTGTACCCAAAGTCACTGTGTGGGAGCAGATGAAATATTGGGTCTTGGTTGCTGATACTGTGGTGGTCTAACCCACCACTGCTCCATGCATGGCCTCTGGAACAGGTCCCTGGCTGGGCCTTCATGACTGCACCCCTGCTGTTGATTGGGTCACCACTGCTTCTATTGCTGGATACGGTGGCTCTTCCCTCCAGGTGTTTAACTGGCTGGTTTATGTCAATTCCTTGGGAAAGAAAGAGTTTGTTTTCTTATGTGTTTGTTTTATGCCTGTGAGAACTTCCAGGTTGTGGGTTTCTTTGGAACTTAGGGATATATAAGAGATATGGAGAAAGTCCAAGAGATTCACAGTGGTGTCTTTCCTCAAGTCATAAGTTCTATGGCTTGTCAGCTCTTTCTTCTATCTTTAGAGTCCTTTTATGATTGTCTGTTGAATTTGTTTTTGTTTTGTTCAGTCGTTCAGTCTTGTCCAGTTCTTTGTGACCCCATGGACTATAGCACACCAGGCTTCCCTGTCCTTTACTATCTCCCAGAGTTTGCTCAAATTCATGTCCATTGATTCAATGATGCGATCCAACCATCTCATTCTCTGTCACCCCCTTCTTCTCTAGGCCTCAATTTTTCCCAGCATCAGGGTCTTTTACAATGAATCAGCTCTTCGCATCTGGTGGCCAAAGTATTGGAACTTCAACTTCAGCATCAATCCTTCCAATGAATATTCAGGGTTGATTTCCTTTAGGATTTACTGGTTTGATCTCCTTGCTGTCCAAGAGACTCTCAAGGGTCTTCTCCAACACCACAATTCAAAAGTATCAGTTCTTCTGTGCTCAGTCTTCTTTATGGTACAACTCTCACATCCATACATGACTACTGGAAAAACCATAGCTTTGACTAGACAGACCCTTGTTGGCAAAGTGATGTCTCTGTTTTTTAATACACTGTCTAGGTTTGTCATAGCTTTTCTTCCAGGGAGCAAGCGTCTTTTAATTTCATGGCTACAGTGATCATCCACAGTGATTTTGAAGCCCAAGAAATTAAAGGCTTTCACTGTTTCCATTGTTTACATGCCTGTTTACCATGAAGTGATGGGATCAGATGCCATGATCTTAGTTCTTTGAGTGTTGACTTTTAAGCCAGCTTTTTTGCTCTCCTCTTTCACCTTTATCAAGAGGTTCTTTAGTTCTTCTTTTTTTCTGTCAATAGGGTGGTGTTATCTGCATATCTGAGGTTATTGATATTTCTCCTAGCAATCTTGATTCCAGCTTGTGCTTTATCCAGCCTGGTATTTTGCACAATGCCACTCTGCATAGAAGTTAAATAAGCAGGGTCCTTTCCCATTTTTGAACCAGTCCATTATACTGTGTCCGATTCTAACTGTTGCTTCTTGACTTGCATGCATATTTCTCAGGAGGCAGGGAAGGTGGTCTGGTATTCCCATCTCTTTAAGAATTTTTGTTTGTTTGTTTTTGTGATTTCTTTAAGAATTTTCCACAGTTACCTATGATCCACAAATTGAACATGGAATAATGGACTGGTTCAAAATTGGGAAAGGAGTGAGTCAAGGCTGTATATTGTCACCCTGCTTATTTAACTTATATGCAGAGTACACTATATGAAATACTTGGCTGGATGACTCACAAGCTGGAATCAAGATTGCTGGGAGAAATATCAGCAGCCTCAGATATGCAGATGATACCACATTAAAGGCAGAAAGCAAAGAGGAACTTGAGTCTCTTGATGAAGGTGAAAGAGGAAAGTGAAAAAGCTAGCTTAAAAGTCAACATTAAGAAAATGAAGATCATGGCTTCTGGTCCTATCATGTCATGGCAAATTGATGGGGAAAATGTGGAAGCATTTCATATTCTTAGACTCCAAAATCAATGCAGATGGTGACTGCAGCCACGAAATTAAGACGCTTGCTCCTTGGAAGAAAATTTATAACAAACCAAGTCAGTGTATTAAAAAGCAGAGACATCACTTTGCCAACAAAGATCTGTCTAGTCAAAGCTATGGTTTTCCCAGTAGTCATGTATGGATGTGAGAGTTGTCCCATAAAGAAGTCTGAGTGCCAAAGAACTGATGCTTTTGAATTGTGAGTCTTGAGAGTCACTCGGATAGCAAGGGGTTCAAACCAGTCAATCCTAAAGGAAATCAACCCTGAATATTCTGTTTGTTGGAAGGACTGATGCTGAAGCTGAAACTTCAATACTTTGGCCACCTGATGCGAAGAGCCGACTCATTGGGAAAGACCCTGATGCTGGGAAAGATTGAGGGCTAGAGGAGAAGGGGGTGACAGAGGATGAGATGGCTGGATGGCATCATTGACTCAATGGACATGAATTTGAGCAAACTGGGGAGAAACTGAAAGACAGGGAAGCCTGGCATGCTACAGTTTATGGGGTTGCAAAGGGTTGGACATGACTTAGCAACTGAACAACAACAACACAGGCAAAGGCTTTAGGGTAGTCAACAAAGAAGAAGTAGATGTTTTTCTGATATTTCCTTGCTTTTTCTAAGATCCAGTGGATGTTGGCATTTTGATCTCTGGTTCCTCTGCCTTTTCTAAATCCAGCTTGTATGTCTAGAAGTTTTCAGTTCATGTACTGTTGAAGCCTAGCTTGAAGGATTTTGAGCATTACCTTGCTACATGTGAAATGAGTGCAATTGTGAGGTAGTTAGAACATTCTTTGGCATTGACCTTCTTTGGGATTGGAATGAAAACTGACTTTTCAGTTCTAGCAGTTCTATGACCACAGCTGAATTTTCCAAATTTGCTGGTATGTTGAGTACAGCACTTTAACAGCATCATCTTTTAGGATTTGAAATAGCTCACCTGGAATTCCGTCACCTTGCTAGCTTCCTCCATTGTTCATAGCAATGTTTCCTAAGGCCCACTTGACTTCATACTTCAGGATATCTGGCTCTAAGTGAGTGCCCACACCATCATGGTTATCTAGGTCATTAAGATCTATTTTGTATAGTTCTTCTGTGTGTCCTTGCCACCTTTTCTTAATATCTTCTGCTTCTGTTAGGTCCATATCATTTCTGTCCTTTATTGTGCCCACCTTTGCATGAAATGTTCCCTTGGTATCTCTAATTTTCTTGAAGAGATCTCTAGTCTTTCCTATTCTATTGTTTTCCTCTTTATTTGCATTGTTTAATTAAGAAGGCTTTCTTACCTCTCCTTGCTCTTCTATGGAACTGTACATTCAGATGGGTATATCTTTCCTTTTCCCCTTTGCCTTTTGCTCCCATGGTATTTAGAGAAGAGAAAAATGGAAAGTTAGTCAGTGCCAATTTTTTTTTTATCTTTTCTGTAACCATTTTCTTCATCCTACCATTTTCATAAGCATTTCTGCAAAAATTTGCCAGTTTCCTTAGCCCATGCAGCTCTTCCATGCCTGGTTTTCCTAGTACTATATCTGAAAAGTTAACAGTCACTAAATTTTCTCCTCACCATATTGTTCCAAAAGTACCAAAAATTCTTGGACATGGCCTCAGTACATTCCTGGGGACTGCTTTAATCAACTGTCTCCATTATCAACAAGAATTTTGGTGGAGGGAAAAATCTCCTGCTCACATTTTACTCAGGTTCTGCTTCCTCCTTAGGGTCATCTAGATGTCCAAATTTTAACATTTTTATTCTACTTCATTCATTGATTGAGTCAGTCAATCATTTAGTTTTAGCATCTGAGTAATAAATAAACCACTAAGCTGTTGTACAATGCTTTGATTTTGATGATAAATTTAAGGTACAATAGAAGAATGATAATCTTGTGAATCAGATCATTTGAAGCTATTTAATGTTGACACTGGGTTTGGGGCTATATGTATTTTGAAATCCCTTTCAGCACAAGCATCTGTTTCTTCAGGTTCTAAGGTGGTCCACAACAGACAGTGAACCTGGTTTTTGTGTGTCTGACAGGAAATCCAGAATAATTAACTATCCTTTTCTTCCACTTTAACTCATTGGTTCAAAATCCTTTTATTTTATTCCAATAATAAATTTTGGGAGAATTGCTGAAATAATCTTTCTTAATATTTTATTCATGTATTCATTTACTGCATTGATTCTGAGGAAGAATTTGTACTTCAGTTTCCTAAGAAAGCTAATGTAAAAGTGATTGTTATGCTGATATTCTGGTTTCCATGACAACTGGAATATGCTATCTAATGGTCAGAGGTAGAAACAGTTAGCAAAGATATTCATAGAGAAAGAATGGTATCCATGCATCTATAACAGACCTATTAAGGCTTCTACCATCACTATAACTGTTATTATGTGTCTTTTCATGTGTATGAGTCTGAGGGAATAAGTTATTTTATTGGACAGCCTGAATTTCTGATCCCCCCTGTAATTTGGGAGAGCCTGTCAGGCCCTAATGAGGAGAGTGGTAAATAACTGAGTCATCAGTTATTTATTCAATTTCCTTGCCTCTGTGCTCTAAAATAGCCTGACATCTGTGAGCAGAGAGCTTTATTAAGCCTTTGATTCTTTCAAATAGATTCTGTTGGTGGACATAGAGTAAAATGTGGGCAATTCAAAAGAGGATTAAATTAATTTCATGATTTAAAAAATGTATGTAATATTTTTCAGTTTTAACATTATGTATTGAAAACTCCCCTGACAATGCTCAGCCCATTTCTCTATGATGATCTAGAGGGGTGGGATGCGGGGTGGTGTGGGAGGGAGGCTCAAGAGGGAGGGAAGATTCATATATACTTATACAAAGACACAATTGTAAAGCAATTATCCTTCAGTTAAAAAATAAAACCAAAAAGGATCTCCCTTGACAACATGGGTATAACTTACCAGAAAAAATATTTAGTAATGACCTAAATTCTCCTTAAATTGTCCTATATATGTAACACCAAAATAATTATCAAAAGTTCCTTCTAATTACACAAGGCAATTATAAAATATATCTAGTAAATAATTATAAAATGTATCAGTAAGGTGCCAGAATAGCTAAAATATTTTTACTATTTCAGACCATTACAAATTGATCTTTTAGTGTGATAAAGTTTCCTTACACATTACTTTTAGGAAATACTCCATTGAGGTGCCTATAAATTTCCACAGGCTACATGCTACCAGAAGCTCTAAGATAATAGCTTGGAATTTTGGTGATGTGGATTTGGTGAAAATGAAAAAAATGAATTTCAGTCCATGGATGTTGGTATTCATGGGAGTCATTTTAAGACATGTGCACTTATTGAAAGAGAACTCCGTACTAGGGTTTCTTTTCCCTGAGGTATATGTTAATCAGTCACCTGGATACATGGTAATCAGATTTTAGCTTCCAAAATACTATTTCTATAGAGCATGACTATCAGTTGGATAAATGAAAACTTTTTTGATTAGTGATTTTATTTCAACCAGTGAGCAATTGAAGAAAACAACTCATTTTTGTTAAAAGTTTAGGAATTAAAACTCTTAATTATTACATTTTAATACTTAAAATTTTTTAAGTTTATTGTGGTGAGAACATTTAACATGATATCCAGCTTTTCAATGCAATTAAATTATACATTATTATTGACTATAGGTACAATGTTATGTAGCAGATCTCTAGAGCTTATTCATCTCACTTAACTGAAACTTTAGTAACTTGACATTTACCCCTTCTCCTAGACACTGGAAATCATCATTTCACTCTTTGATTCTATGACTTTGACTGTTTTATATATATTGTGTAAATAGAAGCATGCAGTATTTATCTTTCTGTGACTGGATTTTTCCACTTAACATGTCATCAAGGTTCATTTGACAGGGGATGGTGGGGGGACTTCCGCAATGGCTTAATGGGTATAGAATCTGCCTGCAATGCAGGAGACATGGGTTCAATCCCTGGGTCAGGAAGATCCCCTATGTGAGGAAATGGCAACCCATTTCAGTATTCTTGCCTGGAAAATCCCATGGACAGAGAAGCCTGGCAGGCTACAGTCTGAAGGGTCACAAAGAGTTGGACATGACTAGCATGCAAGCAAGGTTCATTTATGTTGTCATATATGGCTCAATTCCTTTCTTTTTAAAGGCAGAATAATATTCCACTGTGCATACACCACATTTTCTCTACTCATCCATCTGTTGGTGGACACTTAGGTTGTTTCCACATCTTATCTATTGTTAATAGTGCTGCAGTGAACATGGAAATGTCAATGTCTCTTCAAGATCCTGATTCAGTTCTTTTGGACAAATACCCAGATGGGATCACTGGATCATATGATATTTCACACTGCTCTGCATAGTGACTGCATCATTTTGCATACCCAACAACAATATGCAAGTGTTCCAGTTTCTCCACATTATCACCATTTGTAATCCTTTATTATTTTAAAATAATAGCCAATCTGGCAGTTGTGAAGTGATATCTTATTGCAGTTTCAATTTGCTTTTCACAGATGATTAATAATGCTAAGCATCTTTCCATATCCCTGCTGTCATATATGTCTTCTTTGGAGAAATTCTTCTCAATTCTTTTGCCAATTTTTAAAGTGAGTTATTACTTCTTTTGATATTAAATTGTAGGAGTTCTTCATATAATTTGGAGCTTAACCTCTTCTCAGATAAATGTTTTGCAAATATTTTGTCCCATTCCATAGGTTGCCTGTCCTCTCTGTTTTTTTTTTTTAATTAATTTTATTTTATTTTTAAACCTTACATAATTGTATTAGTTTTGCCAAATATCAAAATGAATCCACCACAGGTATACATGTGTTCCCCATCCTGAACCCTCCTCCCTCCTCCCTCCCCATACCATCCCTCTGGGTCGTCCCAGTGCACCAGCCCCAAGCATCCAGCATCGTGCATTGAACCTGGACTGGCATCTCATTTCATACATGACATTTCACATGTTTCAATGCCATTCTCCCAAATCTTCCCACCCTCTCCCTCTCCCACAGAGTCCATAAGCCTGTTCTATACATCAGTGTCTCTTTTGCTGTCTCGTATACAGGGTTATCGTTACCATCTTTCTAAATTCCATATATATGCGTTAGTATACTGTATTGGTGTTTTTCCTTCTGGCTTACTTCACTCTGTATAATAGGCTCCAGTTTCATCCACCTCATTAGAACTGATTCAAATGTATTCTTTTTAATGGCTGAGTAATACTCCATTGTGTATATGTACCACCGCTTTCTTATCCATTCATCTGCTGATGGACATCTAGGTTGCTTCCATGTCCTGGCTATTATAAACAGTGCTGCGATGAACATTGGGGTACACGTGTCTCTTTCCCTTCTGGTTTCCTCAGTGTGTATGCCCAGCAGTGGGATTGCTGGATCATAAGGCAGTTCTATTTCCAGTTTTTTAAGGAATCTCCACACTGTTCTCCATAGTGGCTGTACTAGTTTGCATTCCCACCAACAGTGTAAGAGGGTTCCCTTTTCTCCACACCCTCTCCAGCATTTATTATTTGTAGACTTTTGGATCACAGCCATTCTGACTGGTCTGTCCTCTCTGTTGAGGGTTTCCTTTGTGGTGCAGAAGATATTTAATTTGATATAGTTTCACTTGGTTTTGTTGCCTGTGATTTTGATGTCAAATCCATGAAGTAATTTTCAAGATCAATGTCATGAAGCTCTTCTTTATGTTTTCTTCTAGGATTTTTGCAGTTTCAAGTCTTATATTTAAGTATTTAATCCATTTGAGTTGATTTTTGTGTGTGTGTAGTATAACATGAGTCCAGGTTTTACACGTGAATACTCAGTTTTTCATCACCATTTGTTACAGACTATCCTTTCTGCATTGAATATTCTTGGTAAATGTGTCGTTTTTTTAAATATAGTTTAAGCTGACAACAACTTAACTTTAATCACATACAAAAACCATTTAAACCACCTCCCACATATGCTTCATGTACTGTTGTCACAGTTTACAAGTATTTATATTGTGTATCTTTTAAAGTATTTTTAAATTATAGTTGTTTTAATATTTATCTTGATACTTTTGTCCTGTGCCTTTAATACTATAATTAAAAGCATTTCTTTCCCAACACCATTACAGTAATAAAGTATTCTCTAGAGATTTAAATACTCCTTTCCCAAAGAGTTTCATACTCTTCTATGCTATTGTGTTCCTGTTTAGGATCCTTTTGTTTCAACTCAAGCAACTCTCTTTAGCATTTCTTGTGAAGCAGGAAAGTAGGAATGAACTCCCTTAGCTTTTCTTTTTATTTACTTTTTTGGTAAGGCAGAGTCTCTTTCTCCCCTTAATTATTAAAGAACAGTATTGCCAGGTGTAATTTTTTTGGTTGGCATTTTTTTTTTCTTTAAGCGGTCTGAATATATCATTCCACTCCCTTTGCAAGTTTTCTCCTCAAAAATTCACTCATAGTCTTAAGAGGTTCCTTTGTATGTGAAAAGTCACTCATCTTGGTGCTTTCAAAATTATCTCTGACCTTTGACAGTTTAATTAAAATGTGCCTCACTGTGTATTTCTTTGGTTCCATGTTTGGAATCTACTGGGTTTCTTTATTTGGGATCTACTAGGTTTCTTGGATATGTGTGTTGTTTCTCTAAATTTGGGAAGTTTTCATCCATTATTTCTTCAAAGAAGAAAATAAGCTATTCAAATAACCTCTCTGGTTCTATCTCTCTCTTCTCCATCTGGGACTCCCAAAAGGCATAATCTATGTGACAATATCCCATACAATTTCCCACTCTCTTTTTTTTAATCTTCTGACTAAATTATTTCCAATTGATTATCTTTTTTTTTTTTTTTTACTTGATCTAGTCTCAGTTGAATCCTTTAGTAGATTTTTCACTTCAGTTATTGTGTACTTCAGTTCCATGAATTCTATTTGGTACTTGTTAAGATTGTCTTTCAGTTTATTGAAATTCTTGCTTTGTTCGTGTATTGTTCTCTTGATTGTGGTGAACAACATTATGACACTTAATTTGAATTCTCTGTCAATCTCTGTGAATCATGTATCTTGATTTCATTAAGGTTAGATTCTGCAGACTCATCGTGTTCCTTTAGTTTGGGGTGTGTTTGCCTGATTCTTTTTTTTTTTTTTTGACTCTTGGTGTTGATGTCTGTACATTAGACAAAGTAGTCACTTCTCCAAATCAGTTCATGAACTGGCCTTTCACAGGAGAAGATCTCTATTCATCACCCTGGCTGAAGATTTGGGGGCTTTCCAGCAACTCTTTCCCTCTGCAAGGAGAAGCAAGCTGTTGAATTTTGTCTGCTCGCTTGGTCCTGAGCAGGGGAGGATCTTATGGCCTCTACAAGTCCAAACTGCTATTCTCCCCTAGATGGTTAGGACTGTGCTAGACCTATCAGAACCCCAAGGCTGGAAAGTCAGATGCCATTTCTTTGGGCATCCCTGGAATAGATGGAGTATTAGATGTGTAAATCTACTTCTAACCTCACACCGGGAGGCTGAGACCTAGAATTTTTCATTCACTCACCCTGTGCCTAGCAGAAAGGAAGGGTCTTTGGTATCTAACAGTTTAAGCTATTGTCTCCATTCTCCCCCAGGTGGCTAGTCTGTATCAAGCCTATCTGAGCTCCATGACTAGAAAGACCAAAAGCCAGTGCTTTGGGGAGCCCCTCAGGAAAAGTTGGGGTGCTGAGCCAATCTCTTCCCTCCCCCAAGAGAAGCTGAGACTTAAATGGTTTCTTCCTGATCATATAGCCCTGAGCCAGAGGCAGAGACTGAGGTGAGAAGGTGTCCTGAATCTGCCTGTTGACTTCAGTGAGTCTGGTTTAAAGTTTGCCCACAGTGCAAGAGCATTTCATTTAGTTTCTGGATTTATAACAAAGGGAATTAATCCATGAATAGTTGCTAAATTGATGTGTTTCTGAGGGAAAGGAGGGTCCAAGACTTATTACACCACCACATTGCTGATGTAACTCTTGAATATTTTATTTCTTGATAATTAAAAACTATGCATTAATGAGTTATGGATTCCGTAAGATTAATATTTGTTATTTATATTAATTTGATTTTGTATTTAAATATTACACCAGGTTCTAGAAGATCTGGATCAGAATAAATGTTTGGATAAGAGCTGAAATTTTCTGAGATTTTGGGGGATACTTTAACAGGCTACATATTGTTCAGTGCAAGCACCAATGCAGCACAAAGAGAGCACAGGGAGAAAGAGAGAGAAAGAAAGAAAGTAAAAGAAAGAAAGAGTGAAATAAAGAAAAGAAGAAAGAAAAGCTACAGAATGAGATTTCTATAGATACAGAATATGAAATAAAATTATTGGAACTTTATATATCAACTTGGTAGTAGAGGATATATTGAGAAGGGCCACTGCATGCTGTGCCAATTCATTTAGACATTTTTTTATGAAAGAGATTTTCCTACTATTATTCATTTATATTAAACATGCATCATTTGTAATCAGGAAAAGAACTGATATTTTTATTTTTGAGGATATGTAGGAAATACACCATCAATATGTCACACTTTCTAAGTGATACACAAATATAGTATATTTGGTAATATCTGGTGTAGAACCCAAAATATATTTTTTATTCTAAAAATTAAAAAAGACCTAAAGAAAAGATAAATTAAAAAGTCTCAGCTGTTGGCATTAATCTTTTTACCACTTTTTTTTTTTTTTAGCATTTCCAATAGGCATTTCTATGGTAATGAATATTGAGGAGAGATAACTATCTTCTTTGGTGCCCGATTAACTCGATTTCTGATTTGGGTGCTTCACATCCCACCTGTGTGGCCTTAAGAAATAGAATCGACCCCCCGCCATGCCCCTGTGTCTATTTCATCAAACTTTCTATAATCTGATGTTGCCAATTTTTTAAAATTGTATTTATTTATTTTTGGCTGTGCTGGATCTTCATTGTTGTGTGGGCTTTTCTGTAGTTACATCAAGCAGGGGCTACTCTCTTGTTGCAGAGCTCAGGCTCTAGGGCACACGGTTGTCAGTAGTTGCAGCACATGGGCTCAGTAGTTGCAGTTCTTGGGCTCTAGTGCTCAGGGTCAATAGTTGTTCAAAGGCTTCGTTGCTGTGCAGTGAATGGGATCCTCTCATCCCAAGGATCAAACCCGTGTCTCCTGCATTGGCAGGTGGCTACCCTGAGCCACCAGGGGAGCCCTTGCCAATTTTTTGTTGTTTTACCAATCTTAAGAGGTAAAAATATGGGATACTTTTGCATTTGAAATTCTTCATTAACAAAGAAGACAATTTTACTATTCACTGGCCATTATCTTTTTAATGTTTCCTTACTATGGAACTGAGGGTACACAATAAATCTCATTTTTCTTCCTCATGGAACTTGTTGAAAATTTTGGAATAATATCTAACTATTTATCTACTGGCAGATTGGTACAGCCACTATGAAGAACAGTATGCAGGTTCCTCAAAAAACAAAAAAGATGAACATTGGAGTACACGTGTCTCTTTCCCTTCTGGTTTCCTCAGTGTGTATGCCCAGCAGTGGGATTGCTGGGTCATAAGGCAGTTCTATTTCCAGTTTTTTAAGGAATCTCCACACTGTTCTCCATAGTGGCTGTACTAGTTTGCATTCCCACCAACAGTGTAAGAGGGTTCCCTTTTCTCCACACCCTCTCCAGCATTTATTATTTGTAGACTTTTGGATCGCAGCCATTCTGACTGGTGTGAAATGGTACCTCATAGTGGTTTTGATTTGCATTTCTCTGATAATGAGTGATGTTGAGCATCTTTTCATGTGTTTGTTAGCCATCTGTATGTCTTTTTTGGAGAAATGTCTATTTAGTTCTTTGGCCCATTTTTTGATTGGGTCGTTTATTTTTCTGGAGTTGAGCTGTAGGAGTTGCTTGTATATTTTTGAGATTAGTTGTTTGTCGGTTTATAATAGCCAAGACGTGGAAGCAACCTAGATGTCCATCAGCAGATGAATGGATAAGAAAGCTGTGGTACATATACACAATGGAGTATTACTCAGCCATTAAAAAGAATACATTTGAATCAGTTCTAATGAGGTGGATGAAACTGGAGCCTATTATACAGAGTGAAGTAAGCCAGAAGGAAAAACATAAATACAGTATACTAACGCATATATATGGAATTTAGAAAGATGGTAACAATAACCCGGTGTACGAGACAGCAAAAGAGACACTGATGTATAGAACAGTCTTATGGACTCTGTGGGAGAGGGAGAGGGTGGGAAGATGTGGGAGAATGGCAATGAAACATGTAAAATATCATGTAGGAAACGAGTTGCCAGTCCAGGTTCGATGCATGATGCTGGATGCTTGGGGCTGGTGCACTGGGACGGCCCAGAGGGATGGTATGGGGAGGGAGGAGGGAGGAGGGTTCGGGATGGGGAACACATGTATACCTGTGGCGGATTCATTTTGATATTTGGCAAAACTAATACAATTATGTAAATTTTAAAAATAAAATAAAATTGGAATAATAAAAAAAAAAATAAAAAAAAAAAAAAAACAAAAAAGAAAAAGAAAACAACTAAAAATAGAACTGTTGCAACAAAACTGAAATGAGGCTTTTCTTAAATAAAAATGAGTCTTTTCTGATAAATAAGGAAAATAAGAAAATGAACAGGTTGGGGAAACAGCATAAACAAGAGATTTAAGCAATCTTGGTTATTCTTTAGCTGTTACTACTAACAAACACTTGTAGTTAGTTTGTCCTTCACAAAGTTAATTACTCTGACTCTTTGTAAATTACACACTGCAGTTGGCATTCTCACTCCCCCCACCCCCCGCGACACACACACACACTCCCTTGTAGCATTCTTTGTTTCACGAAGGTCACAGGCTGATAACTTTAGAAAAGGCAAACCCTAGTTACAGAACTGCCTATGCCAGCTGTGGCCATTTTGAAATCTTAAAAAAGGAAAAGAAAAAAAAAAAAAAAAGCAAGACCATTATATACAATATAAAACCTCTCCCTATTCCCAAGGAAGGGGCCACAGTTTTTCAGACAGTATCTTCTTGTGTTCCCTCTTTGCCTGACGAAGAATAAAGCTAGTTTCTCTTGTTCCTCCAAAACACTGTCTTTGTATTTCTTTTTGGCATTGGTGCACAGACAGCCAATATTTTCACATCAGAATTACCATATGACCCAGAAATTCCACTCCTGGGCATATACCTGGATAAAATAATAATTCAAAAAGTTACACACACCACTATGTTCAATGAGGCAGGTATTTACAATAGCCAGGGCATGGAAGCAACCTAAATGCCCACAAACAGAGGAATGGATAATGAAGATGTGGTACATATATACAATGGACTATTATCTAGCCATTAAAAAGAATGAAATAACATCATTTGCAGCAACATAGATGGACCTAGAGATAATCATGCTGAGTGAAGTGAGTCAAACAGATAAGGAGAAATATTGTATGATATCCCTTATATGTCAGATCTAAAAGGAAATGATACAAATTAATATATTTATGAAACAGAAACAAATTCACTCAAAAGAACTAACTTATGGTTGCCAGCAGGGAAGACTGGGGGAAAAGACAGTTAGGGAGTTTTGGATTGACAGGCATTATATGTAATACATATATAATGTATTATTATTATACATATATGACACTGCTATATTTAAAATGGATAACCGACAAGGTCCTGCTGTGTAGCCCAGGGAATTCTGTTCAGTTATGTGGCAACCTGAATGGAAGGGGAATTTCGGGGAGAATGGATACATGTATATGTATGGCTGAATCCCTTTGCTGTCCACCTGAAACTATCACAATATTGTTAATCACCAATACTCCAATATTTATTTTTTAAGTTAATTTATTTATTTTAATAGGAGGTTAATTGCTTTACCGTATTGTGGAGGGTTTTGCCATACATTGACATGAATCAGTCATGGTGCACATGTGGCTCTGCCTCCTGAAACATGCTCTCAACTCCCTCCCCACCTCATCACTCTGGGTTGATCCAGAGCACTGGCTTTGAGTGCCCTGCTTCATGCATGGAACTTGGACTGGTCATCTATTTTACATGTGGTAATATAAATGTTGCAATGCTACTCTTTCAAATCATTCCAACATCACCTTCTCCCACAGAGTCCAAAAGTCTGTTCTTTACATCTCTGCCTCTTTTGCTGTTTTGCATATAGGGTCATTGTTACCATCTTTCTAAATTCCATACATATGCATTAATATACTGTATTGGTGTTCCTCTTTCGGACTTACTTTACTCTGTGTAATAGGCTCCAGTTTCATCAACCTCATTAAAACTGACTCATATGTGTTCTTTTTTACAGCTGAGTAATATTCTATTGTGTATAAGTACCAAAGCTTTCTTGTCCATTCATCTGCTGATGGACATCTAGGTTGCTCCCATGTCTTAATTATTGTAATATGCTGGAATGAATATCGGGGTACATGTGTCTCTTACAACTCTGGATTCCTCGGTGCGTATGCCCAGCAGTGGGATTGCTGGGTTGTATGGAAATTCTATTTCCAATTTTCAAGGAATCTCCACACTGTTCTCCATAGTGGCTGTACTAGTTTGCATTCCCACCAACAGTATAAGAGGGTTCCCTTTTCTCCACAGTGGAGGCGATGGAATTCCAGTTGAGCTATTTCAATTTCTAAAAGATGATGCTGTGAAAGTGCTGCACTCAATACGTCAGCAAATTTGGAAAACTCAGCAGTGGCCACAGGACTGGGAAAGGTCCCATCACTTCATGGCAAATAGATGGGGAAACAGTGGGAACAGTGATAAACTTTATTTTGGGGGGCTCCAAAATCACTACAGATAGTGACTGCAGCCATGAAATTAAAAGATGCTTGCTCTTTGGAAGAAAAATTATGACCAACCTAGACAGCATATTTAAAAGCAGAGACATTACCTTGCCAACAAAGATCCATCTAGTCAAGGCTATGGTTTTTCCAGTAGTCATGTATGCTGAATGCTGAAGAATTGATGCTTTTGAACTGTGGTGTTGGGAGAAGACTTGAGAGTCCCTTGGACTGCAAGGAGATCCAACCAGTCCATCCTAAAGGAAATCAGTCCTGAATGTTCATTGGAAGTACTGATGTTGAAGCTGAAACCACAATACTTTGGCTGCCTGGTGCGAAGAACTGATTCATTTGAAAAGACCCTGATGCTGGGAAAGATTGAAGGCAAGAGGAGAAGGGGATGACAGAGGATGAGATGGTTGGATGGCATCACCAACTCAGTGGACATGAGTTTGAGTAAACCCCAGGGGTTGTTGATGGACAGGGAGACCTGTCATGCTGCAGTCCATGGGGTCACAAAGAGTTGGGCACTACTGAACGACTGAATGGAACTGAACTCTTTCCTCAGTGGTATCCATAAGTTTGTTCTCTACATCTGTGTCTCTATTTCTGATTTGCAAATAAGTTCATTTCTACCATTTTTCTAGATTACACATATAAGTGATACAATATTTGTTTTTCTCTTTCTGATTTACTTCACTCTGTATGACAGTCTCTAAGTCTCTCCATGTATCTGCAAATGGCACAACTTTGATCTTATTTATGCCTGAGTAGCATTCCATTGGATATATGCATCACATATTTTAAAAAAATGACAATTTATTTTATACTGGAGTACCACCCCCAAAATTTAGAGAAGAGCTAACACCTATCTTAGTTAAACTCTTCCAGAAAATTGCAGAGGTAGGTAAACTCCCAAACTCATTCTATGAGGGCACCATCATCCTAACACCAAACCAGACAACATGCCACAAAAAAAGAAAACTGCAGGCCAATATCACTGATGAACATAGATTCAAAAATCCTCAACAAAATTCTAGCAAACCAAATCCAGCCACATATTAATAAGATCATACATCATGGCCAAGTGGGCTTTATCCCAGGGTTGCAAGGATTCTTCAATATTCACAAATCAATCAATGTGATACACCATATTAACAAATTGAAAGATAAAAACCATATGGTTATCTCAACAATGCAGAGAAAGCCTTTAACAAAATTCAGTACCCATTTATGATAAAAACTGTCCAGAAAGCAGGCATAGAAGGAACATACCTCAACATAATAAAAGCCATATGCGACAAGCCCACAGCAAACATTATCCCCAATGGTGAAAAATTAAAAGCATTTCCTCCAAAATCAGGAACAAGACAGGAGTACCCACTCTCACCACTACTATTCAACATAGTTTTGGAAGTCTTAGCCACAGCAATCAGAGAAGAAAAAGAAATAAAAAGAATCCAGAATGGAAAAGAAGAAGTTAAACTCTCCCTGTTTGCAGATGACATGATCCTCTACATAGAAAACCCTAAAAACACCACCAGAAAATTACTAGAGCTAGTCAATGAATATAGTAAAGTTTCAGGATATAAAATTAACACACAGAAATCCCTTGCATTCCTATACACTAACAATGATAAAACAGAAAGAGAAACTAAGGAAACAATCCCATTCACCATTGCAATGAAAAGAATAAAATACTTAGGAAGAAATTTACCTAAAGAAACAGAAGACCTATATATGGAAAACTATAAAACACTTTATGAAAGAAATCAAAGATGACACAAATAGATGGAGAAATATACCATGTTCATGGATTGGAAGAATCAATATAGTGAAAATGAGTACATTACCCAAAGCAATCCCTATCAAGCTACCAATGGTATTTTTCACAGAACTAGAACAAATAATTTCACAGTTTGTACGGAAATACAAAAAGACCTCGAATAGCCAAAGCAATCTTGAGAAAGAAGAAGGAACTGGAGGAATCAACCTGCCTGACTTCAGACTATGCCCAAAGATACAGTCATCAACACAGTATGGTACTGGCACCAAGACAGAAATATAGATCAATGGAACAAAATAGAAAATCCAGAGATAAATTCATGCACCTATGGACACTTTATCTTTGACAAAGGAGGTAAAAATATACAATGGAGAAAAGACAATCTCTTTAATAAGTGGTGCTGGGAAAACTGGTCTACCACCTGTTAAAGAATGAAACTAGAACACTTTCTAACACCAAACACAAAAATAAACTCAAAATGGATTAAAGATCTAAATGTAATACCAGAAACTATAAGACTATTAGAGAAAAACATAGGCAGAACTCTCTGACATAAATCACAGCAAGATCCTCTATGATCCACTGCCCAAAGCAATAGAAATAAAAACAAAAATAAATAAATGGGACCTAATTAAACTTAAAAGCTTTTGCATGACAAAGTAAACTATAAGCAAGGTGAAAAGGCAGACTTCTGAATGGGAGAAAATAATAGCAAGTGAAGCAACTGACAAAGAATTATTCTCCAAAATACACAAGCAGCTCATGCAGTTCAATACCAGAAAAACAAACAACAAAATCGAAAAGTGGGCCAAAGAACTAAACCGACATTCTCCAAAGAAGACATACAGATGGCTAACAAATGCATGAAAAGATGCTCAACATCACTCATTATTAGAGAAATGCAAATCAAAACCACAATGAGGTATCATTTCACACCGGTCAGAATAGCTGCCATCAAAAAGTCTACAAAAATAAATGCTGGACAAGGTGTCAGTTCAGTTCAGTCACTCAGTCGTGGCCGACTCTTTGCAACCCCATGAACCGCAGTGCGCCAGGCCTCCCTGTCCATCACCAAATTCTGGAGCCCACCCAAACCCATGTCCATTGTGTCAGTGATGCCATCCAACCATCTCATCCTCTGTCATCCCCTTCTCCTCCTGCCCTAAATCTTTTCCAGCATCAGGGTCTTTTCAAATCAGTCAGCTCTTTGCATCAGGTGGCCAAAGTATTGGAGTTTCAGCTTCAGCATCAGTCTCACCAATGAACACCCGGAACTGATCTCCTTTAGAATGGACTGGTTGGATCTCCTCGCAGTCCAAGGGACTCTCAAGAGTCTTCTCCAACATCACAGTTCAAAAGTATCAATTCTTCGGCACTCAGCTTTCTTTATAGTCCAACTCACATCCAAATATGACTACTGGAAAAACCATAGCCTTGACTAGACAGACCTTTGTTGGCAAAGTAACGTCTCTGCTTTTTAATATACTGTCGAGGTTGGCCATAACTTTCCTTCCAATAAGCAAGTGTCTTTTAATTTCATGGCTGCAGTCACCATCCTCAGTGATTTTGGAGCCCAGGAAAATAAAGTCAGCCACTGTTTCCACTGTTTCTCCATCTATTTGCCATGAAGTGATGGGACCAGATGCCATGACCTTAGTTTTCTGGATGTTGAGTTTGAAGCCAACTTTTTCACTCTCCTCTTTCACTTTCATCAAGAGGCTCTTTAGTTCTTCTTCACTTTATGCCATATGGGTGGTGTCATCTGCATATCTGAGCTTATTGATATTTCTCCTGGAAATCTTGATTCCAGCTTGTGCTTCTTCCAGCCCAGCGTTTCTCATGATGTACTCTGCATATAAGTTAAATAAACAGGGTGACAATATACAGCCTTGACGTACTCCTTTCCCGATTTGGAACCAGTCTGTTTTTCCATGACCAGTTCTAACTGTTGCTTCCTGACCTGCATACAGATTTCTCAAGAGGCAGATCAGGTGGTCTGGTATTCCCATGTCTTGAAGAATTTTCCAGTTTTTTTGTGATCCACACAGTCAAAGGCTTTGGCATAGGCAATAAAGCAGAAATAGGTGTTTTACTTGAACTCTCTCGCTTTTTTGATAATCCAATTGATGTTAACATTTTGATCTCTGGTTCCTCTGCTTTTTCTAAAACCAGCTTGGGGCAAGGGTGGTGGGATGAATTGGGAGATTTAGATTGACATATACACTATTGAAGGAATTCTCTGGTGGTTCAGATTGTAAAGCGTCTGTCTACCATGCAGGAGACCCGGGTTCAATCCCTGGGTCGGGAAGATCCCCTGAAGAAGGAAATGGCAATCTACTCCAGTACTATTGCCTGGAAAATCCCATGGACAGAGGAGCCTGGTAGGTTACAGTCCATGGGGTCCCAAAGAGTCGGGCATGACTGAGCGACTTCACTTTTCACACACTGCTGATGTGCACACTAGGTCACTTAAGTCGTGTCTGACTCTGTGACTCCATGGACTTTAGTCTGCCAAGTTCCTCTGTCCATGGGATTCTCCAGGCAAGAATACTTGAGTGGATTACCATGCCCTCCTCTTACAGTATTGATACTATGTATAAAAAACATAACTAATGAGAACCTACTGTATAGCACAGGAAACTCTACTCAATGCTCTGTGGCTATCTAAATGGGAAGGAAATCCAAGAAAAGGGTATTTATTTATATGTATAACTGATTCACTTTTCTGTACAGCAGAGATTAACACAACATTTTAAAGCAACTATACCCCAATTGGAGAAGGAAATGGCAACTCACTCCAGTGTTCTTGCCTGGAGAATCCCAGGGACGAGGGAGCCTGGTGGGCTGCCATCTATGGGGTCACACAGAGTCGGACACGACTGAAGTGACTTAGCAGCATACCCCAATTAGGACTTCCCTGGTAGCTCAGTTCATAAAGCGTCTGCCTTCAATGTGGGAGAACCAGATTCAATCCCTGGGTTGGGAAGATCCCCTGGAGAAGGAAATGACAACCCACTCCAGTACTCTTGCCTGGAAAATACCATGGATAGAGGATCTTGGTAGGCTACAGTCCGTGGGGTTGCAGAGTCAAACACGACTGAGCAATTTCACTTATACCACAATTAAAATTTTAAAAGGAAGAAAGAAAATAGAAAGCAGAGTTCATAGGGAAAGGAGCAGAATTCAAGATCAGAAGTCCTCATTGGACAGCCTGATTTGAGGGAAACTCCCTTCCCTCCAGAGGCAAGCTTTCCTTGGCCAGAGATGAAGGAGCTGGGTTGAAGAGTAGACCAACAGATACTGTTATTTCCACAGGTGGTGAGCTGCTTATGAGATAATGAACCTCTTTATCAGGGAGGGGCTCAAGAAAAGCTGTGGCAACAACTGATGGCGACATTGAGGAAGGCCTTCATCCTCCAGGAAGCTGAGCTCACGGTGAATCCCTTGGCCAGTTTCTGATCTCAGAATTCAGTGTAAATAGCCTCAAGTCTCACCCACCTGCCTCTGGCAGAACTGGTTGGCATCCCACATCTTTCCTTCCAGTGGCTTCACCATGTTACAAAGGCAAGCTGTGCAATTAGCCCCCTTCCCCTGGAGCCCACTGCCTGAGACATACTTTGGTACATCCATACAGGCAGGGACATGTACACTGAAAAAATAATATGGATGATTGCTACCCAGTAAATATGACTACATATCTAGTGTGTATGAGCCTGAGGTTAAGTGCTTCCATAGAATGGCTGAAGGATTAGTTGGCAGCATTGACAGGCAAATACTAGATGCTGAGTTAAATTTGAATTTTAGATAAAAAATGGGGGAAAATTCAACTATGAGTATATCCCACACAATAGCTGGAATATACTTATACTAATAAAAATGATTTGTTGTTTATCTAAAATTCCAATTTAAAAATAAATAAATAAATGTTTATCTACTGGCAATTTAAATACTGAAAATTGTAGTCCAGCATTTCTAGACTGAAATCTTATGCTCCCATGAACTGTGGGTCCTTCCACACTACCAGAAATAGCTTTGGACTTCTTTTAAACACTCTTATTCATCCTTGATATTCCAGATGAAACATAGCATACATTTCTGACCTCTAATCAAGCCTTGCATTGAAGAGATATTGATATTTTGTCTATTTGTCAGAAAAGGAGACTGGGACACAGATCAGCTAAGGAAAATGCTTACAACCATGCACTCAAACCTCAGTTAGTGTACTCAATGATTCTCTAGTTGGAAAGCTACCCATGGAATTTCCCTACTGTTTTACAGCCATGAAAAAATGTAACAGCTATAATGTGGGTTGTGATATCTGTCTTGGTTTTCTCCTCACAGAGAAACTGTTGAAAACTCTCCTTCACTAATATGCAGGTATGACTCTGTCCCACCTGGCCTTATTCCTATGTATCCCAGGAAGAATGTGGTGGCTTCTTAATTAAGAGAGCCCAAGACTATGAAATAAAAAGGGAATTTTATCTTTGCTTTTTAATTCTGAGATTAACATAACATAGAACAGTTGTGTCTCTCTAAGTTGAAGAGCTGTGTGTGACAGAAACTGTATATATTCGTGTACATTGATAAATCTGTGTATTCTTTGTCAACTATCATTTAGTTTCTTTTCAAAATTCTTAATCTATCGTGTCTGTAAGAGTCATACAACTGAACATCCTTATTCATTGGCAGCATGTAAATTTCCTCATGTCCTGAAGGAAGCGAACCCTAAATGTAACTGGTTGAAATTCATCTCTGTGTTTGCCAAAGATAGGGCAGACTGTGGGAGTTCAGTCTCTTGTCAGAATTCTTTTCCTTTTTGCTATTCTCTTCATATATATTTTTTCTGTATATTGTTCTGCCTGTTTTGACCCAAACATTAAATCCATGTGAAACTTGCTTGCCTCTCTTCAAGATCCCCTGAAGATCTTCCTGTCAGGAAGAGGAGGAAATGGCAGTATTCTTGCCTGGAAAATTCCATGGGCAGAGGAGCCTGGCAGGCTAGGTGTGGCAATTTGATATCCATTTTAATGATACAAAAGTCACCATAATGATACTTTCACCACTATGAATTTATTCAAAGTATCATGAGAAATCGTGGGCATTCCACCACGAAGTAAGTAAGCAACTTACTTAACCTTATGACAGCCTGTTATAACAAGAGTACCTCTGATCACAACTCCAGCATTGTTCAAAGGAGCAAAAAAAAAAAAAAAAAAAAAGCCCTTTCCTATATATTGCTTTAGCCCTTAGTTGTGCACAGAGTCATCACAATGACAGATCCTGACATCTCCTCTTCTACTTTTATTTTATTGTAACAATGTGAGTCACATCTAAGACTTTGTGGTCTGGGACGATGCTGATATTCTAATACTAAATCTAATGAGGCACCAAAAGTACATATTCATCGTGTGACTCAAGTGCCAAGGGAATTTCTTATTGATTTGGGGTTCCATTGACCTACAACTGTTGGTTGAGGTAATAGAGCACTGCAAGGAACTCAGTGGACTGGATCTTCTGTGCAGCACAGTCTGCTATGAGGAATTCCTGTGAAACAGCTATATTAGAACTGAGTGTGTGCTTTTGTTGGCCAATGGTAACAGTTAGAGACCTCTCGGCAGAAGAGTCTGTTCTGAGGCACTAAGTGAAGGGCATCTTTGGCATGTTTCCAATGCCTACTCCCTGTTCTTGAATCTTAGGAGGCAACTTTGGCAACTGAGTATTGGAGGTAATGTTGGAGGCTTGATTTGGGCATCCCTTCAGGAGAAAGCATGTGAGATTGTCAGTTCCAAGTTAATCCTAACAGTGAATCTGAGGAGAAATCTGAGCCTATAAACAATCCAAAAATTGGTCCATTACCATTGGCTTAAAAGTTTCGTTCATGAAACACTTACTATTTAAAAGTTGCTAGTATGCTCCTTGAAGGTTTCCCTAGTGGCTCAGTGGTAAAGAATCCACCTGCAAATGCAAGAGCCAGAGGAGACGTGGGTTCAATTCCTGTGTCAGGAAGATCCCCTGAAGATCTTCCTGTCAGGAAGAGGAGGAAATGGCAGTATTCTTGCCTGGAAAATTCCATGGGCAAAGGAGCCTGGCAGGCTAGGTGTGGCAATTTGATATCCAATTTAATGATACAAAAGTCTCTATATTTTTCTAAGCAAGCATCCTTGTTTAAGAAAGCTTTTTTCTAATACTTTAAAGATGTGTCATATGACATGATAGTATCTACATAAATAATCTTTTTACACTTTGGGAAACAAGTAAACAAAGTTATGAAACAGGAGTTGGTAAATGTTTCAGTAAAATGCCAGATATTCAATAACCTAGACTTTGAGGGCCATACAAGTCTCTGTCCCAATTACTTAACTCTGCCATTGTAACAGAAGGTCAGCCATAGACAATAAGATAAAAAATGAAGATAGCTATGTTCCAAAATTGATTTTTTTAAAAAAGGAGAGCAGGCCAGATATAACCACCAAGCTCTAGCTTGTGATCTTGTTATAAAGGATTAGATTTTAAATGTTTGGAAAAATCTAATATTATCTTTCTGAGCTCCAATTCATTATCATTTTGCTTACAGCTGCTCACATAGCTGAGCATCATTTTGGGAACCAATTCTCAAAAGGAATATTTATGTCTTTTCCCACCACTCATTTAAATCTCAATATAACTTCCCCTTACCTGTAGCATAAAGCACAAGTTCCTTAACAAAGACTCTTATGTCAGCTTCAGTGCCTGCTATTTGATGTTGTTGATGATGCAATTAGTAATCAATTCTATTAATTATGTTTTGAGATAGAAGCATAGTTTTCCTTCCTTCTGTGTATGAAATATACTTTAAGAGGAAGAAGATGGTAGGCAAGTGATATCTGAATCTCTTAATCAACATTCTTTAGAATATGTGCAGGTGCTGTGGCCAGGACTTTGGCAGCCCTGTTTGTCCTTTACTACCTGTTTGGGTCTGATCATTCAGATTGCCATAGGGAGACAGGAAATTGAGGGGAGAGAGCCTTTCCTTTCTGATTCCTTTTGCTGTGTTAGCCCAACAAAGGTCCTTCATCCGGTAAAGCCATGTGATTCCTGTAGGTGCAGTAAGGACAGGTTTGTATATTTCTTCTAATTCCTGGGTCATTGGATATTGCATCCCTCAAAAGATTTGTTCATTGTCACTAATCATTCAGTTCAGTTCAGTTAAGTCACTCAGTTGTGTCTGACTCTTTGCGACCCCATTAACTGAAGCACGCCAGGCCTCCCTGTCCATCACCAACTCCCAGAGTTCACTCAAACTCATGTGCATCGAGTCTGTGATGCCATCCAGCCTTCTCAGCCTCTGTCGTCCCCTTATCCTCCTGCCCCCAATCCCTCCCAGCATCAGAGTCTTTTCTAATGAGTCAACTCTTCGCATGAGGTAGCCAAAGTATTGGAATTTCAGCCTCAACATCACTCCTTCCAATGAACACGCAGGACTGGTCTCCTTTAGGATGGACTGGTTGGATCTCCTTGCAGTCCAAGGGACTTGCAAGAGTCTTCTCCAACACCACACTTCAAAGACATCAATTCTTCAGTGCTCAGCTTTCTTTACAGTCCAAGTCTCACATCCATACATGATCACTGGAAAAACCATAGCCTTGACTAGATGGACCTTTGTTGGCAAAGTAATGTCTCTGCTTTTGAATATGCTATCTAGGTTGGTCATAACTTTTCTTCCAAGGAGTAAGCGTCTTTTAATTTCATGGCTGCAGTCACCATCTGCAGTGATTTTGGAGCCAAAAAAAACAAAGGCTGACACTGTTTCCCCATCTATTTGCCATGAAGTGATGGAACCAGATGCCGTGATCTTAGTTTTCTGAATGTTGAGCTTTAAGCCAACTTTTTCACTCTCCACTTTCACTTTCAAGAGGCTTTTTAGTTCCTCTTCACTTTCTGCCATAAAGGTGGTGTCATCTGCATACCTGAGCTTATTGATATTTCTCACAGCAATCTTGATTCCAGCTTGTGCTTCTTCCAGCCCAGCGTTTCTCATAATGTACTCTGCATATAAGTTAAATAAGCAGGGTGACAATATACAGCCTTGACATACTCCTTTTCCTATTTGGAACCAGTCTGTTGTTCCATGTCCAGTTCTAACTGCTGCTTCCTGACCTGCATATAGGTTTCTCAACAGGCAGGTCAGGTGGTCCGGTATTCCCATCTCTTGAAGAATTTTCCACAGTTTGTTGTGATCCACACAGTCAGAGGCTTTGGCATAATAGTCAATAAAGCAGAAATAGGTGTTTTTCTGGAACTGTCTTGCTTTTTCAATGATCCAGCGGATGTTGGCAATTTGATCTCCAGTTCCTCTGCCTTTTGTAAAACCAGCTTGAACATCTGGAAGTTCATGGTTCACGTATTGCTGAAGCCTGGCTTGTTAGGAAAACTCAATTTAAAGCCACAGTCCCATACTATATGGCAACTATTAGGATGGCTATTATCCAAATAACAATGAACAAACAAAAAAAAAACAAAAGAGTATGTATCAAGCATTGGAAAAAATGTGGAGAAATTGGAACCCTTGTGCACTGCTATTGGGAATGTAAACTGGGGCAGCCATTATGGAAAACAATATGGCATATCAAAAAGTTATAAATTAAATTAAAATATAATTACATATAAAAATAAAAATATTTTATTTCTATAAGAATTAAATATAATTTTCCAAATGAAAAATAGCATTATGATCCAACAATTCCACTTTTTAGCTATATGCCCAAAACAATTGAAGTCAGATAATCAAACAGATTTTTGTACACCCATGTTCAGAGAAGCATTGTTCATAACAGCCAAAATGTCGAACCCATGTTGATTGTAAGATGATTATAATAAACAGAATGTCATATATTCATACAGTGGAAAAATTATCCAGCCTTAAAAAGGAAGCAGATTCTGACACAAGCTTTAAAAATGCTGAAAGTGGTAAACATTATGTTAAGTGCAAGACACAAAAGGACCACTAATGTATGATTCCACTTATGTGAGTATGAAAGTGTCTCAAATTCATAATCGAATTCGTAGAATCAGAAAGTACAATAGTGGTTTGCAGGGCCATATGGAAAAAAGAATGAGGAGTTACTATTGAATAGGTACAGCGTTTCAGTTTTGGAAGAATGAAAAAATTCTAGAGATGGATGATCGTGATGATTGTACAACACTATGAATGTACTTAATGCTACTGAGCTGTACACTTAAAATGGCTACAATGATAAAGTGCATGATATACATATTTTATCATGATTAAAATATAGGATTTCTTGAGACACAAGTCTTCAACTGGGACCTGTCTATCTTCATTCCTGTATTATAGTTTTAAATCATTTTGTTGTTTGCCAACACTAAATTTCTTCTATTACATTATGAAGTAGCTGAAGAGCAAGGAGTACCACAAAAGTCTCAACATAAAGTGACTGGGAAAACATGTCTAGGAAAATGGAAACAATCTTACCCATTATTACATGGATCAAGTCTGGTTCTGCTAGCTAGATCTCTTTTTAGGGTTATTTTTATTTATTTATTTTTAAATTAATTTGTATTGGGGTATAGTTGTTTTACAATGTTGTGTTATTTTCTTCTGTAGAGCAAAGTGGATCAGCTATACATATACAATATCCTCTCTTTTTTAGATTTCCTTTGCATTTAGTTCAACACAGAGCACTGAGTAAGGTTCCCTGAGCTATACAGTAGGTTTTCATTAGCTATCTGTTTTATACATATTAATAGTATCAATAGCTAGATCTCTTGATCCTTACTCCAACTACTATTCACCAGAGCCTCTACCCTGTTCAGCACTTCTGAAGTACACTGCTTTCCCAGGGTCAAGTGCTTCAAATATGGTAATCCAGGTATGGTACAAGTCTAATTTCTATTATAAAATACAAAGTAGGAACAAAACCATATCAAATGGATTTGATTAATAATTTTCCCCACCCCAGGGACTGCCTTGGTGGTCCAGTGGTAAGACTTTACCTTCCAACCCAGGGGATAAGAGTTCAATACCTGGTCAGGGAGCTAAGATCCCACAAGCTTCTTGGCCAAAAAAACAAAACATAAAATGGAAACAATATTGTAACAAATTCAATAAAGACTTTAAAATGGTCCACATCAAAAAAAATTTTAAAGATAACAATTTCCTTACCCAACTCTAGAAAATATGTTATTCTGAAAGAGAAGTGATAACTTAATCTCAGTCATATTGTAGATGTCGTATTTATTTTCCTTCTTCTGCTACATATCAAAGTATTTCCATGTTATGTTTCTTAGATTATGCTATTTCTTTCCTATTTCAGAACAATGCAAGCTACTGCTTTCATGATAGCATCCTTTTTGGACACAGAGATTTAATACTACTCTATGTGTGTGTGTGTGTGTGTGTGTATGTAACAGTGTGATTGTGTGTATGAAACCCAACTGGGGTTTTTGATGTTAACATATTTTTATTCTAAAACAACATTAAAAGAGCTTAGAGAGCCTATAACATATGTAGAAAGGTATACAGAGAAGATGCTCACTGTTAATATCATAGTGTGTGTTCTTCCAACACATTTCCTATGCATCTGTATACATATAACATGCACATATTACATAATACTATATTTCTTCACTCAACAGCATATTTGAGTACTTTTTAACGTAAATAACTATTTTCAAAGTCATTTTTAGTAAACCTCTTTTATTTATTTTAATTTTATTTTATTTTTATTTTTATTTTTTTTTCCTTTAAATCTTCCAATTTTATTTTATTTTTAAACTTACATAATTGTATTAGTTTTGCCAAATATCAAAATGAATCCGCCACAGGTATACATGTGTTCCCCATCCCGAACCCTCCTCCCTCCTCCCTCCCCATACCATCCCTCTGGGCCGTCCCAGTGCACCAGCCCCAAGCATCCAGCATCATGCATCAAACCTGGACTGGCAACTCGTTTCCTACATGATATTTTACATGTTTCATTGCCATTCTCCCAAATCTTCCCACCCTCTCCCTCTCCCACAGAGTCCATAAGACTGTTCTATACATCAGTGTCTCTTAAAACGATTTTCAACATGTTTCAATGTTTCCAAAATGTCTTTTTTAAAAATTCAATGAAAACAGGCATGAATAATATGAAAGGTGAAATCATTCCCTCAATCTCTCTTCCCACCTTCCCACCCAGATATTCTGTTAATGGGTTGGTCATTTTCTGTATTAATGGATTGGCATATATTTTTTTACAGCTTTCTGTATTCATTTTAGAAATATGTATTATAATTCACGTGTATATTTTAGCTCATGCATTATTTACTTCAAAATTTTATGTTTCATAATGTAAAAATTTTCATAATCAGTTCAGTTCAGTTGCTCAGTCGTGTCTGACTCTTTGCGACCCCATGAATTGCAGCACGCCAAGCCTCCCTGTCCATCACCAACTCCCGGAGTTCACTCAAACTTACGTCCATCTAGTCGGTGATGCCATCCAGCCATCTCATCCTCTGTTGTCCCTTTTTCCTCCTGCCCCCAGTCCCTCCCAGCATCAGAGTCTTTTCCAATGAGTCAACTCTTCGCATGAGGTGGTCAAAGTACTGGAGTTTCAGCTTTAGCATCATTCCTTCCAAAGAACACCCAGGGCTGATCTCCTCTAGAATGGACTGGTTGGATCTCCTTGCAGTCCAAGGGACTCTCAAGAGTCTTGTCCAACACCACAGTTCAAAAGCATCAATTCTTCGGTGCTCAGCTTTCTTCACAGTCCAACTCTCACATCCATACATGACCACTAGAAAAACCATAGCCTTGACTAAATGGACCTTGTTGGCAAAGTAATGTCTCTGCTTTTGAATATGCTATGTAGGTTGGTCATAACTTTCCTTCCAAGGAGTAAGCGTCTTTTAATTTCATGGCTGCAGTCACCATCTGCAGTGATTTTGGAGCCCAAAAATATAAATTCTGACACTGTTTCCACTGTTTCCCCATCTATTTCCCATGAAGTGATGGGACCAGTTGCCATGATCTTCGTTGAAAATGCATGTATATGTATGTTTGCTTACACACAATTTTTTTTTGCTTTTATTTATTTATTTTTTTAAATTTTATTTTATTTTTAAACTTTACATAATTGTATTAGTTTTGCCAAATATCAAAATGATTCGCCACAGGTATACATGTGTTCCCCATCCTGAACCCTCCTCCCTCCTCCCTCCCCATACCATCCCTCTGGGTCATCCCAGTGCACTAGCCCCAAGCATCCAGTATCGTGCATCGACAGCATGCATTGGAGAAGGAAATGGCAACCCACTCCAGTGTTCTTGCCTGGAGAATCCCAGGGACCGGGGAGCCTGGTGGGCTGCTATCTATGGGGTCACACAGAGTTGGACACGACTGAAGTGACTTAGCAGCAGCAGCAGCAGTTTGGTGTTAACCTGCACAAACAGTTGAATGGGGTACATAATCATACAGCTTTGGAGGACTCTGCTTTAGAGAACTCAGACAAATTGGCTCTCAAATTACAGGTGTCATTTAAGGACACAGGGGAAAAAAAGGGAGAGAGAAAAACGGTGACTCAGCCACTCCAGTCTCCCCTCTGCAGAATTTGTAAACATTTTCCATTAAATCAAATTGGTCAGCCTTCAAACAAATGCCTCACCACACTCCAACACCGCCATCCCTACACACACACCATTCACAAGAGGCTTGATATATTGGTACATATATTCCATGCTTACTGCTTGTACACATGCCTACAAATATTTGTTTCATGTATAAATGTTATTTTCAGCCTCACTTATTTTCTTATCTAAATGCTTATCAGAAAATCTGAAATTGTTGTTTAAAATATATATATAAATGGTGTTATAAATTATATCTATATATCATCAGTTTTCAGTTTTCCAATCACACAGAAATGTTTTTTTTACAAAGATTTGAGTCCATATACCACAGAAGTTCTATTCTATGTGTGTGTTTATATATATATATATATATATATATATGATATTTAAAAAAAACATTTTAAAACTTACACAGCCTATTTTAACATTTGTTGATATTCACTCTTTTTTTCACATTTACTTTTATTTTTTAAAGAGTGAGACCTTTTATCAGGGTATTTTTAACATGTAACCAAAACATCAATTATAGCTATTTTCTGATTTCCAAAGCAATGCATGCTTGAGAGAAACAATCAAAATGGAAGTATGCTAAATAAAAATATTAAACTATTCTCTAACCACTTGTTTGGTCCCATATATATAATCTTAAAGATATTCTCCTTTTCACATTTTGTATGAATAGAAATATGTTTCTCTTCTTTTCCTCTAGAGGGAACAGATAAATAGATACATATAGAGAAAGAGACAGAAAAATACATAAAGATATAAATAGTGATTCCCACTTGCACACCAGTACCAATGCCATAGAGTGTTGAAAAACACCACACTAACTTTTAAAATAAATTGAATTTCTTATAGATCCATGGGTATAAAAGTGTATCTAATATCGACTTTAGAATTCAGCCAAATACTGTCTGAAAATTGTGAAAACACAATGAGATTAAAACAAAAGGGAAACATAACTGACAGCTCTGAAATCTATAATGTCAGTCAATTTTAGATAAAACAAAAAATAAAATTTTCTATTGAATATTTTAATTTTTCAAAGTTCCTGTTTAACTTCTGTTGTATGACATTTGCTCTTTAAAAATGGAAAAATTAGATGAAAATTAACTTTGCTTCTCCAATCAACAGGCATGGTTTTGGAAGAATTATTTTACAAGCTCTAGTTTGTTAACTCCTTTCTTAAGTGAGGGCTTAAATAACTTCTGAGGAAAAAAGATAAACAATCTTTATCAAGGAATTCTTTCAAAATGGGGTAGTTTTCTTGATAAAAACCATACCATGTCATTACCTGGAGGCAGTAATTCATTTTCTTTCATCTTCACCCCAATGCCCCTTGCCTACAAGTACTATTTAGTAGAGCTTCTTGTAGGCGGTAGGCTTTATCATTTAGAAGGCTTGAAAAACAGTAATTTCATAAAATGAGTCAGAAGTTTCCTTTATCATAATAAAAGCATAGTGTATAAAATTACTTTTATAAAGAAAATGCATTCTTGCCTATTATTGCACTTTATCATCTCCAAATCAATTTCAGCATAAATTTTCAAGTGTGCCTTTTAAAAAGCTTATAATATTGTACTAGACTAGGAGTTAATTTTTAGAACAATTGGGTAAGAAATTTCAATCATAAGAAGTGTTGTCATGTTGTTTGCCAGTTCATATATTTCTTCAGAGGGGTCATGCATAATTTTAGGAGGGTTGTTTTTTGTACATAGCATTTAAATGGCAACTATTACAAACAGAGGATTCACAAAATTGTCCTCAGTTTGCTAATTAGGAATAAAAGTTAGACATTTCTCATTTTGCAAATTATATCACATGACCATAAATGTGCATACACATATTCAATTTACTGAACTTTCAGTACTGAATCTCTGACTCCCAAGTTTTCTCTAAACTAGTCAGAAAAACCTGAAGTTCAGGTATACACCTTAGAAGACCATATCCTGTTTAGAAAAGGAAAAGCATGAACACATCAGAAAAAGAACCATACCACACTCATGATTTACCTTGAAGGCATTATTTTAAGAGTGAATAGTCTCCCTTTTGAACTGTGGTGTTGGAGAAGACTCTTGAGAGTCCCTTGGACTGCAAGGAGATCCAACCAGTCCATCCTAAAGGAGATCAGTCTTGGGTGTTCATTGGAAAGACTGATGCTGAAGCTGAAACTCCAATACTTTGGCCACCTGATGCGAAGAGCTGACTCATTTTTAAAAGACCCTGATGCTAGGAAAGATTGATGGCAGGAGGAGAAGGGTATGACAGAGGGTGAGATGGTTGGATGGCATCACCGACTCAATGGACATGAGTTTGGGTGAACTCTGGGAGTTGGTGATGGACAGGGAGGCCTGGCATGCTGTGGTTCATAGGATTGCAAAGAGTTGGACCTGACTGAGCAACTGAACTGACTAAACCGAATAGTCTCCCTGTCAAAGCTCATAAAAAATTCAGGTTGTTTCTCCAGTCCAGCAGGCCAAGTTTCTTTCAAAGGTTACCTATTACTCTGCCACAGGAAAGGTATCTAGTGTACCCTGTATTTGTAATAATATCATGCATAGTGTTCTGAGTTTAAAAGTCAAGAGTATCTTATTTTCCTGAAGTTGAGACCTTTATAATTGCAACATTCAAGTGAGAGAACAAAATGTGTCTTTCAGAACTTACTGATTTCCCTGTGTTGTGCACAAGTTTAAGGAGTTGCTCATGTACACAAAATAGGTCATCACATTGTAGTTCATCATAACAATGACAAAATTGGGTATAAGGAAAGTGCTATCCATGGGACAGACTAAAACATTGAGTTTAAGTCAAGAAGGATATATTATTTATCCATTACAAAGACTGATACAGATCTAAATGCACTGACACAGAAGAAAAATTCTGGTTAATATAATCAGGTTAGAGATCAATGAAGTGCAAATGTAAAACACTACCAGTAGAGAGCAATGATATGCATGTTTATCTTAAGATAAAAATGGGATAAATTTGAGTCTTGAATGGTAAGCTGAAATCTGATAACACATGAAACAAGAGAGCAACAAGGATGGAAATGCAGAGCAAATGTAGACCTGATTTTTTTCCCTTTAATACTATAAAATATTACACAGAGGATTCATTTATATGTACATATGCACTTTAATATGACTTTATAGAGATTTTAAGGCGATAAGAGATAAAATATCAGATAAAAGTGTGAAAAGAATGTAACCATAGCAAAATGATACCTTACAAAGAGAATGTAAGAAAAATATCTTTGAAAAGTTCTTAGGCTACTATTTTATATTGATCAAAGGAAATATTTCTTATCAAAATTTATGTACCTACATACCTAAAAGATCTGTAAAGAGTACCAGAAAAGAACCTGGGAAAGCAAGAACAATAGCTGAGAATTTTCCAAAATAATGAAGAATATCAAGCAGAATATTCCACATGTGCTTTAAAACAAAAACATATTTCACATACATGCACACGTGCAAACACATCTGTAGGCCAGTTATAGTAAAACTCCTAGAAAACAAAGCCAATGAGAAAAACATAAAAGAGAAGATACAAAACCAAAAACAGTCATGATTAACAAGCAAGGGCCCTCTTTTTTAATTTTCTTTCCTTTAAAAACAAAATCAGAGTTAACTTAGAATTCTATTTTGAATATTCTACCACTTCTGAAATTATATGGCCTTATTTTTGTTTACAGCTTTTATTCAGGTGACACTAAAAAGAATAAGAACAGAGAGGAAGGCACATTCTGCTTCTCTTTCCTTTTTGTGAACCTGACTGGCAGGCTAGTGAAGGAAAAAGGAGCTTGGGAGACTCCTAGTCCCAGCATCATGAACAGAGTATAGCATATGAAGCCAACGGACTTAGGTATCTTTTACAAAGCACCTCAGATAAGATCAGTCACTCAGTCGTGTCTGACTCTTTGCGACCCCATGAATCGCAACACGCCAGGCCTCCCTGTCCATCACCAACTCCCGGAGTTCACCCAGACTCACATCCATTGAGTCAGTGATGCCATCCAGCCATCTCATCCTCTGTCGTCCCCTTCTCCTCCTGCCCCCAATCCCTCCCAGCATCAGAGTCTTTTCCAATGAATCAACTCTTCGCATGAGGTGGCCAAAGTACTGGAGTTTCAGCTTTAGCATCAGTCCTTCCAAAGAAATCCCAGGGCTGATCTCCTTCAGAATGGACTGGTTGGATCTCCTTGCAGTCCAAGGGACTCTCAAGAATCTTCTCCAACACCACAGTTCAAAAGCATCAATTCTTCGGTGCTCAGCCTTCTTCACAGTCCAACTCTCACATCCATACATGACCACAGGAAAAACCATAGCCTTGACTAGACGAAACTGTGTTGGCAAAGTAATGTCTCTGCTTTTGAATATGCTGTCTAGGTTGGTCATAACTTTCCTTCCAAGGAGTAAGCGTCTTTTAATTTCACGGCTGCAGGCACCATCTGCAGTGATTTTGGAGCCCAGAAAAATAAAGTCTGACACTGTTTCCACTGTTTCCCCATCTATTTCCCATGAAGTGGTGGGACCGGATGCCATGATCTTCATTTTCTGAATGTTAAGCTTTAAGCCAACTTTTTCACTCTCCACTTTCACTTTCATCAAGATGCTTTTTAGTTCCTCTTCACTTTCTGCCATAAGGGTGGTGTTATCTGTATATCTGAGGTTATTGATATTTCTCCCAGCAATCTTGATTCCAGCTGTGTTTCTTCCTGTCCAGCGTTTCTCATTATGTACTCTGCATAGGAGTTAAATAAACAGGGTGACAATATACAGCCTTGACGAACTCCTTTTCCTATTTGGAACCAGTCTGTTGTTCCATGTCCAGTTCTAACTGTTGTTTCCTGACCTGCATACAAATTTCTCAAGAGGCAGATCAGGTGGTCTGGTATTCCCATCTCTTTCAGAATTTTCCACAGTTTATTGTGATCCACACAGTCAAAGGCTTTGGCATAGTCAATAAAGCAGAAATAGATGTTTGTCTGGAACTCTCTTGCTTTTTCCATGATCCAGCAGATATTGGCAATTTGATATCTGGTTCCTCTGCCTTTTATAAAACCAGCTTGAACATCAGGAAGTTCATGGTTCACGTATTGCTGAAGCCTGGCTTGGAGAACTTTGAGCATTACTTTACTAGCGTGTGAGATGAGTGCAATTGTGCGGTAGTTTAAGCATTCTTTGGCATTGCCTTTCTTTGGGATTGGAATGAAAACTGATCTTTTCCAGTCCTGTGGCCACTGCTGAGTTTTCCAAACTTGCTGGCATATTGAGACAAAGCACCTACTTCTTCCTAAAGCATATACTTGACAAAGAATGCAAAAGCAAATCTTTTAGATGTTATATATTTTTAAAAAAATATTTATTTATTTGGCTGCACCAGGTCTTAGTTGCAGCACAGGAACTCTTAGTTGCAGCATGTGGGATCTATTTCCCTGACCAGGTATCCAACCCAGGTCCCCTGCACTGGGAGCATGGAGTCTTAGCCCCAGGATCACCAGGGAATTCCTGCTATGTATTTTTTTTTTTTGAAGCACAATAAATACAGAGGTTAAGTGTAATGTTAACAACATCCATTTTCTAAAACGCAAAACCAAAAATCAGAACATTTGTTAAGGAACTCTTATGCTTATATAATAAATGGAGAATCATTTACAGTTTTCAGTTAGTGGTGTGATGGCAGGAAATTTGCTTATTTCCTTTACTGAGAATAAATAAAGAGAATTTTTATTGAGACTATTCAGTAATCTGTTCTTCAGCCACATACAATGAGCACAATAAGTTCCACCTGCTGATCAGAGTGGTGACATTGACCACTTGTGCAGGGAATAAAAAAATAAAAACCAGTTCTAGTGAGGAATTCTCTTAAAATGAGCCCTTTTCTTAATACCACCCTGCCTGGAAAACATGTCAAAGACTCAGAAATAGGCACAAGAAATTCCTGGGACCCTACAGTGGAATGTCACACATTGGCTAATGGGTCCTGCAGGGATTAGCTCATTCTATAGAGGTATGACCTTTTCATCATCTTTGATTGATTAGACTACTTTACCAGTCTATAAGAGAAAGAAATTGACATGTAGAAAAATGATAGTAATGCCATTGTTTCCATTCATGGCAATGCAAATGATTCCTATTCTTAGCAATTCATACACAAAGATATCAGTATCTTAATTTCTTGTTTGAAAAATGTTCAGTAGTTTACTGGTTTCCTTATTAATTGTTGAAACAAATAACAACTCAAATAATAATTCATTTAACAATAGTATGAGAGTCTCAGCATCACAGACCACTGTGTAAGATTTGGTGCAGAGAAGAGACATAGATACCCTTTACCTAGTACTTATGTCTTTCTAAGCTCATATTCTGACAACAAATGCAACAATAATTCCTTTAGCTGAAGCACCAGTGCTTTGACCACCTGATGTGAAGAGCTGATTCATTGGAAAAGACCATAATTCTGGGAAAGATTAAGGATAGGAGGAGAAGGAGACACAGAGGATAAGATAGTTGAATGGCATCATCAACTCAATGGACATGAGTTTGAGCAAATTCCAGGAGATAGTGAAGGACAGGGAAGCCTAGGGTGCTGCAGTCCTTGGGGTCGCAGAGTCAAACATGACTGAACAACAGCAGTTCCTTTAGATGCCACGGCTTTCTTTTAAAACATAATAAATACATAAATAATTACAACACCAGCAACAGCTACTTCCTAAACCACAAAAACAAAAATCAGAACCTTTGTTAAAGAGCTTGTACCTTATGCTTATGTGATAAATGGGGAGCCATTTACGGATTTTAATTAGTAGTGTGATGACAGCAAGTTTGTTTTATAAAGAGAAGATCTTTCTTAATCTATGTGTCAATTGCTCAAGGTGCACACCTTTCAACTCTGAAGTTACACACAGTTACATTAGATTTTCTAATCCCACTCATTTATCTCATTGTATCTTGACTTCACATGTTCTCTCCCATAACATACACATGTTAGGTAGCTAGAATAGGAAACAGGAGTCCAGAATGGTGGTGGCTAAAAGACAAGGAAGGGAAAAGCCCACAAAAATAGAACACAGGAAGGTCCGAGGACCAGAGTGAGGACCTCAGGTAGAACAAACAGCACTCCTGGCTAGCCTGATTTACATAGGGCAGGCCCAGGGGGAAGAAAAAACATATAAAAAAAAAGGAGCCAAAGGTCCAGGGGTCTCTCTCTCTCTCCTGCACACTGGTGCACTCCCCCCACTGTCTTCTCTTCGCATCTTTGGGTTGGCATGCCCTCACACCTTGAGGATGGATTTTCCTGCTATTTTCTAAATAAAATAGAGCTGTAACATAGAGCTGTAACATTGATCTAAGAGCTATAACACAGTCTGTTCGAGACCTGAGAGGTATAACACAGTCTGTCCAAGACCCGAGAGCTATAACACGGTCTGTCTGAGAGCTATGACACGCCAAGGGCTCTAACGACCGTTGCTTCAAATTTTTGTTGAGATGAGACAGAGCCGAGGAGAATACACTCCCCTGACACACATAATAATTCCTTGGTAGAGATATAAAATGAGCAAAATACATCTTTAAGAGTTTAAGCAAAAACCTTTTTTAAACAAAGATGTAAGACATCTTTGGAGGTCCAAATATCAGACATATTTGGAGGTCTCTGCTTTAAAAAACTCAGATCGCAATGCCCTCACACAACAGGAGTCATCTTAGGACACAGAAAAACACAGAAAGGTGACTCATCACCTCAGATTCTCTTTAGTGGGAATTTCCAATTTCTTCAATAAAACAAGAGAGCTTAAAGTCCCTAATCCCCAACTAAACACCTCACCTTTCCAAAGACATGTACACAAGCATGCACACACATACACTATCTCACAGTGATAGTAATCACATACTAGGCTGCAGATTTTTGCTGCTAGTCCATCCAGCCTGTACCATCCTTGTTAAATGTTCCTGCCTGCAGGATAAAATGGCATATTCCAGTTGTCATAGAAACCAGAATGTCATCAAAATGCTCTTGTTCATGCTAGCTTTTCAAGGAGACCAGGAAATGAAAGCACATTCTCAGAATCATAGTGTTATACTTGATCTTAGTCACTTATGCCATCCCAATCTAATGAAGGAAATATTGGAGACAATACTTGCCATGGTAGAGGCATTTCTTATAGAGAAAGCAAGCTTTTTACACAAGGGATTAGCAAGGAAGTAAAGAAGGGTTAAGCAGTATGGTTCCCTATTAGAGACACAGACTCATGTTCCAGTTTCTGTTACAAACCACCTTTTGGTCTGCCAAAATACAAGACAGGTTGTATTTGAGTTGCTGGTCACTTTAAAATGACCCACAGAGCATAAAGTATCTGGATGTCAGATGAAGGCAAACTAGAAAATCAGGTTTTTGCCAGGGTCAAAGGAAGTTGTGCCTACATTTCGACAAGTGTGTATTATTAGGGCTTCGAGGAGAAAATGGTTCCTGAGAAGAGCCACAACTCGAGGAGAAACAACCGCGAAGTGGCCGGGGCCCTGGGGAAGCAGGGAGATAAATCGAAGTATCTCACATTTGTAATCTGCTTTGCCCAGTTGATGCTGAAACCACACTGTCAGGGGATAATCTTAGAAGTAGGTTTGTTACAACCACCTTGAGATTTTTTTTTAATCTAATAAGATTGATAAGGACTGCACAAAGTCATCAGGGTGCACAAGCATGGACAAGTTCTGTCTCATAGTCATTCACATTCAACAAAGCAGCAAAGCGATGCAGCACTTTCTCCTATAATAAGCCTAGAGGCAATGCCTATGTGATTGGTCCTGAGCAATAGTGCACATGTAACAGGCCCCCAGAGGAGGAGGCGGTGCAGTCTGGTTTCCAGCAGTTCCAGGTTCCCTGGTTTAACCCCTTTACCAACCCCCTTCACACACACACACACACACACACACACACACACACACACTGTGACCTGCTATTTTTAGCCACTGAGATGATGTCAATGAGAACTGCGTTAGCAAGTGATGCAGAGAACCAGCTTTCTTGTCCTGGTCTAAGCAAGCTCCAGCCCACCACTGGATCTACCCACTTCAGAGCAAAACAAGATCATCCCCTACTGTGTGGGAGCCACAGGAGAAGGGCCCTTATTGATTAGAGATACACCATTGTGCAAACTACATAAAGGATTTCAAAAGGTTCTTAACATACAGGAAATGAAGGTGGTTATCAAGACTATTAAGACTAGCTGGCCTATTTAGTTTCTCAGGGAGAGCAAATAGTGAGGTGCTGTGGTCACTCATTTTAATTTCAGAAAAATAGAGGAGGATTTGAGTCTCAGATCTGTCATTCATCCCCCAGTGTGACTTTCCCAATGCCACTTAACCACTCTGTTCCTTATTCTCCATTTTGGTGAAATAAAGTGATAATGTCTCTTATCTTTAAAAGATTGATCAAAGGTCACTAAAGAAAATAGAATATTTTTGTTTTCGAAAATATGCTTATTTTTCCAAAAGTGTATGCTTTTTATTCAAGCATGAAATGGGTTTAACGTTTCTACTTTAAGTGAATAAATACATTAAAAGTGCTCAGTATTATTTTCTCGTTTTCAAATACTGGCAAATATAAGCCACCTAAATAAAGCTTTTTGGGGTCTTCAGAACAAAAAGTTTGAGAAAGCTGTTTTGTAGAATTCAGGAAGGCAGCCGTAAATCTGCTTCATACAGTGTCATGAGCTGACTTTCAAAACATCAAACTCTCACCGTTTATCTCCAAAAAGTACAACACAACAACCAGAATGCAAAATGTCACCTGCATTGCAAAGTGGTAAGATCAGGTCTACAATATCCCTCATGTCTCTGCTTAGCCTATGTAAAGGCTCATAGGATCTGTCCTCCTTAGTTAAGGAGACATGAGAGTGTGTACACCCTATTTTGGAGGCATTTTGCCCCCTCACATTTTTTCAATAAATGATGACATTCTAGAATTTTCATTTGTAATGCAACTTATTCCACATCACTGCATAGTGTTCCGCCTTGCTTTGTAAATTAGCAATATTATTCCAAGGCATGTATGGATTTATATGTGTTTGGAATTTGCTCCATGTTGTGTCTTAAGCATTCTTTTCAAAAAGTAAATGTAATACCTCTCTGTTCTGAGAAATCACAGGTATAAGTGCCACCTGCTGACCAGAGCTGGTATTCAGCACAATGAGAACGAAAAGGAAACATACCCAGGACACTAGGTCAACTAGAGACAAGGTTTACAGGCAAGACTATCCAGCCCATGGAATATTTCACCATCACCTAATGACAAGGCTAACCTGCATGTCTAACTGTCTTTCTCTCAAAACAGAATACTGTGTATAGCACAATGGCATATATTATTTCCATCTCTTTTTCCCCCTTCATCATAGGAAAGCTTATTGAAAATTCTAAGAACTAGTAGAGACTTTCAAAGTAAACATGAGTATCTATGTATCCAAATTTTTATTCTATCCATACATATATACCTGTTACTTTTAATATATTTTTTCTTTTCATTTTTAGATTTTTAAAATTTATTTTTAATCAAAGGATAATTGCTTTACAGAATTTTGCTGCTTTCTGTCAAACCTCAACATGAATTAGCCATAGTATGCATAGGTATATCCTCTCCCTTTTGAACCTCCCTCCCATCTCCCTCCCAATCCCCCCCTCTAGGTTGATACAGAGCCCCTGTTTGAGTTTCCTCAGCCATACAGCAAATTCCCATTGGCTATCTATTTTACACATGTTAATATAAGTTTCCATGTTACTCTTTCCATATATCTCACCCTCTCCTCCCTTCTCCCCATGTCCATATGTCTATTCTCTATGTCTGTTTCTCCACTGCTGCCCTGTAAATAAATTCTTTAGTACCGTTTTTCTAGATTATGTATATATGTGTTAGAATGTGATATTTATCTTTCTCTTTATGACTCACTTCACTCTATATAATAGGTTCTAAGTTCATCCACCTCATCACAATTGACTCAAATGCATTCCTTTATATATGTACCACCACTTTATCCATTCATCTGTCGATGGACATTCAGGTTATTTTCATGTTCTAGCTATTTTAAATAGTGCTACAATGAACAATGGGATACATATGTCTCTTTCCATTTTGGTTTCCTCAGGGTATATGCCTAGGAGTGGGAATCCTGGGTCATATGGTGGTTTTATTCCATAGTTTTTTAAGGAATCTCCATAGTGTCTTCCATAGTGGCTATATCAATTTACATTCCCACCAACAGTGCAAGAGTGTTCCCTTTTTTCCACACCCTCTAGCATTTATTGTTTGTAGACATTTTGATGATGACCATTCTGACTGGTGTGAGGTGATATCTCATTGTAATTTTGATTTGCATTTCTCTGATAATGAGTGATGTTGGGCATCTTTTCATGTGTCTGTTAGCCATCTGTATGTCTTCTTTGGATAAATGTATGTGTAGGTCTTTTTCCCATTTTTTGATTGGGTTGTTGGTTTTCCTGGTATTGAGTTGTGTGAGCTGCTTGAATATTTTGGAAATTAGTCCTTTGTCAGTTATTTCATTTGCTATATTTTCTCCCATTCTGAGGGTTGGCTTTTTATATTGCTTATAATTTCCTTGGCTGTGCAAAAGCTTTTAAGTGTAATCAGGTCCCACTTGTTTACTTTTGTTTTTATTTCCATTACTCTAGGAGGTGGGTCATAGAGGATCTTGCTATGATTTATGTCATCAAGTGTTCTGCTTATGTTTTCTTCTAATAGTTTTGTAGTTGCTGGTCTTACATTTAGATCTTTAATCCATTTTGAGTTTATCTTTGTGTATGGTGTTATGAAGTGCTCTAAATTTATTATTTTACATGTAGCTGTCCAGTTTTCCCAGCACCATTTATTGAAGAGGCTGTCTTTGCCAATTATATATTTTTGCCTCCTTTGTCAAAGATAAAGTGCCCATAGGTGCGTGGATTTATCTCTGGATTTTCTATTTTGTTTCATTGATCTATATTTATGTTTTTGTGCCAGCACCATACTATCTTAATGACTGTAGCTTTGTAGTATAATCTGAAGCCCAGGAAAGTTGATTCCTCCAGGTCCATTCTTCTTTCTCAAGACTGCTTTTGCTGTTCAGAGTCTTTTGTGTTTCCATGTGAATTGTGAAATTTTTTGTTCTAGTTCTGTGAAAAATGTCATTGGTAATTTGATAAGGATCACATTGAATCTGTAAATTGTGTTTTGTAGGTTAGTCATTTTCACAATATCAATTCTTCCTACCCATTCTCTCCATCTGTTTATTTCATCTTTGATTTCTTCATTAGTGTCTTATAATTTTCTATTTACAGTTCTTTGTTTCCTTAAGTAAGTTTATTCCTAGATATTTTATTCTTTTTGTTGCAGTGGTGAATGGGATTGATTCCTTAATTTCTCTTTTTGATCTTTCACTATTAGTATATAGAAATGCAAGTGATTTCTGTGTATTGATTTTATATCCTGCTACTTTGCTAAATTCACTGATTAGCTCTAGTAATTTTCTGATACTATCTTTAGGGATTTCTATGTACAGTATCATGTCATCTGCAAACAGTGAGAGCTTTACTTCTTCTTTTCCGATCTGAATTCCTTTTATTTCTTTTTCTTCTCTGATTACTGTAGCTAAGACTTGCAAAACTATGTTGAATAATAGTGGTGAAAGTGGACAACCTTGTCTTGTTCCTGATCTTAGGGGAAATGCTTTCAGCTTTTCACCATTGAGAATAAGGTTTGCTGTAGGTTCATCATATATGGCCTTTACTATGTTGAGGAAGGTTCCTTCTATGCCCATTTTTTGAAGAGTTTTAATCATAAATGGGTGCTGAATTTTGTCAAAGGCCTATTGAGATTATCAAAAGGTTTTTACCTTTGAATTTGTTAATATGGTGTAACACATTAATTGATTTGTGTACATTGAAGAATTCTTGCATCCCTGGAATGAATCCAACTTGATCATGGTGTATGAGCTTTTTGATGTGTTTCTGAATTCTATTTGCTAAAATTTTGTTGAGGATTTTTGCATCTGTGTTCATCATTGATATTGGCCTGTAGTTTTCTTTCTTTGTGTTGTCTTTGGTTTTGATATCAGTGTGATGGTGGCCTCATAGAATGAGTATGGAAGTGTTCCTTTCTCTGCAATTTTTTGAAAGAGTTTTAAAAGGATAGGCATTAGCTCTTCTATAAATGTTTGATAGAATTCTCCTGTGAAGTCATCTGGTCCTGGGCTTTTGTTTTGGGGGAGATTTTTGATCACAGCTTCAATTTCAGTGCTTGTAATTGGGTTGTTCATATTTTCTATTTCTTCCTGGTTCAGTCTTGGAAGATTGAACTTGTCTAAGAATATGTCCATTTCTTCCCGGTTGTCCATTTTATTGCCATATAGTTGTTCATAATCTTTGTATTTCTGCATTGTCTGTTGTAACCTCTCCTTTTTAATTTCTAATTTTGTTGATTTGATTCTTCTCTCTTTTTTTTTGTTGATGAGTCTGGCTAAAGGATTGTCAGTTTTATTTATCTTCTCAAAAAAACAGCTTTTAGTTGTATTAATCTTTACTATTGTTTCTTTCATTTCTTTTTCATTTCTTTTTGCTCAGATCTTTATTATTTCTTTCCTTCTACTAATTTTAAGGTTCTTTTGTTCTTCTTTTTCCAGTTGTTTTAGGTTTAAAGCTAGGTTGTCTAGTCAATGTTTTTCTTGTTTCTCGAGGTAGGATTGTATTGATATAATTTTGCTTCATCCCATATATTTTCATTGTCATTTGTTTCTAGAAATTTTTTATTTCCCTTTTGATTTCTTCAGTAACCTGTTGTTTACATAGAAACGTGTTGTTTTATCTCCACGTGTTTGTGTTTCTTACAGTTTTTTTCTTGTAATTGATATCTGGTCTCAAGGCATTGTGGTTTGAGAAGATGCTTGACATGATTTAAATTTTTTAAAATTTACTGAGGTTTGATTTGTGACCCAAGATGTGGTCTATCCTGGAGAATGTTTCATGTGCACTTGAGAAAAAGGTGTATTATTCTGCATTTGGATGGAATGTCCTGAAGATATCAATAAGATCCATCTCATCTAATGTATCATTTGAGACTTGTGTTTTCCTTATTAATTTTCTGTTTTATGGTCTGTCCATTGGTGTTAGTGGGGTGTTAAAGACTCCTACTATTATTGTGTTACTGTCAATTTCTCCTTTTATACCTGTTAGTATTCTCTTATGTATTGAAATGCTCATATGTTTGGTGCATAAATATTTACAATTGTTATGTCTTCCTCTGGATTGATCCCTTGATCATTACGTAGTGTCCTTCCTTATCTCTTGTAATCTTCTTTATTTTAAAGTCTATTTTGTCTGATATGAGGATTGCTACTCCAGCTTTCTTTTGCTTCCCATTTGCATGGAATATATTTTTCCATCCTCTCACTTTCACTCTGTATGTATTCTGAGGTCTAAAGTGGGTTTCTTGTAGACAGCATATATATGGGTCTTGTTTTTGTATCCACTCAGCCAGTCTGTGTCTTTTGGTTGGAGCATTTAATCCATTTCCATTTAAAGTAATTATTGATATATATGTTCCTATTGCCATTTTTTTAATTGTTGGGGTTGATTTTGTGATCTTTTTCCTTCTCTTGTATTTCTTGACTATATTAGTCCCTTTAACATTTGTTGTAAAGGTGGTTTGGTGGTACTGATTTCTCTTAACTTGCTATTCTTAAAAGCTTTTGATTTCTCCATCAATTTTGAATGAGGTTCTTGCTGGGTACAGTAATCTTGGCTGTATATTTTTCCCTTTCAGTACTTTAAATATATCTTGCCATTCCCTCCTGGCCTAAAGAGTTTCTGCTGAAAGATCACCTGTTAAGCATATGACGTTTCCATTATATGTTACTTGTTGCTTCTCCCTTGCTGCTTTTAATATTCTTTCTTTGTGTTTAGTCTTTGCTGGTTTGATTAGTATGTGTCTTTATGTGTTTCTCCTTGGGTTTCTCCTGTATGGAATGTCTGTGCCTCTTGGACTTGATTGACTGTTTCCTTTTCCATTTCAGGGAAATTTTCAACTATAATCTCTTCAAAAATTTTCTCATACCCTTTCTTTTTTCTCTTCTTCTTTGGGGACCCCTATAATTCGAATGTTAGTGTGTTTGATATTGTCTCAGAGGTCTCTGACACTAACCTCGGTTCTTTTCATTCTTTTTACTTTATTCTGCTCTTCAGAAGTTATTTCCACCATTTTATCTTCCAGCTCACTCATTCATTCTTCTGCTTCAGATATTCTGGTATTGGTTCCTTCTAGAGCATTTTTAATTTCAGTAATTGTGTTGTTTGTCTCTGTATGTTTATTCTTTAATTCTTCTAGGTCTCTGTTAATTGATTCTTGCATTTTCTCCATTTTGTTTTCAAGGTTTTTTGATCATCTTTACTATCATTATTCTGAATTCTTTTTCAGGTAGTTTGCCTATTTCCTCTCCATTTATTTGGACTTCTTTGTTGCTAGTTAGTCTCTTCATTTGTGTAATATTTCTCTGCCTTTTCATTATTTTTTTTAACTTATTGTGTTTGAGGTCTCCTTTTCCCAGGCTTCAAGTAAAATTGAATTCTTTCCTTGAAGAAGGTTGAATTCTTTCTTCCTTTTGGTTTCTGCCCTCCTAAGGTTGGTCCAGTGGTTTGTGTGAGCTTCATATAGTGTGAGATTTGTGCTGAGTTTTTGTTTGTTTGTTTTTCCTCTGATGGGCAAGGCTGGGTAAGGTGGGAATCCTGTATGCTGATTACTGAGTTTGTATTTTTGTTTTGTTTGTTGTTTAGATGAAGCATCCTGCACAGGGTGCTACTGGTGGTTGGGTGATGCTGGGTCTTGTAAGCAAGTGGTTTCCTTTGTGGGAGTTCTCACTATTTGATACTCCTTAGGGTTAGTTCTCTGGTAGTCTAGGGTCTTGGAGTCAGTGCTCCCACTCCAAAGGCTCAGGGCTTGATCTCGGTCAGGAATGAAGATTTCACAAGTGGTTTGTTACAGTATTAAGCAAAATTAAAACAAATATCAAAAAATGAGAAATCAAAGATAAACCCCAGATAAATCACAGTTACAAAATCAGGCAAATAATAATTAAAATAATTGAATATACACATATACATATATACCCAATAAGCAAAGTGAAAAGAGTCCAATAAAAATAAACTACAATAGATTGACCCAGCGAACAAAGGAAATCAAAAATTATATTTACCAGAACAAAACTAATTAAGGCACAAACAGGAAAACAAAACTAAAGCAAGATGCCAATTGGGGAATAAAGAAATGAAAATAAAACTAACAAATATGTTGAGAGGAAAGGAGAGAAAGAAAAGTAAGGAAGGATAGATATACAAAGTTATATAGAAATAGATAAAGAAGATTTATATACATTGAAGTTTAACTGCAAGGGGAAAAGAACAGTAGGAAAAGCAAAGGAATAAATGTAAAAAAATAATATTAGGTTTAAAAAATTAAAATTAATAAGAGAGAGAAAAAAATAAAAAGGAGTAAACTCCACAGAACTGCAAAAGCCTAAAGTAGAGGCAGAGGTTTATGACAACAAAAAAAATGTGACTGAGGAAAAAAAAAAGCTCAAAAGCTTAATTGGATTTCTTAGTGCCAACAAAATTGACAGCTACAACAGAGGGTGAAAAGGGTGGGGGAGGGTGAAAAAATCCAAAAGAATCTAAAGAACTAGTCAAAAAATAAGAATAATAAATGTTTTTCTTGAGTCGTTGCTGTCAGAGTCCTTGCCCTCGCTGGGAGTCACAGTCTACCTTACCTCCCTAGGATGCCCTCCAACTCTGTGCTGATTTCTGGACCTGCTGTGGGGGCAGCTCAGATTCTAATCTGATCTTACTCCTGTGTGTTCTTGCCTCCAATATCCACAGCTATCAGAACTAGTGTGTTTTCTTTTGTGAGTGCTCTCAATGACCTTTTATATATTCCATAGACACTGAGTCTGCCTAGTTGATTGTGTGGATTTAATCTGCAGCTTGTACAACTGGTGGTTAGGTTTTGGGTCTTCGTCCTTAGCCGCTCTGCCCCTGGGTTTCAACTGTGGCTTTATTTCCACCTCCACATGTGGGTCATCCACTGGGGTTTTGCTCCTGATGCTGCCCTGGAGGGCTTGGGTTTGCCCCTGTGAGGATCAGGTGTGGATATGGTGCAGCTTCTTGGGTCGCAGGGATTCTGGCAGCACCGGCTACTCAGCGGGGTTGGAGGCTAGGGCAGCAGGAAATATAGTGCTGTATAAGGGTGTGGTAACCAGTATTGGCCAAGATGCTCCAGTATTCTTGCCTGGAGAACCCCCTCTCTGACAGAGAACCCTGGTGGGCCACAGTCTACAGAGACACAGAGTCGGACATGACCGAAGCGACCCTGCGTGCATAGATGCAAGACTTTTTTTGCCTGTGGCAGCTCTGCCCCAGTGATAGTTGAGCGTGAAGGTGGCGCAGCTGCTTGTCTTGAGGGGACCCTGGCAGCGCCAAGTGTGCAGGGACACGGACTGCCTCTGCCACAGGAGTTAGGCCCTATCAAAGTCTTTTTTCGAGCCTCTTGCAGCTGGTGATCAGAAGGCCTCTTTGGCCAGTCTTTCTCTGTAGCTCCACCTGTTCAACCACTAGAGGGATCCCTTGCCTGGGGTTCTACTCTGTAGATCGGTGGATCAAGCACTCAAAGCGGCACCCTGGGTGGGGTCCTACTCTGTAGTTAGGTGCATCAGTCACTTAAAGGAGCACCCTGGCTGGGGTCTTACTCTGTGGTTCAGTGTGTCAGGCATTTGATGGGCCAGCCTCTCTATTGTTCAGCAGCTGATGCTGGCTTGTGGGGAGAGGGAGGCTATGGTGATGGCTCCACCCCCTATGCATGACTCAGCAGTATCACCTTGCTTCCATGGGTGCCTGGCTTTCCTCCACCAGCATTTTCCACAATCTCCTCCCTCACATTTCCTGAATCTGTCTCTCCACAGTCAACAGCAGCCCTCGCCCTGGGATTGCCCCACAATCCCTAAACTTCAGCTCCTAACCTCTGCACTTTCCAGGGAACCAGCGTTCTTGTCTGGGGTATGTATGGCTGCAGCAAGGACTGTCTGAGTCTCATTCCATTTAGGCTGCCACAGATCAGCTGTTTCACTCTCAGCCTTAAATGTTTCTCCCCTAATTCAGATAATTGCCCTGATGTGGGGATCAGACCCCTACTTCTTTTCCCCCAACTGCTGAGGGCAGGTCCAGTCCTACAACACTCCTGTTTTTCCCCCTAGTTCCTTCATCCTACTGAGTTTTGCGTGGTTCTACGTATTCTTTTCCACTGGTCAGGTCTCCTGTACACTCTCAGCTGGTGTTCTGCATGCAGTTCTGTGTCTGAAGGTGTACTCCTGAAGTGTCAGTGGAGAGAGATGGACTCCATGTCCACCTACTCCTCCGCCATCCTGTTCTTCCTATTATTTTTTATTGAACTATGGTTGACTTACAATGTAACATTAGTTTTGGGTGTACAACACAATGATTTGATATTTTATAGAAAGTTATAAAATGTTGGTTATATACCCTGTGCTGTTCATTATGTCCTTCAGTTCAGTTCAGTTCAGTTCAGTCGCTCAGTCATGTCCGACTCTTTTTGACTCCATGAATCACAGCACGCCAGGCCTCCCTGTCCATCACCAACTCCCAGAGTTCACTCAGACTCACGTCCATCAAGTTAGTGATGCCATCCAGCCATCTCATCCTCTGTCGGCCCCTTCTCCTCCTGCCCCCAATCCCTCCCAGCATCAGAGTCTTTTCCAATGAGTCAACTCTTCGCATGAGGCGGCCAAAGTACTGGAGTTTCACCTTTAGCATCATTCCTTCCAAAGAAATCCCAGGGCTGATCTCCTTTAGAATGGACTGGTTGGATCTCCTTGCAGTGCAAGGGACTCTCAAGAGTCTTCTCCAACACCACAGGTCAAAAGCATCAATTCTTCAGCGCTCAGCTTTCCTCACAGTCCGACTCTCACATCCGTAGATGACCACAGGAAAAACCATAGCCTTGACTAGATGGACCTTTGTTGGCAAAGTAATGTCTCTGCTTTTGAATATGCTATATAGGTTGGTCATAACTTTCCTTCCAAGGAGTAAGGGTCTTTTAATTTCATGGCTGAAGTCACCATCTGCAGTGATTTTGGAGCCCCCCAAAATAAAATCTGACACTGTTTCCACTGTTTCCCCATCCATTTCCCATGAAGTGATGGGACCAGATGCCATGATCTTCGTTTTCTGAATGTTGAGCTTTAAGCCAACTTTTTCACTCTCTACTTTCACTTTCATCAAGAGGCTTTTTCGTTCCTCTTCAATTTCTGCCATAAGGGTGGTGTCATCTGCATATCTGAGCTTATTGATATTTCTCCCAGCAACCTTGATTCCAGCTTGTGCTTCATCCAGCCCAGCATTTCTCATGATGTGCTCTGCATAGGAGTTAAATAAGCAGGGTGACAATATACAGCCTTGATGTACTCCTTTTCCTATTTGGAACCAGTCTGTTGTTCCATGTCCAGTTCTAACTGTTGCTTCATGACCTGCATATAGTTTTCTCAAGAGGCAGGTCAGGTGGTCTGGTATTCCCATCTCTTTCAGAATTTTCTACAGTTTATTGTGATCCACACAGTCAAAGGCTTTGGCATAGTCAATAAAGCAGAAGTAGATGTTTTTCTGGAGCTCTCTTGCTTTTTCGATGATCCAGTGGATGTTGGCAATTTGATCTCTGGTTCCTCTGCCTTTTCTAAAACCAGCTTGAACATCTGGAAGTTTATGGTTCACGTATTGCTGAAGCTTATAGCTTATTTATTTTATACATAGTAGTTTTACCTCTTAATCCCCTTCCCCTGTCTTGCCCCTCCCAACCCCTCTCCCCAATGGTAATCACTAGTTTGTTCTCTGTATCTATGAGTCTGTTTCTGTTTTGTTATGTTCATTCATTTATTTTTCAATTTCCACATATAAGTGAAAACATACAGTATTTAGTAAAGGAGCAGTGGTATATATTTACAATGGAATATTATTTGCCAATAAAAAATAATTTTAATTTTGCCATTCCCAACAACATAGAAAAACCTGGAAGGGATTATGTTTAGTGAAATAGTACTGACAAATATAAATATTGTATCCATACATATGTTTTTTATAAACTATATGAATAGCCTTTTATTGGATTGGCCAAAAGTTTCATTCTGATTTTTCTGTAAGATCTTATGGAGAACCCAAACAAAAATTTTTGCCAACCCAATAAAATAATTCCATGGTATATTTTCACATCCCTCAGAAGTCTCACTTGTCTACATCTTAATATGAATCACTTTGATGGGGCACATTCCACAAAGCCCATGAATAATAATTTGAGTTATGTTTCTACCAAAAGACTAACATATTCTTAAGATAAACAATTGATATGAAAATCTCTTCAGTAAAACCATTTAAGTGCCCTATTGTTAACGAACTCAGGCTCTGCTGCTCACATTTGAAAGCTAATACTCGAGAGACAGTGTTGGGTGGAAAGGAAAAGTTGCTTTATTCAGGAGGCTGGCAACCTGGGGAGAAGGCAGATTCTATCCAAAAACCAACTCCAAATATTTTGATGGATCATGGAAGTTTTCAAAGGGAGAAAAGGAAATTAATTATTCTGTGAGAGGGTCAAAGACTTCATTATCTTCCACTGTGTCCAGACTTTCTTCTGATTGGTTGATAGTGAGGCACTGCTTCAGGAATCTTGTTCTCAAGCAAAGTTGTCATCCTCCACATGCGTGGGGGGGCCTTAGTTCCTGCAGAAGAATTCAAAGACATTGTTATGTATATCCCTTGAGGAGGAACCTGGACCCTGCCCTATATCTGCACTATTGTTTCCTGACTGCTTCTCCTTCTGCATTCCCTCCCTTCTATCCCAAAATAGTGGGAGAAATCTGGAAGCATAGTTCCCCTCCTGCAAATTGCTGAAATCAGGATTCAACTGTATAACAAATTAGACACAGCAAAGGGAGAAATAATGAGATACATGTTAGCTTTAAAAGTACAGATGAAACTAGAGAAACTGCAAAAAAAAAAAAAAACTATATAAAAGATGTAGGAGACAAAATGTGATTTCAAAGCTATATATATAATTGGATTTCCAGAAGGATATGGAGACAAATATGGGAAGAAGAAATGTTTGAAGAAAAAAAAAATTGACAGAGAATCCCCCCTTACACACACACCAATTATGAGAGATATTCAAACAGCAGATCCAAGATGTAGTCATGAAAAGCAAAGGCAGGATCCAGTCAGAAACACAGACATATCAGGTAGGTTGAAGTTGGATTTTTGTTTAGAAATCACACTTTTGTAAGAATGAGAATTTAATAGGAGGAATTGCTTAATAGGCTCAGTTCAGTTCAGTTCAGTTCAGTCACTCAGTCGTGTCTGACTCTTTGTGACCCTCAGTCACTCAGTCGTGTCCGACTCTTTGTGACCCCATGAATCGCAGCATGCCAGGCCTCCCTGTCCATCACCAACTCCCGGAGTTCACTCAGACTCACATCCATTGAGTCAGTGATGCCATCCAGCCATCTCATCTTCTGTCGTCCCCTTCTTCTCCTGCCCCCAATCCCTCCCAGCATCAGAGTCTTTTCCAATGAGTCAACTCTTCGCATGAGGTGGCCAAAGTACTGGAGTTTCAGCTTTAGCATGCTAGTGATATTTAAATAGACAAATAGGAAGACTAATGCTATACAGCGATAGGAAGAACAAGAAGGAATTACCACTCCTAGGGTAGGGCAAACCAACGGGATATGAATATCAAAATAGACGGAAGACAGGACCCTAATTGCTGGAACCCAGACTTCTGAGGAAAGGGGGATAGACAGCTAATGGTGATTCTTAAAGGGACTCTGAGAAGTGACCCCACAAGCTCAAGAACTTATCTCTGAGGAAGGAGAGAAGCTTGGTTGGTGCTGAAACTTAGGATCTCAGAGGAGGCTTCTTGAGTGCTAGAACTCAGATGTAAAGGAGAAAGAGGTGTCAACTACAAACTGGCACTTGTAGCTATAGCTCCAATACTTTGTCCACCTAATGTGAAGAGCTGACTCATTGGAAAAGACCCTAATGATGGGAAAGATTGAGGGCAGGAAGAGAAGGGGACAACAGAGGATGAGATGGTTGGATGGCATCACTGACTCAATGGACATGAGTTTGAGCAAACTCAGGGAGATAGTGAAGGATAAGGAAGCCTGGCATGCTGCAGTCCATGGGGTCACAGAGAGTCAGACAATACTTAGTGACTGAACAACAACATCTACCTCTACAAGGATTAAATCACATGTGCTGCTACAGCTGCTGACCTTCAACACCTCTTGAAGGGAGTTCAAGGTGGAGGCCAGAAATGATGCCCTCTGTGCTCTGGAAAATCTGGCAGAACAGATCTTCAAATAAGATATTTTCAGAAAGCTGATTTTATGGGCCCAATTAATTATTGCATCTCCTTATGTCTAGAAAAGCAGTAAATGTTTTCATGATAACATCTGCTCCTTGTGACTAGCAGAAACCTTCTTCAAAAATACATGCTTGATTTCATGAACTCCCCCTCCACCAAAATCACATATATACTGACCTTTCCCTCTTTCCTCTTGGGAGCAGTTTCTCAGAGCTATCTGAAATGCTGTCTCCCAGGCTATAGTCCTCATTTTGCCCCAAATAAAACTTAACTCACAACTCTCACCTTGTGTATTTTTTTAAGTTGACAGAAGTAACTAGCTTCCTGATGCTGCTGAATTTTCTGAAGGGGTGTGATGTCCAATGTCCCTGTAATGAGAAGAAATATCAAAGCTGTTCTTAGTGCTCCTACTTAAACCACTGCTGTGTGAAGGGCCTTTGTTGGGATGACACTGAGACCAAAAGGAAGAAGAAAGGAAATGAAACCTGCTTCTCTCTTCCCTTGATTTCCTGCCTCCCTGTGGTATTCTCAAATATCAGATCCAAATGGGAGGCAAGTGGTAAAGGACAAACACGATTATCAGAATCCTGGCCACAGCACCCATGCACACTCTAAAGAATGTTGATTAAGAGATTCAGATATCTCTCACCTACCATCTGCTTCCTCTTTCATGCAAGAAAGTAAGCAACGCATACTGAAAAGACTATACTTTTTCCTCAAAAAATAATTAATAGAATAAATTACTTACTGCATTATCAACAATATCTACCAGCTCGCACTGACATAAAACAGTCTTTGTTAAGGGTCTTGTGCTTTATGCTACAGGTGAAGGGAAGCCATGTTGAGATTTAAATGACTGGTGGGAAAAGACAAATATTCCTTTAGAGAGCTGGTTTTCAAAATAATGCTCAGCTACATGAGTAGTTGTAAGCAAGGTGATGAATTGGAGCCCCCCAAAATAATATTAAATTTTCCCAAACATTTAAAATCTAATCCTTTATAACAGGGGTCAACAAATTAAATCCTGGTGACTATACCTGGCCCACTGCCTTAAAAAAATCTATCATATTTGAACAGAGTTACCCTCCCCATTTTTTATCTTGATGTCTACAGCTGTTTTCCTGTTACAATGGCAGAGTTGAGTAATTAGGACAGATATTTGTATGACCTCCAAAATATTATAGGGTATCTAATATCTGACAATTCACTGAAAAGAAACACCAACTCCTGTCTTATAACCTCATCTGTGTGTGTTTCTTAGTGTGAAAATTATTATTATTCTATGCAGATATGTAATAGCATATGACACATCATTAAGGCACTATAAAGAAAGTTTCTAAAACAAGTAAGCTTGCTTAGAAAAGTAGAGAGAGCTCTGTTTTATGAAATATCAAATTGCCCCATCTAGCATAGGTGCCCTATCATCTTAGTTCATAGAATCAACTAAGAGGCAGGTGATGCATCCTCTTCAGGATTCTTTTAATAAGAACTGCCAGTATGTCTTCCACAATAAAAATGAATAAAGCATCCTCAACCCCAAATATATACACCTCAACCCACAAAAACAAGACACACACTGTGGTGATAGATTTTGAATAGGCCTGTAAATGATGCAGGTTTTCCACCTTCTCTGCCTGTAATTCTGTATGATCAGCCTAAAATAATAACACAGATGCTCATAAAACCAAAATGTTACCATACCTCCTACATGAGTGTAGCATTGTGTGGAAACTGTGATACATATGTTCATTCTGAGGGTCAGATTCATAGTTGAGAGGTCAACCACTCTAATCTCTACCACTCCAAATAATGAATGAACAAAATCACATTAAGGAACATTCTGAACTTGGTTTATTTATCTTGACTTAAATTTTCTTCCACGTGGCCTACCTTTAAATACACAAGTTGTTTCACACTCATGCTCATTCATTTGCTCCAAAGACTTAAGTAAATTTTTTAAAGCTGTTATGTCTACAGTTACAGTTTATTACAGTGAAAATTCAGGTCAAATGGGTCAAAATATGAAAGGGAAAAGGTACATGAGATGACATTCAGGAGAAACCAGTCTCAAGCTTTCCAGTGACCCCTCCCAGTGGATTACACGAAGATATGCTTAAATTTCTCCAGAAACAATGTGTTGACAACTCATGTGAAGCATTGCCAACCAAGGAAGCTCACCTGAGCTTTGGTGGCTAGGGATTACAGGGCAGTCAATCACACATGCATGTGACTGATCTCACCTATTTAAGCCTTTGCCCCTCGTCCTATTCCCAAGCCAAAACGGGCCTTCAGCATAAATTATAAACTCACCTGACATACAAAATCAAACTGGTCAGGTAGAATATTCCAGCATACAGAGACTATTTCCCAGGAGTTAGTCAAAGGCTGGTTCTGAAGAGAGAACTTTCTTTAGAAAATGCAGGCATTGAGGAATCCAGGCTAGCTTAGTTAATCCTTTCCTGTCCAGTCAGCTTCCTGACACTTGATGTAAACCCCCTTGTAGAAATATTATCATATTTTTCTGTGCATCTACATTTGGTATAGCATTTATATAACAAATATAGCAATAGTATAATCATGAATATGCCTAAGAGTTGGAGAAGCCACCATAGGGAAGGGATAGATTTAATAAAATGACTAATCCATCTACCAAGGGAAATATTTTCATATTTTATACTATTTTGATTAGTCATTTTCCATCTTAATCTACCATTATTTGTACCTTGTGATAAATTTGTGCAGAACTATTTAACATACTCTAGAGCTAATGGTTAGCTAAATCCATCCTATCCTAGGACAGTCATTTTCTATCAGTATTATACACTAAGAAGGCTTTCACTCACGCTACTAATACATTGGTTCATCTGTATCAGTATTGTCATATGACATTTATTTAAGGTAGTTGCTCAAGATGGGATCATTCCCTAGGGGAATTGGAACATATCATGTGATGTCCACTGCTTTACTCCCACTAAGAATCTTTTTTATATTCCATCCACAAAAACAAGAGTAATATATTTCTGTGCACAATATATTGTGGCATGGTGGGAAGCCTGCTGGTACCTTTCATTCATTATAACCAGGGACCTTTCTAGTTTTTTATAACACAGATTAATTAGTCTGCCAGGAGCTATATATTCCATGGACCAACTGCTCAATAGGGAGTAGTTTCTGCAAATGCCTTCCCAAATGATACCCTTTGTACTCGATATAACCTTAAACATAAGAGTCAAAAGATACTGGAACATTGCTAGTGATTCCACCCATGCTCAGTCACTCAGTCATGTCTGACTCTTTGTGACTCTATGGACTGTAGCCCACCAGGCTCCTCTGTCCATGGAATCTCCCAGAGAAGAATACTGGAGCACGTTGCCATTTCCTACTCCATTGGAGCATCTTCCCAACCTCAGTCATTAACTATAGGGCAGGTTTCATCATAGGCTTCCCAGGTGGTGCTAGTGGTAAAGAACCTGCCTACCAATACAGGAGATGTAAGAGACGCAGGTTCAATCCCTGGGTAGGGAAGATCCCTTGGAGGAGGGCATGGCAATCTACTTCAGGATTCTTGCCTGGAGAATCCCATGGACAGAGGACCCTGGAAAACTACAGTCCATAGGGTCCCACAGAGTTGTACACAACTGAAGCGATTTAGCGCGCAAGAAAGTTTCATCATATTGAATGACCAAAGTCCTTCCAAGAGTAATGCCAATTGGGTTTACAGCTTTCTATTTGACCTATCTGGTTCAAAAAGCAGGGGTGGTCTTGGAAAATATGTGACTTCATCCTTTTGAGCATTAGGGTCTAGTTGTGCTAAGAGATGATAACCTTTTCTTCCTCTGAGACTCTCTTGAGACATCAGTATTGAATTTCCATTATTCTATAACCCATTTAGTCATTCTTTTAACCTCAACTACTATTGTTCCTTCTCTCCATTTTTCATTGATTTTCACACCAACTTTTCTATCTTTGAAAGAAATGATATGTTTAGCCATTATGTTGGTCCAGATCATGGGTTCTCATCCATGTAAGATAAGGTGACATAAATACAGAACTAATGGGCTTTCAGAGTCACTAGGCAATACAGATGCATTTACTGTCAAGCCCAATTTTGCCAGGTGTATGTAAGGTGCAGTCTGTAAGGCGAGTGCAGAGAAAAAGACAGCAAGCCGGGCAGTCAGACAAGAAATGGAAATGTATTAGAGGGAAAAGAGAGGGTGACTGGCCTTTAAGGAGAACCAGCATTCTCTTTTTCTGTCAGGGTCTTTCTTATACTCCACCAATGAAAAATTCTTTGAAGGGAAGATCACATAGCTGGAGGTCTGGAATCTGGTGGTCTTGCAGCTTTGAGAAGATAGGCGCCAGTGAGCTAACAGGATGCCATTTGGGCAATTTGGTCAGTTTCAAGGATCACTGTGATTTATTCTTTGTTTGCAAGGTCAACATAATGAACCATCTTATCAGTGAGACCCCATGTGGACCCTATCATTTCCGCCTTTTTGATTTAGGATAAAGGCCGAAGGTCAATCTTCTGTAACTGCTTCATGCAGGACAAGGGTGTCATGGGGGTGAGATAAGAAAAGGGTGGAATGTGGGTCAAGGGGATTTGTGTGGGGTCGAAGTTTTTGATAATTTGAGCGAGTTAGAAGTAGCTCATGGACAGTTCGATTGGTGAAGGCTTGTAAGTGATCCTGAAGAAATTTTGAAAAAAGATGCATTAAACATGGGCTGAAAGTTAGAATAAGGGTAAGTAGAAGGAGAGGGCCAAGAAAGGAAGGACCCAGGGCATCCAATTCCAATTGCTTAACCAGTTTTCCCATGAGTTACTGAGGTGTTGACATGTTCTCAAGGCCCTGTTTGTCAGATTTCTTGCTGCTTCCTTAACAACGCCTGATTTATTGGCATACAGTTGGTAGGCTTCCTTCAAAAATAGGCATAGGCCTCCTTTTTCTGCTGTGAGAAGGTCTAATCCTCTTCTGTTTTGGAGGACCATGGCTGCCAGGGAATCTAGCTGGTTTTGGATAGTGATAAGGCTGGTAGTCTTTTCATACTGTTCATGAGGTTCTCAAGGCAAGAATATTCAAGTGGTTTGCTATTCCCTTCTCCACAATTGCACTCATCTCACACGCTAGTAAAGTAATGCTCAAAATTCTCCAAGCCAGGCTTCAACAATACATGAACCATGAACTTCCAGATGCTCAGGCTGGATCTAGAAAAGGCAGAGGAAACAGAGATCAAATTGCCAACATCCACTGGATCATTGAAAAAGCAAGAGAGTTGCAGAAAAACATCTTTTTCTGCTTTATTGACTATGTCAAAACCTTTGTGTGGATCACAATAAACTGGAAAATTCTGAAAGAGATGGGAATACCAAACTACCTCATCTGCCTCTTGAAAAATCTGTATGCAGGTCAGCAAGTAATAGTTAGAACTGGGCATGGAACAACAGACTGGTTCCAAATAGGAAAAGGAATACATCAAGGCTGTATATTGTCACCTTGCTTATTTAACCTATATGCAGAGTACATCATGAGAAACGCTGGGCTAGATAAAGCACAAGCTGGAATCAGGATTGGCTGGAGGAACATCAATAACCTCAGATATGCAGATGACACCACCCTTATGACGGAAAGCAAAGAAGAACTAAAGAGCCTCTTGATGAGAGTGAAAAAGTTGGCTTTAAACTCAACATTCAGAAAACTAAGGTCATGGCATCCAGTCCCATCACTTCATGGCAAATAGATGGAGAAACAGTGGAAACAGCGGCAGACTTTATTTTTGGGGGCTCCAAAATCACTGCAGATGGTGACTGCAGCCATGAAATTAAGAGACAGTTGCTCCTTGGAAGAAAAGTTATGACCAACCTAGCTGCTGCTAAGTCGCTTCAGTCGTGTCCAACTCTGTGTGACCCCATAGACGGCAGTCCCCCAGGCTCCCCTGTCCCTGGGATTCTCCAGGCAAGAACACTGGAGTGGGTTGCCATTTCCTTCTCCAATGCATGAAAGTGAAAGTGAAAGTGAAAGTGAAAGTGAAGTCAGTCAGTCCTGTCCGACTCTTTGGGACCCCGTGGACTGCAGCCTACCAAGCTCCTCCGCCCGTGGGATTTTAGACAGCATATTAAACAGCAGAGACATTACTTTGCCAACAAAGGTCCATCTAGTCAAGGCTATGGTTTTCCCATTGGTCATGTATGGATGTGAGAGTTGGACTATAAAGAAAGCTGAGCACAGAAGAATTGATGCTTTTGAACTGTGGTGTTGTAGAAGACTCTTGAGAGTCCGTTGGACTGCAAGGAGATCCAACCAGTCCATCCTAAAGGAAATTAGTCCTGAATATTCATTGGAAGGACTGATGCTGAAGCTGAAACACCAATACTTTGGCCACCTGATGCAAAGAACTGACTCATTGGAAAAGACCTCGATGCTGGGAAAAATTGAAGGCAGGAGGAGATGGGGATGACAGAGGATGTGATGGTTGGATAGCTTCACTGATTCAATGGACATGAGTTTGAGTAAACTCCGGGAATTGCTGATGGACAGGGCGGCCTGGTGTGCTTCAGTCCATGGGGTCACAAAGAGTCAGACATGACTGAATGACTGAACTGAACTGACGGCTGGTAGCTCTTTCTTCTAGGCTCTCAGTGAGGTCTTTAGAAAGGCTTTGATAGTAATTTAAAGAGGTTGTGAGTCCTGGGGTCCCTGTCCCAATCCCAGCAGCTATTCTTAAACTGATTAATAGAGGAATGAATTGAATTTCCCATCTGGGTCAGTTATGAGTTAGTGGGATAGAAGGGTCTAATTGTTAGGAGCAATAAAAGTATCTGGAGCCAGATATACCAGGGTACATGTTCCTGTCCAGTAAGTGGAATACATAAATAGGTAGTGGTTCCACATAAGAAAAATATTCCACGAGTAAGAAGACAACAGCTTAAATCAATAGCAAATACGAGTCTTTCTGGGAACTTGTTAGTAGTCTCTGAAACTGACAGTGAACTCACCAGTGAAGCCCCTACAAGAGGAGTATTTACCACATATGCAGAAGTGAGTCTCCCTGAGAAAGTAAGAGAATGTCCTGCAGTTCCTGAGACATAATAGATCGGCCTGAAGGGAAGGAGAGATGTGAAATGTGATTACAGAGGTGTGGCGGTATAGTTCCTAGTTGGGAGTAAGAATTATTTATAGAGCTTTATCTGGAAAAACAGAAAGGAGCCTGTTCTTGTAGACAAATGTCAGAAGTGGTGGGTCCTCCTATAGCTGGTCCTTTATGAGGAGAAGTGAGATCTGTAAGGAAGGAGGTCAGTATCTTGTCGGGATTGTGAATTTGATCAATTGAGTATAAATAACATATGTATGATAAAAAGAGAGATTCTCCTCTATCTTTGTGATAAAGAGAAGTGTTTTTGTGAGCCCATTTATCTGTGGAAATGGGGAGTGCTGATCTTCTGGGCAAGGAGATGGATAAGCAAATCCAGCAATCACTGGCCAAGGTTGGGTTCGAGGTACTGAGTAAACGATGGGTCAGATATAGAGTTCTTAATAGGTAGGCAAGGTTTGGGGCAGGGTGAGTTATAGGAAAGGTATTAATGTGAAGTTTGAACTGCAAAAGAAGAGGGAGTAAGAGTAAAATAATGATGTGACGTGTCATGACTAAGGGGAGAAAATGATAAAACTAAGAATCCAGGTGTAGAAATCAATTTGGGTTGTTGTGAACTCTGAAATCTCCCTGTAGCCAAAGATCGGTTATAAGGTCAGGGAGTTAGGGGAGACCAGTAACAGTGGTGTTTCCAGGAAAGGTAAGTGCTTGTGTTATTATGTGAAGGAAAGTGGATGATGAATTCATCTAGGTTGATCACAGTAAGAGGAGGGCCACGCCCCAAAAAACAAGAACTATGGAGAAGTAGGTAAAACAGAGGGAAAGCTTTTGAATGATAGTCCACTCAGGGGAAGACATAAGTAAAATCCTACTGTGAATAGGCTAAGTAAGGGAAATCCCATTCCAATTAGTAATCAATACATCTGTTTTTGCTTTACTTATCAATATTTGCTTTTGGCTGTTCTGTTTTTTCTGGAATTTGATCCAGTCAAAGCCTGGTGAGTCCCAGAACAGTACTGGTGTAGCAAGGAGTGTCTGAGCAGGGAATGTTTCTTGGCAGAGATGGAGAGTTTTCTGGGGCCTGCTTTAATCTAGAGATGTGAAACCAAGAGGAATGACCTGCTAGTTTAACAGCTGTTGGTATGTTTAGAATGACCTCAAATGGACCAGTCCATCGAGGTTGCAGATCCTTATGGTGTAAGGTTTTAAGCAGGACTCTGGGGTATGAGTGTTAAGTCGGCTGAATTCCTTTGATAAGGCTTTGGGAGAGAGCAATCTGCATGTTCTCTCATGAGGTGTCTAATGAGGTTAAGGGTAGGAAGATAATCTCCCAGCAAGGGGCTGGCAGTAGGGAACTGACCTAAGAGAAAAGGGCATCCATACATGAGCTTAAAAGGACTGAGGAAAGATGGGGCCTGTGGAGTAGCCCTAACGTGAGCCAAAGCCATGGAAGGGAGTTCAGTCTGTGGCCTTTGTAGTTCTAGAGAGAGTTTGGTTAGGTGCTTTTTGAGAATAGAATTTGCCTTTTCTACTTTTCCCAAGGATTGGGGTCTGTAAGGAATATGTAATTTCCAGGTTATTCCAAGGGATTGGGCTACCTGTTGGGTGATTTGGGAGATAAAAGCTAGCCCATTATTGGATTGGAGAGAGAGTAGGAGGTCAAAGCGAGGGATAATTTCTCATATGAGAAACTGTGTTACCTCTGAGGTAGCTTCTGATCTCATAGGAAAAGCCTCAATCCACCCTGAAAAAGTGTCTACTAGAGAGAACATGAGTTTTATTTTTCGTGTTGGAGGCATGTGAATGAAGTCAATTTGCCAGTCCTCTCCTGGGATATGTTCTGGAGCCTGCTGTGTTGGGAATAGGCTTTAGGGGCTCCCTGCGGAGAAACTGAGGAACAGATAATGCAAGAGTGAGTGATTTGTTGTAGGAGTGAAGGAAGGTTAGGATAGGTGATAAGAGGTCTTAAGAGATGATAAAGAGGTTTAGTGCCTAGGTGTAGGGCCTGTTAGAATCTGTGTGGCCTGAGATTGGGGAAGGACATCGCAGCCCTGTTTTTGTAACCAGTCTCCTTGTGGTTGTGTTCCCTCTTGTATTAATAGTATTTTTCTTCAGGGAGGTAAAGGGGCTTTATGTTGGGGATTACTATGAATTGTTGAGCTGGTGATCAGAGTAAGCCTTGTTTTGCTTCTCTGTCTGTGGCATCATTGCCCCATGAAATGGGGTCTGAGGCCACCTGGTGACCTTGGCAATGTATAATGCCTACTTCAATTGGCATGTTAGCTGCTTTTAAAAGTTGGAGTATAAGTGGGGTGTTAGTTATGGGAGAGCCTTTAGTAAAAGGAAGCCTTTTAGCCTTCCTTCATCTGGAAGGAACAAAGGCTCCTTCCAGATGGCAACATGTGAGTGTATATTTAGAATAAGTGTATATGTTTGCCTTCTTGTTACCTGTGAGGGTAAGGGGTATAGTTAGTGCAATAAATTCTGCCTTTTGGGAAGAGGTTCCTGAGGGGAGAGGTTAGGATTCAATAATTTCGGTCTCAGAGACAATTGCATATCCAATTACTTTTTTTCCTTCTGATATCGTAGAGGAGCTGCCATCAATATACCAAGTAAAGTCAGGGTTATTTAAAGGGGTTGAGGAAATGTGGGAGAAATGGGACATCAGGTCTTCTAAAGCCTCTTTACAAGTATGGATGGGGGACACAGAAGAATTAGGGATAAGGGTGGCAGGGTTAAGAGTAAGACAGCATTCAAAAGAACTTGGGAGATTCGAGAAGGGTGACATGAATTAGTTGAATGTGTGAAGGAGATAGAGGGTCATGGATTTGTGAGAAAGTCCATAAAGTCATGTGGTGAATGAATGACAGTGGGTGCTTCAAAAGTAAGTTTTTTACTTTCCTGAGTGAGGAGTGCAACTGCTGTCAGAGCACGTAGGCAGGCTGACCATCCTTGAATTTTAGTATCTAATTGCTTTGATAGATAAATGACAGGGGTTAAGGAGGGGTCCTGATTTTGTCTCAAAACTCCTAGGGCAATTTTGTGTCTCTTGGTAGCATAGAGTATAAAGGGGAGAGAAAGGTCAGGGAATGTTAGAGATGGGGCTGAGAGAATGGTTTGCTTAAGGGTCTTAAAGGCTGAACAGATACTTGATTTTCTCTAGGGGTTCTGAAAGATCTCCTCAGGTAGCTTGATATAGGGGTTGTGCCAAGAGGATGAAATTAGGAATCCAGAGGTGTAGATATCCATCTAACCCCAAGAAGGACTGGATCTCTGTTTTTGATGTAGGGAGTGTTAAGGTGGATATAAGGGACTTACTATCAGTAGTAGTATATCTTTTTGTTGGTGTTAAAAGGACTCCAAGATAGGTGACTCTAGGAAGAGAGAGCTGAACCTTGGTAGGAGATACTCGATCAGATCAGATCAGATCAGTCGCTCAGTCGTGTCCGACTCTTTGCGACCCCATGAATCGCAGCAGACCAGGCCTCCATGTCCATCACCAACTCCCAGAGTTCACTCAGACTCACGTCCATCGAGTCAGTGATGCCATCCAGCCATCTCATCCTCTGTCGTCCCCTTCTCCTCCTGCCCCCAATCCCTCCCAGCATCAGAGTCTTTTCCAATGAGTCAACTCTTCGCATGAGGTGGCCAAAGTACTGGAGTTTCAGCTTTAGCATCAGTCCTTCCAAAGAAATCCCAGGGCTGATCTCCTTCAGAATGGACTGGTTGGATCTCCTTGCAGTCCAAGGGACTCTCAAGAGTCTTCTCCAACACCACAGTTCAAAAGCATCAATTCTTCGGTGCTCAGCCTTCTTCACAGTCCAACTCTCACATCCATACATGACCACAGGAAAAACCATAGCCTTGACTAGATGAACCTTTGTTGGCAAAGTAATGTCTCTGCTTTTGAATATGCTATCTAGGTTGGTCATAACTTTCTTTCCAAGGAGTAAGCATCTTTTAATTTCATGGCTGCAGTCACCATCTGCAGTGATTTTGGAGCCCAGAAAAATAAAGTCTGACACTGTTTCCACTGTTTCCCCATCTATTTCCCATGAAGTGATGCCTGTTTCCCCATCTATTTCCCATGAAGTGATGGGACTGGAGGCCATGATCTTCGTTTTCTGAATGTTGAGCTTTAAACCAACTTTTTCACTCTCCACTTTCACTTTCATCAAGAGGCTTTTTAGTTCCTCTTCAATTTCTGCCATAAGGGTGATGTCATCTGCATATCTGAGGTTATTGATATTTCTCCCAGCAATCTTGATTCCAGCTTGTGCTTCTTCCAGTCCAGCGTTTCTCATGATGTGCTCTGCATAGAAGTTAAATAAGCAGGGTGAAAATATACAGCCTTGACGTACTCCTTTTCCTATTTGGAACCAGTCTGTTGTTCCATGTCCAGTTCTAACTGCTGCTTCCTGACTTGCATACAAATTTCTCAAGAGGCAGATCAGGTGGTCTGATACTCGATAGCCTCAATCAGCTAGAAAATTGAGGAGTTGTATAATGTGTTGTTAAGAGTGTGTAAGCGAAGGACTACAAAGGAGGAGATCATCCACATATTGGAGGACGCTACTTGGAGTAAGGTCAAGAGAGGTTAGGTCTGATGCTAGAATCTTGGCCAAAGAAATGAGGACTATCACAAAAGCCTTGTGGGAGGACTAACCATGTCAGCTGTTGGGAGTAATGATTGTCTGGATCAGTCAAGGTAAAGGCAAAGAGGTCTTGAGAGTCTGGGTGTAAAGGGATAGTAAAGAAGGCATCTTTGAGGTCTAGGACAGTGAAGTGGGTAGTGGAAGAGGGAATGAGAGTGAGAAGAGCATAGGGATTTGGAACTATTGAGTATATGGGGATAACAGCTGCAATGATTAGTCTCAGGTCCTGGACCAGGCAATATGAGCCGCAAAGAGTCGAACATAACTGAGCAACTGAACTGAACTGATAGAAGCATAACCAGCCCAGATACAACTGTAGACCACTCCCTCTTACCTGCACCTTGCCCCTTAAACTCAATAGAAGACTCAAACTTCCACCCTTCAGTGCCAACTCCAGTCTATGTATCTGACCCCTTTCCTCACTTGGCAAGTGAATGAAAACTTTCTTTTCTTCCCTTATTAAAACTTCTCTGGATTCTTTCACAAACTACATTAGCTCCCTTAACAGCTCTTGCACATGTTATTCATATGAAATTCATCATTAGGAAAGTCCCTTGGATATTTGCTGGATTTATCAACTATTCTTTGTTAGTCACATGTGTCACCATTGCATTTGAGTGAGTTGTATCTTGCTCTTCAATTTCTGATATTAACATGACATCCCCAATGAGATGTGTCCTTGCCATTGCACTCTATACCTGCATCAAGTCCAAAACCCAGGTAATCAAATTATGACACTAAGCCAATAATTTCAAATAATCATGTGTCAATACAATAAATTGTAAATTCAGATCCTTTTCACATAAAGAAAAATTGTAATTGACTTATTTCCATGATTTAGTCAGTTCAGTCACTTCAGTGGCTCAGTCATGTCTGACTCTTTGTGACCCCATGAATTGCAGCACGCCAGGCCTCCCTGTCCATCACCAACTCCCAGAGTTCACCCAAACTCATGTCCATTGAGTCGGTGATGTCATCCAGCCATCTCATCTTCTGCCGTCCCCTTCTCCTCCTGCCTCCAATCCCTCCCAGCATCAGAGTCTTTTCCAATGAGTCAATTCTTCCCATGAGGCCACCAAAGTACTGGAGTTTCAGCTTTAGCATAAGTCCTTCCAAAGAACATTCAGGACTGATCTCTTTTAGAATGGACTGGTTGGATCTCCTTGCAGTCCAAGGGACTCTCAAGAATCTTCTCCAACACCAGAGTTCAAAAGCATCAATTCTTCTGTGCTCAGCTTTCTTCACAGTCCAACTCTCACATCCATACATGACCACTGGAAAAACCGTAGCCTTGACTGGAAGGACTTTTGTTGGCAAAGTAATGTCTTTGCTTTTCAATATGCTATCTAGGTTGGTGATAACTTTCCTTCCAAGGAGTAAGCGTCTTTTAATTTCATGGCTGCAATCACCATCTGAAGTGATTTTGGAGCCCAAAAAATTAAAGGCTGACACTGTTTCCACTGTTTCCCCATCTATTTCCCATGAAGTGATGGGACTGGATGCCATGATCTTTGTTTTCTGAATGTTAAGCTTTGAGCCAACTTTTTCACTTTCCTCTTTCACTTTCATCAAGAGGCTTTTAAGCTCCTATTCACTTTCTGCCATAAGGGTGGTGTCATCTGCATATCTGAGGTTGTTAATATTTCTCCCGGCAGTCTTGATTCCAGCTTGTGTTTCTTCCAGTCCAGCATTTCTCATGATGTACTCTGCATATAAGTTAAATAAGCAGGGTGACAATATACAGCCTTGATGAACTCCTTTTCCTATTTGGAACCAGTCTGTTGTTCCATGTCCAGTTCTAACTGTTGCTTCCTGACCTGCATACAGGTTTCTCAAGAGGCAGGTCAGATGGTCTGGTATTCTAGTTTCTTTTAGAATTTTCCACAGTTTATTGTGATCCACACAGTCAAAGGCTTTGGCATAATCAATAAAGCAGAAATAGATGTTTTTCTGGAACTCTCTGGCTTTTTCGATGATCCAGCGGATGTTGGCAATTTGATCTCTGGTTCCTCTGCCTTTTATAAAACGAGCTTGAACATCTGGAAGTTCACGGTTCAGCTATTGCTGAAACCTGGCTTGGAGAATTTTGAGCATTACTTTACTAGCATATGAGATGAGTGCAATTGTGTGGTAGTTTGAGCATTCTGTGGCATTGTCTTTCTTTGGGATTGGAATGAAAACTGACATTTTCCAGTCCTGTGGCCACTGCTGAGTTTTCCAAATTTGCTGACATATTGAGTGCAGCACTTTCACAGCATCATCTTTTAGGATTTGAAATAGCTCAACTAGAATTCCATCATCTCCACTAGCTTTGTTCGTAGTGATGCTTTCTAAGGCCCACTTGACCTCACATTCCAGGATGTCTGGCTCTAGATGAGTGATCACACCATCATGATTATCTTAGTCATGAAGATCTTTTTTGTACAGTTTTTCTGTGTATTCTTGCCACCTCTTCTTAACATTTTCTGCTTCTGTTAGGTCCATACCATTTGTCCTTTATCGAGCCCATCTTTGCATGAAACGTTCCCTTGGTATCTCTAATTTCCTTGAAGACATCTCTAGTCTTTCCCATTCTGTTCTTTTCCTCTATTTCTTTGATCACTGAAGAAGGCTTTCTTTTCTCTCCTTGCTATTCTTTGGAATTCTGCATTCAGATGCTTATATCTTTCCCTTTCTCCTTTGCTTTTCACTTCTCTTTTATTCACAGTATTTGTAAGGCGTTCCCAGACAGCCATTTTGCTTTTCTGCATTTCTTTTCCATGGGGATGGTCTTGATTCCTGTCTCCTGTACCATGTCATGAACCTCCATCCATAGTTCATCAGGCACTCTATCTATCAGATCTAGTCCCTTAAATCTATTTTTCACTTCCACTGTATAATCATAAGGAATTTGATTTAGGTCATACCTGAATGATCTAGTGATTTTCCCTACTTTCTTCAATTTAAGTCTGAACTTAGCAATAAGGAGTTCATGATCTGAGCCACAAGCTCCTGGTCTTGTTTTTGCTGACTGTATAGAGCTTCTCCATCTTTGGCTGCAAAGAATATAATCAATCTGATTTCGGTGTTGACCATCTGGTGATGTCCATGTGTTGAGTCTTCTCTTGTGTTGTTGAAAGAGGGTGTTTGCTATGACCAGCGCGTTCTTTTGACAAAACTCTATTAGCCTTTGCCCTGCTTCATTCCGTATTCCAAGGCCAAATTTGCCTGTTACTCCAGGTGTTTCTTGACTTCCTACTTTTGCATTCCAGTCCCCTATAATGAAAAGGACATCTTTTTTGGGTGTTAGTTCTAAAAGGTCTTGGAGGTCTTCATAGAACCATTCAACTTCAGCTTCTTCAGCATTACTGGTTGGGGCATAGACTTGGATTACTGTGATATTGAATGGTTTGCCTTGGAAACAAACAGAGGTCATTCTGTCATTTTTGAGATTGCATCCAAGTACTGCATTTTGGAATCTTTTGTTGACCTTGATGGCCACTCCATTTCTTCTAAGCGATTCCTGCCTGCAGTAGTAGATATAATGGTCATCTAAGTTAAATTCACCCATTCCAGTCCATTTTAGTTTGCTGATTCCTAGAATGTTGACATTAACTCTTGCCATCTCCTGTTTGACTACTTCCAATTTGCCACGATTCATGGACCTAACATTCCAGGTTCCTATGCAATATTGCTCTCTACAGCATCGGACCTTGCTTCTATCACCAGTCACATCCACAGCTGGGTATTGTTTTTGCTTTGACTTCATCCCCATCCCTTCATTCTTTCTGGAGTTATTTCTCCAGTGATCTCCAGTAGCATATTTGGCACCTACTGACCTGGGGAGTTCCTCTTTCAGTATCCTGTCATTTGGCGTTTTCATACTGTTCATGGGGTTCTCCAGGCAAGAATACTTAAGTGGTTTGCCATTCCCTTCTCCAGTGGACCACATTCTGTCAGCCCTCTCCACCATGACCCTCCCATCTTGGGTGGCCCCACATGGCATGGCTTAGTTTCACTGAGTCAGACAAGGCTGTGGTCCATATGATTAAATTGACTAGTTTTCTGTGATTATGGTTTGTGTGTGTGCCCTATGATGGCTCTCGCAACACCCACCATCTTACTTGGATGTCTCTTACCTTGGACATGGGGTATCTCTTCATGGCTGGTCCAGCAAAGCACAGCTGCTGCTCCTTACCTTGGACGTGGGGTTGCTCCTCTCCGACACCACCCCTGACCTCGGACTTGGGGTAGCTCCTCTCAGCTGCTCCTTCCATGATTAGCATCAAGAAAAAAAGTATTTTCAAAATCAGTCACTGAGTAATCACTTTTTAACTTACATTTTTCACTTTTCTGGACTGATGATGCTAAATGATACATTATTCAAACCTTAATAGTTCTATATTTGTCTCCAGGTGCCATCTGTCTGTTCATTGGCTACACAGGGCTATTTAGAGAGAATGTGTTGGTTGTAGTACTCCAGATTCTAACATGTAATTAATTAAAGTGGTAGTCTGTTTTTTTCCACCAAATATTCTACACTGTTTCAAATTAACAACCTGGGTGGACTTAGGAAATTCTGTAGAATAGCATTTAACACATCCAATTAATACTGGCCAAAGGGTGAATTTACATTCCTTCTATTTTCCCATACAAGAAGATAACATGTTCCCCAGCAGACATACATCCTCAATCATACAGGCAGGAAAAGGAAACACAGCCACTTCACCTAAAACCCATTCAAACATTTAGTTTTCATTCAAATATTGACCTCAATTCTATCAATCATTGTATCCTCATATCCTCTCATTATCTCTGAACCTCATCAATGATACTTTATTCATCCCATTCCTTGTATGTGCTCAGTTGTGTCTGACTCTTTGTGGCCTCATGGACTGTAGCCCACCTGATTCCTCTGTCCATGGAATTTCCTAGGCAAGAATACTGGAGAGGAATGCAATTTCCTACTCCAGGGGATCTTCCCAACCCAGTGATTGAACCCGCATTTCTTGTATCTCTTGCATTGTCAGGCAGATACTTTACCACCAGCACCACCTGGGAAGCCCCCATGCCATTCCTTAACAATTATTTAAAGATTTCTACTTTGATGGAGCAAGTCTCTTGTCTAGTCCCCTTTTCTTTCTCTATTCTCTTGTGAAACACCAATTTTTTTTAGCATCTGTGAGACCCATAGGGGGAAGCTGAGATAAATCTGATACAGCTTCTTCGATCATTGCTTGATTTTGTAACAACATGACATGTGGTAACAATGCAAAAGAATCTCCCTAAATCAAAGCATTTACCATGACCTGGGTAAGAGATGTATTAAGTGGTTGAACCTCCTGATCATTGTAAAGCCAATTCAGTATAGAATGCATATGCAGCATATCAACCACTTCACCCTAAGAACTCATTGTGCTTTTAAAAGAGGGGGGAAAGCATTCCCTTTCTCAAGGTAAACAAGCATTATAGTGGCTTTTATCCAGTCCACAGGCTAGCTATCCCCTCAGGAAGAAATTGCTGAGTGTTTGGATGGTGTAGAGCCATTTGTTTCAATAGTAAGCAGTGGGCCCTGAATCAATCCAAACATACTCCTCCATTCTGCAACATTCAACACCAAGGAGACTATTCCTACATCAGTAACTATCACAATCCGTTTTTCAGGAAGCTAATGATATTGATCCACAGAAGGAGAAAACTCTTTAATACCCTACCTACTTGTCTCAGTAGTTTCTCATATTTACTTCTCCCTGCTACCTGTAGTATCTTCTTTGTGACTAGAGGTCAAAGACGTTCTATCTGTTGTTTCGGTACAATTCTTCCCTTTGGTAGCAGCTCTAGGCTAGTAATTGTATCTCAGACTGGCTGGTCTCTGAGCTTAGTGTTAAGATCCACCACAACACTATACTTTCATTTTATCCATTACAGATGAAATTAACCAAAGAATTTTATATTTAGTTTGTTTCTCATAATTTTTATTCCCTTGTGTATATAGGGACTGACTGAAGCACAGCTGCTGTCTTGTATAATAGGTGACTCAGTATCCCTTCAAGCATCAAAGATTTGTCATCCATTCTTTCTTTTTCCAAGTAATGTGATTACCATGTTTCAGTGAGTTAAGGTCATTCTAGAGAATTCTACTTCTAATTCCAACTCTTCTGGGCACCACCAAGACCACCCTCCAATTTCATGATTTACTTGAAGGATTCAAAGAACTCATAAAAATCCTTCCACTCATGGTTATGGTTTTTTACAGTGAAAGAACACAGATTAAAATCAGCAAAGGGAAAAGGCATATGGAAAAAAGTGTAGGAATAAGTAGGTGCAAGCTTCCAAGTGTCCCTTTCCAGAAGCGTCACATGTGGACACATCTAATTCTACCAGAAATTATGTGTACCAATCACAGAATCTCACTTGATCCTTGGAGGCTTTTATTAGAGGTGTAATTCTAGTCCATCCTCCAGAGCAAAAACAGGCATTCACAGTGAATCACATTGTTGGGGCAAAGTTAATTGGTTAAATATATACAGCATGGCCCAAGGACTCAGACATATAAAAGCAAACATCATGTTGAATATACCAAGGGCTCAGAAATTATTCCCAGGAACCAGTCAAGGGAAAGTCAGAACACAGGTCCTTCTTTGAAATGTGCATGCTTGGACAACCAAGGTTTGCCGAGGTGACCCTTTCCTGCCCACAATAAAATTAATATAAGTAACAAAAATTAATCTTTCCAAATTCATACCTAATACATTAAAATTTTTCTAAGGGCCATCACAGAATAAAATGTCCAAATGAGTTTTTCATTCCAATGGTTTTAACAAAAAAATGATTCATTTTCCACTATTTGGTGGAATGACTTCCATTTCCCTTGGGCTAAAAACAAAATCATCAAACAAAATATAGTTGTCTAATAGAATGGTAAAGAAATGAGATCTCTTCAAGTAAATTGGAGAGATCAAGGATGGGCATGATAAAGGACAGAAACAGCAAGGACCTAACAGAAGCAGAAGAGATTAAGAAGAGGTGGCAAGAAAACACAGAAGAACTGTACAAAAAAGGTCTTAATGACCTGGATAACCACGATGGTGTGGTCACTCACTTAGAGCCAGATATCCTGGAGTGTGAAGTCAACTGGGTCTTAAGAAGCATTAATACAAAGTTAGTGGAGGTGATGGAATTCCAGCTGAGCTATTTTAAATCCTAAAAGATGATGCTGTTAAATTACTGCACTCATATGTCAGCAAATTTGGAAAACTCAGCAGTGGCCACAGGACAGACAAAGTCAGTTTTCATTCCAATCCCAAAGAAGGGCAATTCCAAAGAATGTTCAAACTACTATACAATTGCCCTCATTTCCCATATTAGTAAGGTTTGCTAAAACTCCTTCAAGCTAGGCTTCAGCAGTATGTGAACAAGAACTTTCAACGTACAAGCTGGGTTTAGAAAAGGCAGAGGAACCAGAGATCGAATTGCCAACGTTCATCAGATCATAGAAAAAAACAAAGGAATTCCAGAAAAAAAACATCTACTTCTGCTTCATTGACTATGCAGAAATCTTTGACTGTGTGGATAACAACAAACTGTGGAAAATGCTTAAAGATAGGGGAATATCAGACCACCCTGCCTGTCTCCTGAGAAATCTGTATACAGGTCAAGCAGCAACAGTTAGAATTTTATGCTCAATAACTGACTGATTCAAAATTGGGAAAAGAGTATGACAAGGCAGGTTGCCACCCTGTTTAACTTCTATGCAGAGTAAATCATGCAAAACTCTGGGCTGGATGAATCACAAGCTGGAATCAAGATTGTGGGGACAAATATCAACAACCTCAGATGATACCACTCTGATACAAGAAAGAGAAGAGAAACTAAAGAGCCTCTTGATAAGGATAAACGAGGAGTGAAAAAGCTGGCCTAAAACTCAACATTCAAAACACTAAGATCATGGCATCTGGTCCCATCACTTCAAGGCAAATAGAAAGGGAAGAAGTGGAAACAGTGACAGATTTTATTTTCTCAGGCTCCAAAATCACTGCAGATGGTGACTGCAGCCATGAAATTAAAAGACACTTGCTCCTTGGAAGAAAAGCTATGACAAACCTAGACAGGTTTGCATATTAAAAACCTGCATATTAAAAAGCAGAGATAGTACTTTGCTGACAAAGATCCGCCTAGTCAAAGCTATGTTTTTTTTCCAGTAGTGGTGTGAGATTTGGCCCATAAAGAAGGCTGAGAGTCAAAGAATTGATGCTTTCAAACTGTGGTTCTAGAGAAGACTCTTGAGAGTCCCTTGGACAGCAAGGAGATCAAACCAGTTATGGAGTTCTCTCTAAATGAGAGCATGTTGGGGACTTCCATGGTGGTCCAGTGGTTAAGGCTCTGTGCTTCCAACACAGGAGGTGTGGGTTCAATCCCTGGTTGGGGAAATAAGATCCCACACACTGCAAAGTGAGGCAAAAATAAATAAATAAAAAAAAATTAATTAATTAATTAATTAAAGCATGTTCTTAACATGACTCCCAAGAACATTAAGATACATGGAAAATTTTATTTTTTCTCACTTTTATCCCAAAGAGCCTATTGCAATTTCAAGCTGTTACCTTGGAGCTTCTTGTATGATGTAGGTTGTGGAAATTAAAAGGCATTCAAAATTTCTGAACCATAAAGAGAAAGGAAACTTCTTTTAAAATTACAACAAAAGTAGAGCCCATAATGGCCCTGTATAATGAAAGTATTGATGCTACTTTGACACCTTACCAACACTATATTAATATTAGAATTTTCTTCTTTAGCTATAAACATTTCTTGATAATTGTGTGTATTCAATATAAAAAACAATTTAGAGAGCTTTTAATTCTTCACTAACATTTCTTTTTTTTTCCCTAATAAGTAACATTAAGTTTGTAGGGGAATTTTTAATATATGTCAAAGTTAAAAATATAAAATTTTATAAATGCATAAAATTAACATCAGATTTCTTAAAAGAATGGAAAGCTTCAGCCTTCTTTCTGATCTTCCAATTTTAAGTCTATGTCCATCAATGGAATCCAATTCAAAGTATCAAACACTGGCTAGGCTTTCCCTACACAGCTGTCAGGCTATTTTAGGATACAGAATCAAGGAAAGTGAATGAATACCTGGTGACTCAGCTACTTCCAGCTCTTCTCATGAGGTACTAACAATTTATCCCAAGTGACAGAAGTCTGAGACATAGCTTATTCAATATGTCACTTCCCTAACGTATACAAATACACAGACATACACATACACAGTCACAGTGATGGTAGACCCCCTCCATTGGGCTGCTATGGATACAAGTATATTTCTTTTCTGCCTGTGGGTATCCCCTCAAACTCTTTCTGTATCCATTTGTTAAGCTTTCCCAGTTGATTAAACAAGAATATCAGTATAATAATCAACTTGACATTAACTTTCTATGGAAATTGAAGCATACTAATCCATCCCCAGAGTCAACAAAATAAAAGAATGCATAAATGAATAAAATATTAGCTGTTATAAAGCAATTATCACACAATAACAATTGGAGTGAAAAAATATTTTAATACACTGGGTTCAAGTGGACAAAAAAGATAATAATTCCAGCTTTCTCATCAGATAAACAAGATCTGTTTCAATCTCTGTTCAGGACTATCTTAGAATGTGAACTAACAGGTGCTTGTGCTTAAGTGGATCTCAAATTCCATATACCCCCAAATCCAGTGCAAGTACTCAATAGCTTCAGTTGACTTGGAAAACAAGATTAATGCATTCTTTTCATGGCACCTTTAATATATCATCAAAAGCATAGCCTTGCACCACAGTTAAGTGATACACACTTGACTCACAATTCTAAAAGTTAATGAATAGGTGGGTGATTGAATGAATGAGAGCAAAATATGTTAGGATGTGAACACTGCAATGACTTTAATAAGGAATCAGAGTCTAAGTAATATGGAAAAGTGAAATTTTCCTTCTATCAAGATTTCCATTCAACTCTTATAGACTACTTCTTCCAAAAAATAGCATAAAAAGTATCATTAGTGAATATATGATTTTAACATATTTATTGAGGTATAATTAATACAGCAAATATTAATTTGTTTTAAATGTATAATTCAATGACTTTTATCAAAGTTACATAGTTAGGCAACATCACCACAATCTATACATTCTATTCTGTTTTAGAACTTCTCTGATACTTCAGAAAATTCTCTGTTCCCATTTGAGGCAATTCCCACTCCCAACTCCTGACTGAAACCTAGGCAACCACCAATGTTTTCTGTCTCCATGGATTTGCTTTTGAGATATATCATATAAATTAAAACACACAATACACAACATTTTGTGACTAGCATCTTTCACTAAGAATAACATTTCCAAAGTTCACCCATATTAAAGCATTCATTTATCAGTACTAGCTTCTTTTCATCACTGAATAATATTCTACTACACAAATAAATGACATTTTCTTTATCTATCCATCAGTTGATAGACACTGGGTTGTCAACTTTATTCCCAAGTACCTTATGTTATTGTACATATAATTTATCTGAATTTCATTATTCTATTGTTCATTGCTAATGTAAAGAAACAGTTAATTTTTATATATTGATCTTGTATCTTGCAATCTTGCTAAACTGATTTTTTTTTAACTTTATTTTATATGGGAGTAGAGTTGATTAACAATGTTGTGTTAGTTTCAGGTGTACCGGAAAGTGATTTGATTATATATCACATATATCTATTCATTTTCAAATTGTTTTCCCATTTAGGTTATTACAGAATACTGAGCAAAGTTCCCTGTGCTATATAGTAGATCCTTAATGGTTACCGATTTTAAATATTGCAATGTGTACATGTACATTGCAAGCTCCCAATCTATCCCTTCCTTAACCTTCCCCCTGCTAACCATAAGTTCATTCTCTAAGTCTGTGAATCTGTTTCTGTTTTGTAAATAAACTCATTTATATCATTATTTTTTTTTTTTTTAGATTTCACATATAAGCTATATCATATGATATTTGTCTTTCTTTGTCTGACTTGACCAAATTCATTGATAAGCACTAGTAGCTTTCTGGTATCATCTTTAGGATTTTTCTATGTATAGTATATCATCTGCAAACAGTGACAGTTTTACTTCTTTCCTAATTTGAATTTCCTTTATTTCTTTTTCTTCTCTGATTGCCATATCTAAGACTTCCAAAATTGTGTTGAGTAAAAGTAGTGAGTGTGGACATATTTCTATTTTTCGTGATCTTAGAGGAAATGCTTTCAGCTTTTCACCATTGATTATGCTGTTAGCTGTAGGTTTATCATATATGGCCTTTATTATGTTGAAGTAGGTTCCCTCTATGCCCAATTTCTGAAGAGTTTTTAATCATAAATGAGTGTTGGATTTTGTCAAAAACTTTTTCTACATATATTGAGATGATCATAGGGTTTTTATCTTTCAATTTATTAATATGGTATATCACACTGATTGATTTGCAGATATTGAAAATCCTTTGCATCCTTGGGATAAATCCCACTTGATTGTGGTGTGTGATCCTTTTAATGTATTGTTGGATTTGGTTTGCTAGTATTTTGCTGAGGATTTTTGCTTCTATGTTCCTCAATGATATTTGCCTGTAATTTTCTTTCTTTGTGGTATCTTTCTCTAGTTTGGGTGATGGTGGCCTCATAAAATGAGTTTAAGAGTGTTCCTTCCTCTGAGATTTTTGGGAAGAGTTTCAGAAGAATAGGTATTCTTTTCTAAATATTTCATAGAATTCACCCTTAAGCCATCTGGGCCTGGACTTTTGTTTGTTGGAATTTTTTTTTTTTTATCACAGTTTAAATTTCAGTACTTATGATTGATATGTTAATATTTTCTATTTCTTCCTGGTTCAGTGTTGGGAAATTGTAACCTTCTAAGAATTTGTCCATTTCTTCTGAGTTGTACATTTTATTGGTATAGTGTTGCTTGTAGTAGTCTCTTATGATCCTTTTCATTTCTGTGGGGTTTGTTGTAACTTCTTTTCCATTTAAAATTTTATTGATCTGAGTTTTCACCCTCTTCTTCATGGTGAGTCTGGCTAAAGGTTTATCAATTTTGTGTATCTTTTCGAAGAACCAGCTTTTAGTTTCATTAATATTTTCTATTGTTCTTTCCATTTCTATTAAATTATTTCTGTTCTGATCTTTATGATTTCCTTTCTTCTACTAACTTTTGGTTTTGTTTGTTCTTCCTCTAGTTGCTTTATGTGTATTGTTAGGTTGTTAATTTAAGATTTTATTCTTTTTTGAGGTAATATTGCAAAAACTTTCCTTGTATAACTGCTTTTGCCAAGCCCCACAGGTTTTGGATTATCATGCTTTCATTTTCATTGGTCTCTAGCTATTTTTTTAATTTCTTCTTTGATTTCTTCAGTGATCCATTGGTTGTTTAGCAGCATATTGTTTAGCCTCCACATGTTTGTGTTTTTTATAATTTTTTTCCTTATAGTTGATGTCTAATCTTAGCATTGTGGTCAGAAAAGATGATTGATATGAGTTCAATTTTCTTAAATTTACTGAGGCTCATTTTGTGGCCTAGCATGTGATCAATCCTAGAGAATGTTCCATGTGCACTTGAGAAGAATGCATATTATCCAGCTTTTGGATGAAATGTTCTATAGATACCAATTAAGTCTATCTGGTCTAGTGTGCCATTTAAGGCCTGTGTTTCCTTATTGATTTTCTGTCTGGATGATCTGTCCATTGATGAAAGTGCGGTGTTAAAATCCACCACTATTACCGCATTACTGTAGATTTCCCCTTTAAGGTTGTTAGCATTTGCCTTATATATTGAGGGGCTCCTATGTTGGGTGCATATGTATTAACAATTGTTATATCTTCGTGGACTGACTCCTTGATCATTATGTAGTGTCCTTTACCTCTCGTAGCAGTATTTATTTTAAAGTCTATTTTTCTGATATGAGCATTGCTACTTTAGCTGTCTTTTGATTTCCATTTTCCTGGAATACATTTTTCCATCCCCTCAATTTCAGTCTGTAGTATTCTTTGATCTGAAGTGAGTCTTTTGTGGATAGCATATATACAGGTCTTGTAACCATTCAACCAGTCTATGTTTTCTGGTTAGAGCAGAAATCATAGATATATATATATATATTCTTATTGCTTTTGCTAATTATTTTAGATTTGTTTTTGTAAGTGTTTTTCTTCCTTTTCTCTTTTGTTCTCTTGTGATTTTATGACTAATGTTAGTGTTGTGCTTGGATTCCTTTTTCTTTTGTGTATGTTTATTGTATATTTTCACCTTGTGGTTACCATGAAGTTTTCATATAGCAGTCTATGTATAAACAAGATTGTTTAAAATTTCTGGTCTTTTCATTTCAAATGCATTTCCAATAGCCTGCTTTTGTGCTCTCCTCTTCTCTCAATTGTTGATTTTGATTTCATATTTGTGTGCACATGATTTCCTACTTTTACTGTATGTTTGCCTTTACCAGTGAGCTTTTCAATTAATAATTTTCCTGTTTCTAGTTGTGGCCTTTCTCTTCCACCTAGACAAGCTCCTTTAGCATTTCTTGCAAAACTGGTCTGGTGGTGCTAAAATCTCTTAGCTTTTGCTTGTCTGTAAAGTTTTTCATTTCTCTGTCAAATCTGAATAAAAGTGTTGCTGGGTAGAGTATTCTTAGTTGTAGGTTCTTCTTTTTCATACTTTAAATATATCCTGCCACTTCCTTCTGGCCTGCAGAATTTCTGCTAAGAAATCAGCTGATAACCTCATCAGATCAGATCAGTTGCTCAGTTGTGTCCAACTCTTTGCGACCCCATGAATCGCAGCACGCCAGGCCTCCCTGTCCATCACCAACTCCTGGAGTTCACTCAGACTCACGTCCATCGAGTCAGTGATGCCATCCAGCCATCTCATCCTCTGTCGTCCCCTTCTCCTCCTGCCCCCAATCCCTCCCAGCATCAGAGTCTTTTCCAATGAGTCAACTCTTCGCATGACGTGGCCAAAAGTACTGGAGTTTCAGCTTTAGCATCAGTCCTTCCAAAGAAATCCCAGGGCTGATCTCCTTCAGAATGGACTGGTTGGATCTCCTTGCAGTCCAAGGGACTCTCAAGAGTCTTCTCCAACACCACAGTTCAAAAGCATCAATTCTTCGGCGCTCAGCCTTCTTCACAGTCCAACTCTCACATCCATACATGACCACAGGAAAAACCATAGCCTTGACTAGATGAACCTTTGTTGGCAAAGTAATGTCTCTGCTTTTCAATATGCTATCTAGGTTGGTCATAACTTTCCTTCCAAGGAGTAAGCATCTTTTAATTTCATGGCTGCAGTCACCATCTGTAGTGATTTGGAGCCCCCCAAAATAAAGGCTGACACTGTTTTCACTGTTTCCCCATCTATTTCCCATGAAGTGATGGGACCAGATGCCATGATCTTCGTTTTCTGAATGTTGAGCTTTAAGCCAACTTTTTCACTCTCCACTTTCACTTTCATCAGGAGGATTTTTAGTTCCTCTTCACTTTCTGCCGTAAGGGTGGTGTCATCTGCATATCTGAGGTTATTGATATTTCTCCTGGCAATCTTGATTCCAGCCTGTGTTTCTTCCAGCCCAGCGTTTCTCATGATGTACTCTGCATATAAGTTAAATAAACAGGGTGACAATATACAGCCTTGACGAACTCCTTTTCCTATTTGGAACCAGTCTGTTGTTCCATGTCCAGTTCTAACTGTTGTTTCCTGACCTGCATACAAATTTCTCAAGAGGCAGATCAGGTGGTCTGGTATTCCCATCTCTTTCAGAATTGTCCACAGTTTATTGTGATAGACACAGTCAAAGGCTTTGGCATAGTCAATAAAGCAGAAATAGATGCTTTTCTGGAACTCTCTTGCTTTTTCCATGATCCAGCGGATGTTGGCAATTTGATCTCTGGTTCCTCTGACTTTTATAAAACCAGCTTGAACATCTGGAAGTTCACGGTTCACATATTGCTGAAGCCTGGCTTGGAGAATTTTGAGCATTACTTTACTAGCGTGTGAGATGAGTGCAATTGTGCAGTAGTTTGAGCATTCTTTGGCATTGCCTTTCTTTGGGACTGGAATGAAAACTGACCTTTTCCAGTCCTGTGGCCACTGCTGAGTTTTCCAAATTTGCTGGCATATTGAGTACAGCACTTTCACAGCATCATCTTTCAGGATTTGGAATAGCTCAACTGGAATTCTATCACCTCCACTAGCTTTGTTTGTAGTGATGCTTTCTAAGGCCCACTTGACTTCACATTCCAGGATGTCTGGCTCTAGGTCAGTGATCACACCATCATGATTATCTGGGTCGTGAAGATCTTTTTTGTACAGTTCTTCTGTGTATTCTTGCCATCTCTTCTTATATCTTCTGCTTCTGTTAGCTCCATACCATTTCTGTCCTTTATTGAGCTCATCTTTGCATGAAATGTTCCTTTGGTATCTCTGATTTTCTTGAAGAGATCCCTAGTCTTTCCCATTCTGTTGTTTTCCTCTATTTCTTTGCATTGATTGCTGAAGGAGGCTTTCTTATCTCTTCTTGCTATTCTTTCGAACTCTGCATTCAGATGTTTATATCTTTCCTTTTCTCCTTTGCTTTTCGCTTCTCTTCTTTTCACAGCTATTTGTATGGCCTCCCCAGACAGCCATTTTGCTTTTTTGCATTTCTTTTCCATGGGGATGGTCTTGATTCCTGTCTCCTGTACAATGTCACGAACCTCATTCCATAGTCCATCAGGCACTCTATCTATTGGATCTAGGCCCTTAAATCTATTTCTCACTTCCACTGTATAATCATAAGGGATTTGATTTAGGTCATACCTGAATGATCTAGTGATTTTCCCTACTTTCTTCAATTTAAGTCTGAACTTAGCAATAAGGAGTTCATGGTCTGAGCCACAGTCAGCTCCTGGTCTTGTTTTTGCTGACTGTATAGAGCTTCTCCATCTTTGGCTGCAAAGAATATAATCAATCTGATTTCGGTGTTGACCATCTGGTGATGTCCATGTATAGAGTCTTCTCTTGTGTTGTTGGAAGAGGGTGTTTGCTATGACCAGTGCATTTTCTTGGCAAAACTCTATTAGTCTTTGCCCTGCTTCATTCCGTATTCCAAGGCCAAATTTGCCTGTTACTCCAGGTGTTTCTTGACTTCCTACTTTTGCATTCCAGTCCCCTATAATGAAAAGGACATCTTTTTTGGGTGTTAGTTCTAAAATGTCTTGTAGGTCTTCATAGAACTGTTCAACTTCAGTTTCTTCAGCATTACTGGTTGGGGCATAGACTTGGATTACTGTGATATTGAATGGTTTGCCTTGGAAACGAACAGAGATCATTCTGTCGTTTTTGCGATTGCATCCAAATACTGCATTTCGGACTCTTCTGTTGACCTAGGAGTTCCCTTATATGTTATTTGTTGCTTTTCCCTTGTTGATGTTCATATTTCTTCTTTCTCTTTAATATTTAATATTTCTTCTTTTTCTTCTTTGTCTGTCTTTAATTTTTGTTAATTTTATTACTGTGTATCTCAGTGTGTTCCTCCTTGGGTTTATCCTGCCTGGAACTCTGCAATTCTTGGACTGTTTCCAATGTTAGGGAATTTTTCAGCTCTTATCTCTTCAAATATTTTCTCAGATCTGTTCTCTTTCTCTTCTTCTTCTGGGACTCCTATAATGCAAATGCTGGTACATTTAATGTTGTCCCAGAGGTCTCTTAGATTGTCCTCATTTCTTTTCATTCTTTTTTCTTTATTCTGTTCCACAGCAGTGATTTCCATCATTCTGTCTTCCAGATCACTTATCTGCTCTTCTATCCCAGTTATTTCTGCTATTAATTCTTTCTAGTGTATTTTTCATTTCAATTATTGTATTTTTCATCTTTGTTTGTTTTTCTAGGCTTTTGTTAAACATTTCTTGTATCTTCTCAATCTCTGCCTCTATTCTTTTTCTGGGATCTTGGATCACCTTTACTATAATTACTCTGAATTCTTTTTCAGGTAGATCACCTATCCCCACTTAAGTTAATTGTTCTTCTGGGGTTTCATCTTGTTCTTCCACTGGTGACATATTCTTCTGCTGTCTCATTTTGTCTAACTTTCTGTGATTGTGATTCCCATTCCACAGGCTGCAGTGTTGTAGTTCTTCTTATTTCTGCTGTCTGTCTTCTCAGTGGATGAGCCTGTCTAAGAGGTTTGTGCAGGCTTCCTAGTGGGAGGAACTGGTACCTCTTCACTGGTGGGTGGAACTGGATCTTGTCCTTCTGGTAAGCAGAGCCATGTCTGAAGGTGTTTATTATTGGGGAGCTGTTTATTCAAGAAGACTTTAAGCAGCCTGTGTGCTGATAGGTTGTGTTCTTACCCTGTATGACCTGAGGCATTCCATCACTGGAGTCTGCAGGCTTTTGGGTGGGGTCAGGTCTTGGTGAGAAGTTGGTAGCTTCCTAGAGTGCTCACACGAATAATCATTCACCAGAGCCACTGCTGCCAGTGTCCCTGTCTCCACAATAAGTCAGCCACCCCAGCCTCCACAGGAGACCCTCCAAAACGAGGCAAATAAGTCTGGCCCAGTTTCTTATGGGTTCATCACTTTTTCTCCTGAGTCCTGGTGTGTATTAGACCCTGTGTGAGCCCTCCAAGAGTGGAGTTTCTGTTTCCCCCAATCCTGTGAAATTTCTGTGGTCCAAACCTCACTGACCTTCAAAGCCAGGCTCTGGGGGCTCCTTCTCATTTTGCCAGACCCCCAGGCTGGGAGGCCCAACTGGGGCTAAGAACTTTGACTCCTTTTTTTTGGCTGTGCTGGGTATTTGTTGCTGCATGATCTTTTCTCTAGTTCTGGCAAATGTGGGCTACTCTCTAGTTGTGATGTGCTGGTGTGCAGGCTTCTCATTGCGATGGCTTCTCGTTGCAGATCACTGGCTCTAGGCAGTGCAGGCTTCAGCAATTGTGGTATGTGGGCTCAGTAGTTGTGGCTCCCAGGCTCTATAGCACAGGCTCGATAGTTGTGAGCTCAATAGTTGCTCCACAGCGTGTGGGATCTTCCTGGACCAGGGATCGAATCCATGTCCCCTGCATTGGTCAGAAGATTCTTTGCTACTGAGCCACCAGAGAAGCCCAAAACTTTCACTCTTGTGGAAGAATTTATGTGGTATAATTATTTTCCATATTCCATATTTGTAGATTGCTACCAAGTGTGTATGGGATTTGATTTTATCATGATTGTGCCCCTTCTACCATCCCATTGTGGCTTCTTCTTTGTCTTTGCCTATAGATATCTTTTTTGATAAGTTCCAGCATTTTTTTTTATTGGTGGTTGTTCAACAGTTAGTTGTGATCTTGTTGTTTCCATAAGAAGGGGTGAGTTCACGTCCTTCTACTATTACACCATCTTGCCTCCATCCAACATCACACTTAATAGTGAGAAACTAGAAACTTCTCCAGTAAGATTAGGTATAAGACAAGGATGTTGCCTTTTACACTCCTTTTCAATATTATACTGAAATAGTAGCTCATGTACTTTCCTGAATCAGATTATTAGCATAACTTTCTTTCCTTTTTTTCTCTCCAAGTCATGGGTTAGGGTCCTCAATGATGTCATATGCACAGACATTTCATAGTTACATTTCAGAGCAGAGAAAAGAGACTCAGCTATCCTTGTTATGGTCTATCAGGTATGGCTTCAGCTATAGCTCTAGCCTCATTCAATGACATCCAGAGAGATGAATTATTATTATCATTTTTGTGTGTGGATTCTTTGGGGAATGTTACATATTAGATTATGACTTTAGCAAATAGAAATCATTTTACTCTTTATTTTCCGATTTAAATTGTCAGTTTTTTTCTTTTCCTTGCTTAATTGCCTTAGCTAGACTCTCCAGTACAATGCTGAGTTAAGTTGCTAAGAGCAGATATAATTGTTCCTGAACTTAGTGGGAAAGCTTTCAGTCTGTCACATTTAAGTGTGATAATAACTGTGGGATTTTCATAGATGCTTTTACCAGAAAAGAAAATTCCCTTTTATCCCTAGCTTGTTGAGTGTGTTTATTATAAAAAGATGCTGGATTTTGTCAAATATTTGTTCTCCATCTGTTGAGATAATTGTGCAATTTCTATTCTTTATCAATGTAGTATATTACATTGGAGAAAAGGGATTGTCTTTTCTCCATTTTACTTTTCACTGAGAGGTTAGGCTGTTGTTGCAAAATAGAATATAAGTGTGGCTAAGGTTAAAAGGCAGCTAAGTGTCACCTGGGGAAGAAACCAGTACATGATTAAAGATCACTAAGAACAGACAGCATGCATATCATACTCAAGCAATATAGTGCTTACTTACAGCAAGATGAGACAGTATACAGAAGATACATCAGTCCCTCATGGCCATTGGAGCCATTTTGCAGCCAACATGGGCAGTGTGACTGCATGCATCTCACTTTATCCCATAGTGGAAAGAAACCCTCCATTGTAGGGTCTGAAATACAGAAAGTTAGACCCTGACTGAGGGCCATTGACACAGTGCATAAGTGGAACAAAGAAGAATACATCAAACTCAAAACAGGAAAAACTATTTCTTCACAAGGTGATAAGCTAGTGCAGGCTGAGTGAGCCCATTATCTCCCAGTGAGGAAATATTCCATGCCCAAGGCCAATTATTATGGAGCAGACCAGGAGTCAACAGACTGTGCACAATTGCCTTTCCCAGCAAATGTATTGACTGGTTTTCCTGTTTTAATTTATGCTTCCTTCCTGGGATAAGTTTGAAATTAGTTCTGGTACACAGCCATTTGTGTATGTTGCTGGATTTATATTGTTAATATTTTATTGGTAATTTCTGTGTGTATTTTTGTAGAAGATTTTTATTCTTGTTATACATTTTGTCTTTAGTGTCTGGGTAATATTAGCTTCAAAGTATGGGTTAGGAAGTATTTCTTATCTAGTTTTTGGAAGTGTTTTTTTTTTAATTATTTATTTTAATTGGAGGCAAATTACTTTACAATATTGTAGTGGTTTTTCCCATACATTGACATGAATCAGCCATGGGTGTACATGTGCTCCCCATCCTGAACCCCCCTGCCACCTCCCTCCCCATCCCATCCCTCAGGTCATCCCAGTGCACCAGCCCTGAGCACCCTGTATCATGCATTGAATCTGGACTGGCAATCTATTTCACATATGATAATATACATGTTTCAATGCTATTCTCTCAAATCTTCCCACCCTTGCCTTTTCCCAAAGAGTCCAAAAGTCTGTTCTTTACATCTGTGTCTCTTTTGCTGTCTTGCATATAGGGTCATTGTTACCATCTTTCTAAATTCCATATATATGTGTTAATATACTGTACTGGTGTTTTTCTTTCTGGCTTACTTCACTCTGTATAATAGGCTCCAGTGTCATCCACCTCATTAGAACTGATTCAAATGCATTCTTTTTAATAGCTGAGTAATACTCCATTGTGTATATGTACCACAGCTTTCTTATCCATTCATCTGCCAATGGACATCTAGGTTGCTTCCATGTCCTAGCTATTGTAAACAGTGCTGCAATGAACATTGGGGTACACGAGTCTCTTTCAACTCTGGTTTCCTCAGTGTATATGCCCAGCAGTGGGATTGCTGGGTCATATGGCAGTTCTATTTCCAGGTTTTTAAGGAATCTCCATAGTGGCTGTACTAGTTTGCATTCCCACCAACAGTGTAAGAGGGTTCCCTTTTCTCCACACGCTCTCCAGCATTTATTGTTTGTAGAATTTTTGATAGCAGCCATTCTGACTGGCACGAGATGATACGTCATTGTGGTTTTGATTTGCATTTCTCTCATAATGAGTGATGTTGAGCATCTTTTCATGTGTTTGTTAGCCATCTGTATGTCTTCTTTGGAGAAATGTCTGTTTAATTCTTTGGCCCATATGTTGACTGGGTTGTTTATTTTTCTGGAATTGAGCTGCAGGAGCTGCTTGTATATTTTTGAGATTAATTCTTTGTCAGTTGCTTCATTTGCTATTATTTTTTCCCATTCTGAAGGCTGTCTTTTCACCTTGCTTATAGTTTCCTTCATTGTGCAAAAGATTTTAGGTTTAATTAGGTCACATTTGTTTATTTTTCTTTTTTTAAATTTTATTTTATTTTTAAACTTTACATAATTGTATTAGTTTTGCCAAATATCAAAATGAATCTGCCACCTGTATACATGTGTTCCCCATCCTGAAACCTCCTCCCTCCTCCCTCCCCATACCATCCCTCTGGGTCGTCCCAGTGCTCTAGCCCCAAGCATCCAGTATCGTGCATCAAACCTGGACTGGCATCTCGTTTCATACATGATATTTTACATGTTTCAATGCCATTCTCCCAAATCTTCCCACCCTCTCCCTCTCCCATAGAGTCCATAAGACTGTTCTATACATCAGTGTCTCTTTTGCTGTCTCGTACACAGGGTTATTGTTACCATCTTTCTAAATTCCATATATATGCATTAGTATACTGTATTGGTGTTTTTCCTCCAAAGAAGACATACAGATGGCTAACAAACACATGAAAAGATGCTCAACATCACTCATTATGAGAGAAATGCAAATCAAAACCACTGTGAGGTACCATTTCACACCAGTCAGAATGGCTGCGATCCAAAAGTCTACAAATAATAAATGCTGGAGAGGGTGTGGAGAAAAGGGAACCCTCTTACACTGTTGGTGGGAATGCAAACTAGTACAGCCACTATGGAGAACAGTGTGGAGATTCCTTAAAAAAACTGGAAATAGAACTGCCTTATGATCCAGCAATCCCACTGCTGGGCATACACACTGAGGAAACCAGAAGGGAAAGAGACACGTGTACCCCAATGTTCATCGCAGCACTGTTTATAATAGCCAGGACATGGAAGCAGCCTAGATGTCCATCAGCAGATGAATGGATAAGAAAGCAGTGGTACATATACACAATGGAGTATTACTCAGCCATTAAAAAGAATACATTTGAATCAGTTCTAATGAGGTGGATGAAACTGGAGCCTATTTTTCTTTTTATTTCCATTACTCTGGGATGTGGGTCATAGAGGATCCTGCTGTGATTTATGTCAGAGAGTGTTTGCCTATGTTTTCCTCTAAGAGTTTTATAGTTTCTGGTCTTACATTTAGGTCTTTAATCCATTTTGAGTTTATTTTTGTGTATGGTGTTAGAAAGTGTTCTAGTTTCATTCTTTTACAAGCGGTTGACCAGTTTTCCCAGCACCACTTGTTAAAGAGATTGTCTTTTCTCCATTGTATATTCTTGCCTCCTTTGTTAGGTTCATGGATTTATCTCTGGGCTTTCTATTTTGTTCCACTGAGCTTTGTGCCAGGACCACACTCTCTTGAATACTGTAGCTTTGTAATATAGTCTGAAGTCAGGCAGGTTGATTCCTCCAGTTCCACTCTTCTTTCTCAAGATTGCTTTCACTATTTGAGATGTTTTGTATTTCCACATGAACTGAAATTATTTGTTCTAGTTCTGTGGAAAATACTGTTGGTTGCTTGATAGAGATTGCATTGAGTCTATAGACTGCTTTGGATAGTATACTCATTTTCACTATATTGATTCTTCCAATCCCTGAACATGGTATTTTTCTCCATCTATTTGTGTCCTCTTTGATTGCCAACAAAGGTCTGTCTAGTCAAGGCTATGGTTTTTCCAGTAGTCATGTATGGATGTGAGAGTTGTACTGTAAAGAAAGCTGAGCACAGAAGAATTGATGCTTTTGAACTGTGGTGTTGGGGAAGACTCTTGAGAGTTCCTTGGACTGCAAGGAGATCCAACCAATCCATTCTGAAGGAGATCAGTCCTGAGTGTTCTTTAGAAAGATTGATGCTGAAGCTGAAGCTCCAATGCTTTGGCCACATCATGCGAAGAGTTGACTCATTGGAAAAGACTCTGATGCTGGGAGGGATTGGGGACAGGATGAGAAGGGGACGACAGAGGATGAGATGGCTGGATGGCATCACTGACTCGATGGACGTGAGTCTGAGTGAACTCCAGGAGTTGGTGATGGACAGGGAGGCCTGGCGTGCTGCGATTCATGGGGTTGCAGAGGCAGATACGACTGAGCGACTGAAGTGAACTGAAAATACCAACAAGCACATTGGATGGTTCCAAATAATGACATACTGTTGACAATGATATTTTTCAAGCATGTTGTTGACATGGTATATTATTCTTAAAAATCATGCAAATATACTTTATCATTTTCTTATGTATTTTTAATATTAACTCTTTGTATATGTGTGTATATTCACATATGTGTTTATATGTACTTATATGCATACATTTGTATTTGTATACATGCATGCCTATATTTGTGTGTTTGTTCATGTATGTGTGTATAGAGATTGAGAGAACAGAGAATGGTATTTATTTACTTATCTATTTATTTTTGGCTGTGTTGGATCTTTGTTGCTAGGGGGGCTTTCTCTAGTTAGGGCAAGTAGGAGGGGCTACTCTCTAGTTGCAGTGGCGTGGGCTTCTCATTGCAGTGGCTTCTCTTGTTGCCAAGCGCAGGCTCTAGGGCACATGGGATTCAGTAGTTGTGGTTCCTGGACTCAAGAGCACAGGCTAAATAGTTGTGGTCCATCGTCTATTTGCTCTGAGGCATATGGGATCTTCCCAGATCAGGGATTTAGCCTGTGTTTCTTGCATTACCAGGTGGATTCTTTACCACTGAGCTACCAGGGAAGTCCCAAAGAATCATATTTAATTTTTGGTTTAGTTTGTAAGCAACAGTCATTACTTCAGGTGGTATGGTTATAATAGCTGCTTTAATATATTTTTCTGGTGATTCCAATACTTGCATCATCCTGAAGTTGTCTCTCTTGTTTGAATTTTAGCTTGTAACTTTTAAACTTTTTCCTGGTTCTTCATACACAAATTAATTTTAAGTATATCCTAGACATTTTGGTATTATATTGTTAGACATGGTATCTGACTTAATACTAAGGAGTGTGTTTATTTTTTGTTTGTTTAGTTTTGTTTTAGGTTCAGACCACAAATTCTTATCCTAATTTTCTTGTTGCAGTCTCCGTTAAAATTTCAAAGTCTTTGCAGTGCTATTCATATCTGGCCCAAATATGGGCCACCCACTGAGGAAAGTGGGATCTAGACAGTAGTCTACTTGTTTGATCAGTTCTAAAATTATTTGATATTGTTCTTAGCTTGAGATCCAAGTGTATGCAGTCTTTTCTTGAGCCAAGAGCTTTATACACAATTTTACATGGTTAGGTTGGGCTCTAAGCATGAGGGGAAACATTGTTAAGAAGAACAGAGTATCCTGGCACATTTAAAAATGATTCCGTTTCCCCTCTTTCCCTCTCCTGCTGGAAGCATGAGAAGTTTTTACAGTGACATATTTATTGTACTGTGAGAACCTGGCTAAGTTCCTAGAGGTAAAACAAAAGTGTGGAGAACTCCTATAACTGAGTCATCTTGGGGTTTTTAACTCAAAGACTTGTCCACACCGCTGGTTCCTGCAGAGGTTTCTGATCTTGAATTTTTGCTTTGCTAAGTTAGGATTCTCTGTATTCACTTGTCTCACCAATGTTCAGGGAGCAGTTTGGCCTATGATCTCTCTTCTCTATGAATCTAAGATGAATTGCTGACTTTTCAATGTGTTCAACTTTTAACTTGCATTTAGGATGACGTGGCAACGTCTGATCTCCTCGTATGTGGAACAGGAGTTGAAGCCTGCCATTGACTGATTTCTTAAAAACATGAAACCAATCTTGTAGTCTTGGGATAATCTCTGCTTTGTCATAATGTACTATCTTTTTATGTATTGCCATATTGATTTTTGTGACTGTATTCAAGAATGACATTTGAGTGTAATTTTGAGGTTTTAAAAACTGCCCTTTTCAGATGTCAATAAACTTCATTAACAACTTGGGTAGTAATCACCTCCCATGCCAGCTTCATTTTCTGAAAATTTCTAAAGAATGGATGCTATTTTTTTCTTGAGCATGTGATAGAATTCACCTATGTTAATATATGGAAATAGAGGGGTATTTGGAGGTTTGTGAAGAGTTATTCAAATTTTTAACAAAAAGAAGCTTTTTATTTCAGCTTTTATCAATTCTAGGGTTAAGGTTGCATTTTTCTTAGGTTTAGAATTTTTTGACCTACCTAAATTGTCAAATTTATTGCTATTAAATCAATGATTATACTGTATCAATAACATTTTATAACAATTTATTGAGAAATAATTAGTCTATCATAATCTATACCATTTAAAGTGTACAAATCAATGGTTTTTTATGCTATTTATATAATTATGCAATCAACACTACTATCTAATTCCAGAACATTTCATTTCCTCCAGTACTTCCTTTATCCATTAGCAGACACACTCAATTTTCCACCCTCTGAGCCATAGGAAAGCACTAGTTGCTTTTTTTAATATATTTGTCTATTCTGGACTTTCACTAGAAATGGAATCACACAATTCATGGTATATGGTTATTGGAAGCAATAGATACAACTCTTCACAGTACAAGTAATCCTCAGTAAGATTTGTGCCAATTTCTCTACAGAAACCATAGAGGACAGGTGACATTGGAATGATATATTAAAAAACAGACAATGAACAAATGAAAACTTCTTTCAACCAAGAATTCTATATGTGTGGGAAATGGAAGGTAGATAAATTCATTCCAAGAGAAACAAAAACTGAGGGAATACACAGCTAGTAAGACTGCTGGACAGAAAATAATAAAGTAGTCCTTCAGGGTGAAGTGACACAACAGTGGGCACCTATTTGGAGGAATGTGAAGAAATAAACCACAAAGGTCAAGGGAACTGCACAGATTATGATCAGCATTACTGCGAATGCCAGAATTACTGCTTTTGGGATTTCTTTCTGACTCTTCTTTTTTTAAAAAAATCATTTATTTATTAATGGCCTCACTGGGTCTTCGTTGCAGCAGGATCTTTGTTGCATCATGAGTGCTTCTCTCTAGTTGTGACACACGGGCTCCAGACCATGCAGATCAGGAGGCGTGGCCCACAGGCTTAGTTGCTCCACCACATGTGGCATTTTAGTTCCTGGACCAGGGATTGAATCCTCATCTCCTGCATTGGAAGGCGGATTCTAAACACTGGATCACCAGGGAAATCCCTGTAACTTCTCTTTTTGCTCTCCTATTTGTATGTTGATTTAAAATAGAGATGTATAAAGCAGTAACCATAAAACCGTTAGTGCAAACCATGTACAAACATGATATTTGTCACAATAACTAAATAAGGGAATATAGCGCAGCTGTGAAGAAGCAGAGTTTAGAATACTATGAAAACTATCTCACTACAATACACACTTGATTATTCTAAAATTAAGATACTGAGTATAATTCACAGCATAACCACCCAGCCTCCCCCAAAAAAAACACAAAAAAATGAAAAAAATTTTAAAGGCTCCAAACCTAAAAAAAAAAAAAAAATTAAGTAAAGAAAAAGAGTGATAGTCACTTTGTACACTAGAAAAATTCAATTAATCACAGAAAAAAGAAAGTAATTGAGGAATGAAGGAACAAAAAAGGTATGGCATGTGGAAAGTAAGAAAATGTCAGGCAAAATCTTTCCTTGGAAGCAATCACCACAATACCAATGTATAAAACTTTTCCATGAAAAGACAGATTGGCAAAGGGGATTAATAACAAATGTTATCCACTATATGTTATCTACAAGAGCCTTGCCTTGTATCCAAAGACAGATAGTTTGAAAAGGATGGACAATGGTATTCCATGCAAATCATCTAAAAGTGATAGATGCAGTGGCTATACTGATATCAGATGAAATAGATTTTAACAAAAGTGTTTTTTTTTTTTAAACAGAATGCCAAAAACGGATTTCTGTGTTATTAAAAGGATCAGTAAGAGGAGATGTAACAGTTATTTATCCATATAGTCCTAACAGACTCCCAGAATACATAAAACAATAAATGACAGAACTGAACGGAGTACATAGTTCTCAATAATTCCTGGAGACTTCAATACTCTATTTTCAATAAGGGATAGGCAGACAGACAGAAGACCAATAATGAAATTAAGGAAGGAACCGCTAGAACTAATTAACATCTGTAGAGCACACCGCCGAGAAAATCACATGTGTTAGGGAAGTTACAGCAAAGGAGAAGGAAAGTTTGCTACCCTTGCTTGACACGGATACACGTGAGAAGCAACCAGGAAGCATTATTCACAATTCTTCCATTGTGGGTGGCCTGGAGCTATGTTTCACCACAACTCTTTAGAAAGCCAACCTGAATCTGCCCTGTGGGCTCCTTTCTGGATGATTGCCCCATGATCTACCTGCTACTGCATTCCATGATCCATCTGCAGTGATCAGCCTACACACACTACACTGGAATTCTTATCTCCAAAGGCTCTAGGCTGCCCCCCAGAAAGTGGGAATCGACCATGGAGCAGTTAAGAAACTATGTCATCAGCACTCCCTGTCACTATTGGCTAAACACTCCCTTGGTTTCCACTCTATGGATTAATTGATGATCCCTAGCTTCAGAATGCATGCTGGGAGGGGCCAAGCACCAGGGGCTACCCAGTGCAACTCAGGCCAGGATACAGTCAATTACCCATAGTTCCTCCCTCAGGTGCTAGAACAATAAGTTAGGGTGGGAAGAGATGGCTGAGCTTGAGAGAGACAACAGAATAGGCACAAGCCAAAGCACAATCCAGGCACCTTTGGCAGTTTCAACCCAGGTTGCCTTCACCTTAAACTAAAAAAACATTTTGTTAGCAAAGGAGAAGTGAGTTAAAGCTGTCCAGGGTCATGGTTGGGCCATTCTGTTGTGACAACTAAAGTTCTGTTTATCTCCCATCCACTGCACTAATAAAGGAGGGATCCCCTACCCTAAGTAGTGTGAGATGGCCAAGCATGCAACACTGGACAGATGGACAGCCAGCTGTTTGTGAGTCTCATGGACTAACAGCTGGCCGGGAGTGGGGGTGGGGGGCGGCAACAGGAAACGCCAAGCAGGACAATGAGGGTGTGGGACTTAAGAGGAGAGTTCACCTGCAGGGACCATGGGAAATAAATGTAGTAACAAGAGGATGGGGCACACCCAGGTTCCCACACGAGGAGATGATTGTCCTATTGGAATATTGCACTGGCTGGCAGGGAAGTACAACTTAGTGGCTGGGGGAATGGGTGCAGTACAGCTAGTCTCCTTGATAGGGGAGAATCAGCTGAGTAGGGTAGTCTTCCCACAAGGAAGGGGACATTGCAGGTGAGAGCAGGAGAAAGCAGAGTTGGGCCAGTGGAGTAATACGAGTCTCAAAGGCATTAAGGCAGCATTGAAAATTTGAGGTCTTAATATACAGATGGGAATCTTATATAATGAGGTCTACAGATGAAAAGCAATCCCTTTCAAAATGACAGTGACCTTTTTTTGCAGAAAAAAAAGCTGGTCCTAAAATTCATGTGCAATTACAAGAGACCATAAATAGCTAAGACAATCTTGAAAAAGAAAATTGGATGATTCCACTACCCTGTGTCAGAATGTACCATGGCAACAGTAATGAAGACGGTGTGGTACTGAGATAATGAAAGACATACAGATCAATGGAATAGAATAGGGAGTCTGGAAATAAACCCAGATATCTACCCTAAATTGATTTTCCCCTGGGATATCAAATCATTAAGTGGTGAGAAGTGGAAATCTTTTCCCCAAAATGGTATGAGGACAGCAGGATATACATATGCAATAGAATAAAGTTGGACTCTTACATTATGCCAAATACAGACATTAAATGGATAAAGAATTAGCTGTAACAGCTAAAAACATAAAATTCTTAGAACAAATACAAGGGTATATTAGATTGCTGGGCTTGCTATCACAAAATACCACAGACCGATGGCTTAAACAGCACAAATTTATTTGCTGACAGCTTTGGAAACTAGAAGTCCAAGAACAAGGTGTGAGCAGGTTTGGTTTCTTGTGAGGGCTCTCCTGGCTTGCAGATGGCGAGCTTCTCCCTGCATCCTTACATGATCATTCCTCCAGTGTATACCCATCTCTGGTGTGTCTTCCTGTCACCAAGTATACTTTTGTCTAGGATACCAGTCAGACTCATTAGGGTCTAACCATATGACCTCTGCTGACCTTAAGGTCCTGTCACCAAAAACAACCGCATTTTGAGATAATGGGGCTTAGACAATACATACGGAAATATGGGGGGTACATAATTCAATCCTCAGAAGGGTTAAATCTTCATAACCTTCATTTGGCAATGGATTCGTAAATATGATGATAAAAGCATCAGTAACAAAAGAAGAAATAGATACATTGAATTTCTTTTTTTAATTTTTTTAATTTATTTTTTACTCATATATATTTACTAATTTTTTAATCTATTTATTTTAATTGGAGGTTAATTACTTTACAATACATTGAATTTCATAAAAATAAAAAATATTTCTATATTAAAGAACATTAACAAGACAGTGAAAGCACAACCTAGGAAATAGAATAAGAATCTAATGGTATGCATATATTTAATAAAGGTCTAGTATCCAGAACACATGAAAAACATTTACAACTCAACAAGTAGCCAAGGAATATGAATGAGAAATGAGCATAGAATGTGAATACAAATTTTTCCAAACAAGATATACAAATGTGCCATAAGGACGTGAAAATAAGCTTAACATCATTAGTCATTAGGGAAAGACAAGGAAAAGCCACCACATGATGTCACAATACATTAAAAAAGATGAGTAAGTAGATTTTTTTAAGTGAAAAATAAAACATATTTACAAGGATGTAGAGGCATTGGGATCCCTGTACCTTACTGTTGGGAAATGCCAAAGAATGTTCAAACTACCACACAAATGCACTCATTTCACATGCTAGCAAGGTAATGGTCAAAATCCTTCAAGCTAGGTTTCAACAGTATGTGAACCGAAACTTCCAGATTTACAAGCTGGATTTACAAAAGGCAGAGGAATCAGAGATTAAGCTGCCAACATCCATTGGATCATAGAAAGAATTCCAGAAAAACATCTACTTATGTTTCACTGACTATGCTAAAGACTTTCCTTATGTGGATCACAAGAAACTATAGAAAAACTTAGAGAGACAGAAATACCAGACTATCTTACTTGCCTCCGGAAAAACCTATATGTAGGTCAAGAAGCAACAGTTAGAACCGGACATGGAATAACTGACTGATTCTAAATTGGGAAAGGAGTACATAAAGGCTGTATAATGTCACCGTGCTTAACCAACTTATATGCAGAATACATCATGGGAAATGCTGGACTGGATGAAGGACAAGCTGGAATCAAGACTACCGAGAGAAATACCAATAACCTGAGATATGCAGACGACACCACACTTACGGCAGAATGCAAAGTGGAACTGAAGAGCCTCTTGATGAAAGTGAAAGAGGAGAGTGAAAAAGTTGGCTTAGAACTCAACACTCAAAAAACTAAGATCATGGCATTTGGTCCCATCACTTAATGGCAAATAGATGGGGAAACAATGGAAACCGTGACAGATTTATTTTCTTGGGCTCCAAAATCACTGCAGATGGTGACTGCAACCATGAAATTAAAAGATGCTTTCTCCTTGGGAGAAAAGCTATGACAAACGTAGACAGTGAATTAAAAAGCTGAGACATTATTTTGATGACAAAAGTCCATATAGTCAAAGTTTTTCCAGTAGTCATGTATGGATGTGAGAGTTGGACCATAAAGGAGGCTGAGCGCCAAAGAATTGATGCATTCGAACCGTGGTGTTGGAGAACACTCTTGAGAGTCCCGTGGACTACAAGAAAATCAAACCAGTCAATGCTAAAGGAAATCAACCCTGAATGTTCACTGGAAGTACTGATGCTGAAACTGAAGCTCCAATACTTTGGCCACCTGATGCAAAGAGCCAGCTCATTGGAATAGACTCTGATGCTGGGAAAGATAGAAGGCAGGAGAAGGGGACAACAGAGGATGACACGGTTGGATGGCATCACCAACTCTATGGACATGAGTTTGAGCAAACTCTGAGAGATGGTGAAGGAAAGGGAAGCCTGGTGTACTACAGTCCATGGGATTGCAAAAGTCAGACACAACTGAGCGGCAGAACAACTGAACAACAGCAGGTAGCTGTAAAAAAGAGTCTGAAAGCTCCTGAAAAAGGTAAAAGCCTTATGGTTGTCTCATCAATTCCACTATTAGCTATATAAGCCAAAAAATTAGAAGTATTTGTTCAGACAAAAGGCAACAAAAAGTTATATCCCCATGTTCATAGCAGCCCTAACCGAAATGGGAACCCAAATGGGAAACACCCCAAGGATCCACCAACTTGTCCTCAACTTGTTTCACATTCATAAACAAAAGTGACCCTCTGTACACGGGCATAGCATTCAGCCGCAAAAAGGAATGAGAGAGGCCAGACACAAAAGGTTACATACTGTAGGATTTTATTTCTCTCAGCTATCTAGAAAATGTAAGTTCATAGAAGTAAACAGAAGATTAGTAGTTACCAGAGCCTGGGTGCAGTGAGGGGGAAATGGAAAAGGAGTGATTACTGGCATGGGGTTTCCTTTAGGAGTGATGATTTATTTAGGCACAACAGAGAGAATGGTTGAGAAGCATTGTGAATGTACTAAATGCCCGTGACATTCACCACAATAGTGCAATAATATTTTTAAATACAAAAAGTGCTTATTGGCTTAAGACTTCTGCAAATAGATTGGGAATTGACTTCAACAAATGCTGGGCTTCCTTTGTGGCTCAGCTGGTAAAGAATCCTCCTGCAATGTGAGAGACCTGGGTCTGATCCCTGGATTTGGAAGATCCACTGGAGAAGGGAATGGCTACCCACTCCAGTACTCTAGCCCAGAGAATTCCATGGACTGTGTAGTCCATGGGGTCGCAAACAGTCGGACATGACATGACTGAGTGACTTTCACTTTCACTTTTCAGCAAATGCTGAAATGCATGCTTTAGGAAAACTCTTTGAACATAATACCGGGGAATGAAATAGAGGAATACTTGAAGATATCACTAAATTTTTAAAAGATGCCCCTATCGTGTTAAGGGAGGTACTGAAGAGAGCCAAGAGATGTATTTGCCTCAAGAATTTTATGATTGTGGTGTTTCAGTGCTCCAGATCATAGCAGCCATTCTCCTAAAATAGCCCCTAGTGGGCATAGGCACTCGGACATATGGCTCATAAAGTTAAATTGAGTCTTTGTCACTTAGAAATGGGCTTGACAGCTTGGTACCCAACGGACTATCCCCATTGAAAATATTGAGTATGAGTTAGGTAAAACAAAACAAGGCCAGTATAAGGGGTGAAATCTATAATCCATAAGTTCTATATAGGACAAGGTTGATCATCTTCACTGTGTCTCCTACTAAAGGCCATAACTCCCAAATACCATCACCTGGGGGATAGAGTGGTTAAACATTTAAATATATGCATTTGGGAGGGGGTGTCATTGTTTAGTGTAGAGCAGGTGATTAGCCCAGTCCCGAAAAGAAGTCTCTCTTCATTTCTCGGAGCCTTGAAGTGAATTGGGGAGCCCTGATGAATCCCTTTTCAGCTGCTATTTTTACTCCTTCCACTCTCCAGTCTCCATTCTCGAGGCATCTATGTCAACTTGTATGTTCTTTTCTAAGTAACTTTAGCAACATTAAAACCTCCAAATTCTCCTTCTGTCTCTCACAAGAGGTTGAAACAGTTGCTCAATTGTGATCTATACACTTTATCTTTTTTTCTTTATATTTATATATATGTAAAGAAAATAAATATATAATAATAATATATGCATATATATATATGTATATATTATTGATGTATAGTTGCCTTACAAAGTTCCAGGTGCACAGCAAGGTGATTCAGCTATACATATACACATATATTATTTTTCAGTTTATTTTCCATTATAGGTACTTCAAGAGATTGACAAAGGGACTACAGTTCCCAGTGCTATATAGTAAAACTTTGTTGGTTTTTGCACATTTTTTTTTAATTAGAAATCCAGCATTCTATTCATACTAAGTCAAACAAGTGGAATCAAAATGTCATAAATTTTTTAGTTAGGCAAACATTAATAAATTTTTTAAAATATATATTATGTACTAGTGAGTAACTATTTGCCAACAAAGGTCTGTCTAGTCAAGGCTATGGTTTTTCCTGTGGTCATGTATGGATGTGAGAGTTGGACTGTGAAGAAGGCTGAGCGCCGAAGAATTGATGCTTTTGAACTGTGGTGTTGGAGAAGACTCTTGAGAGTCCCTTGGACTGCAAGGAGATCCAACCAGTCCATTCTGAAGGAGATCAGCCCTGGGATTTCTTTGGAAGGAATGATGCTAAAGCTGAAACTCCAGTACTTTGGCCACCTCATGTAAAGAGTTGACTCATTGGAAAAGACTCTGATGCTGGGAGGGATTGGGGGCAGGAGGAGAAGGGGACGACAGAGGATGAGATGGCTGGATGGCATCACTGACTCGATGGACATGAGTCTGGGTGAACTCCGCGAGTTGGTGATGGACAGGGAGGCCTGGCATGCTGCAATTCATGAGGTTGAAAAGAGTTGGACATGACTCAGCGACTGATCAGATCTGATTATTCACTTAATACCATTGTACCATGAGTGGTCAACAAACACAAAAGTAGTAGAATTCTATATCACCAAAGCTACCATTTAAGAGAAAAACCTGACACATATCAGAATTATCTTAGAATTTTTTGAAAAATGCCAAGGTATTGCTTTTATTCTCCAAAGCTACAGATATGTTGCTAATGAGCAGCCATGCTTAAAATCAACTGGACTATCTGATGATCTTTTAGGTTTCTCTAGTTTGCTTTATTTTTTTCTATTGCGTATTCAGTGCTCCCATTTAATTCGGTTTATATTTTCCAATTTCTCCATCTCTTACCTTTGATTTTCTTTCTCAAGCCTTTATGAAGTTTTTAAAATAAGTGTATCTCTGATGACCTGAGCTGACACAAGGTGGCAACTGGGGACCACACCCAGCTTCCCATACCCCAGGGTGCCGCCTATAGGGACATTGCCATTTCGTTTTTGCAATGGTGCAATGTAAAGGACAGAGAAGGCAATGGCAACCCACTCCACTACTCTGGCCTGGGAAAATCCCATGGATGGAGGAGCCTGGTAGGCTGCAGTCCATGGGGTCGCTAGAGTGGGACACGACTGAGTGACTTCACTCACTTTTCACGTTCATGCATTGGAGGAGGAAATGGCAACCCATTCCAGTACTCTTGCCTGGAGGATCCCAGGGATGGGGGAGCCTGGTGGGCTGCCGTCTATGGGGTCGCACAGAGTCAGACACGACTGAAACGACTTAGCAACAGCAGCAGCAGCAAAGGAAGGGACTCCTGTGGGCTCAAAGTATGACCTGGTGCTGGAAGGCTTCCAGGCCATCTGAAAGCCTTGATCACTCATTGGACGGCGGTCATGCCAAATCCTTGCCTCCTGGCAAATGAGCTTAGAGCTGGCACTGGAGGAAGTGGTCGCCGTTGACCCTTCCAGCTCCACCTACCATCTCCAGCCCATCAGGGTCTTTCCCGCCTTATCCGCTGCCGGCTCAGCTTCGGTCTTGGTGGGCCGGTCTGCGGGCCACCCCCTCACCATTCCTGTTGTGGGGCCCACACCAGCAACTCGCAGATTCCTGTTCCCTGTGCAGCCGACGTCTCTGCTGTCCTCACCCCCACCCCGCAGTCCCACTGCCAACAGCGTCTTCTCAGCCCAAAACTCAGCCCGGCGGCCGCCATCTTCCCCGCAGACATCACTGCAGGACGATCACCGTCTGGCATGTCTCTCCTGCCATGTCTGCCACAGAGGAGCATGACTGGATCCCAGGTGGCCCGGATAGAGCTGGTGGCGAGGCAGGCCACGACCCCAGCCTCCTTGGGGTCCAAGCATCTGCTTGCGAGGGGATGGAAGGAGTCGAGGAGGCCACGGCTCTTCTGGCTTCCTTGGAGGTCTCCAGAGCCCTTCCCGGGGAGCAGGGTTGGCCACAGACCGCAGTGGAAGAGGAATGTGGCAGAGAGCCGTTAGAGGAGGAGGAGGTGGAGGAAGATGTAGAGATGCAGGAGGACGAGGATGAGGGTGAGATTGATTTCCAGTTCGAGGACGTGGAGGGGGAGGAGCACCTGTCTGGAGAGGGCGAGGAAGAGGAGGACGAGAATGAGCAGGGTATTTCTCCTGGCAATCTTGATTCCAGCCTGTGTTTCTTCGAGTCCAGCATTTCTCATGATGTACTCTGCATATAAGTTAAATAAACAGGGTGACAATATACAGCCTTGACAAACTCCTTGTCCTATTTGGAACCAGTCTGTTGTTCCATGTCCAGTTCTAACTGTTGCTTCCTGACCTGCATACAAATTTCTCAAGAGGCAGATCAGGTGATCTGTTATTCCCATCTCTTTCATAATTTTCCATGGTTTATTGTGATCCACACAGTCAAAGGCTTTGGCATAGTCAATAAAGCAGAAATACATGCTTTTCTGGAACTCTCTTGCTTTTTCCATGATCCAGCGGATGTTGGCAATTTGATCTCTGGTTCCTCTGCCTTTTCTAAAACCAGCTTGAACATCAGGAAGTTCACGGTTCAGCTATTGCTGAAACCTGGTTGGAGAATTTTGAGCATTACTTTACTAGCGTGTGAGATGAGTGCAATTGTGCAGTAGTTTGAGCATTCTTTGGCATTGCCTTTCTTTGGGATTGGAATGAAAACTGACCTTTTCCAGTCCTGTGGAGAACACTCATACAGTCAAGCAAACTAAGATGTTGAGATTTTCACCGACATGAATTATACACACAGAAAACTGCTCCTGCATTCACTCACATATAAGTATTCATATATTAATCCACATATGAATGCCATCACATAGTCACATATATGAGCATACACATATAAACACACATTTCAATATAATGTCACATACTTACATGTTCATTCACATATACCCAAATTTACACATTCACAAAATGAGCTTATTCATATATTAACATGCTCAAACACACAAAACCCTCACAAATTTATTTACACAAAGAAAATTCCACATAAATGCACATGCTCATATTCAATAAAACTCAAAAACCTGCTCAAACACTCCATTAACACTTGAAGACATAAACACGTGCAAATAAACATATTGACATATTCACTCACATGATTAATTCATGTACACAGACTTGCCCACATACAATCACAAATTTGCTTCAAATTTACATCATGCTCACATACATGAACTTGCTTACACATTCAGTTCCACTCAGGAAAAATAATTATACATTAACACCTTCACACACAGCAACTTGATCATGCGTTAATCTACACACATGAACATGCTCCCATACATGCATGAGCTCATGCACTTAGATATGAACACGTGAATTCATTCACACACAAACAGACTTTCACTGTTGCACATTAACATGCTCAAAACACAAATGTGTTCACACTTTTATTTACATATGTTCATGCTCACACTCATGGGCATACTCAGATGTTCACTCATACATGAACATATGTAAACATGAACATTCCCAGACACACAAAGCATGTTTATATGTTACCTCCATAACAAGTCTACACTCTCACTTAAATTCCCACAAAAATACACATATTCTAATGGACTTGTATACTGACAAAGTTGTACACTTACATCCATTCCCTCTGACCTCTCACACACATTCATACATGCACATGCTCTCACATTTAACAGACAACATGCTAACACACGAATCACTCATGTATGATCAATTTCACATACATGAACAAGTTCACTTATTCACAAAGCCTGCATGCTCATAAACACACACATGTGTATTAACACAGACACTGCAAAATCACTCATGCTGAGACCTGGACATGATAACACATTCACATTTAGACAGGATCATATTCATATTCATTCACACAATCTCTCACACACAGATATGCATATATTCACTCACAGTTGCACATAGACACACTCACATTATCACTTCCACACAAGTGAACACACATTTAATCACACATAGACATAATCACATTCACTCACAGAAAAGAACACACACATTACCATGCCCTAACACAAGCATGTTTACATATTCATTAACACACACATGTTGCTATATCCACTTATAGTTGTATATTAATATGCACATATATATGTATCGATATACATATACATGCTCATGCATTTAATGACAGACTTTTTTCACAGTCACGCAAGCACAAATGTACAAAAACACAAATGCAAAGCATACATTCACTCACATTCATGAAAGTACATGATATGCTTACATATTCATTCAAACACAGGCATATGATCACATGTATATACTCAGTCATTTACACCCAAACATGAACATGTTCACATATACACACAGTGAACCTGATCACAAACTCACAAGTACACTCATTAAAACGGTTGTGTACATGCATATGATCAGCATTCACACATACATCCATGCATTGATTCAGAAATAGATGTACACAGTAACAAGTTCACACAGATCATCATGGTTACACCTTCACTCAGAGGTAAACATGCTACCATCATGCACATGCTTACAAATTCACTCAAAAATGTGAACACACAGAAACACACAAAAGCACGTTAATACACTGACATATGAACAGGCTCAATTCAGTCCTACACACAGACAAGCTTACATACATCCACAAATTAGACATTCACTCAAATGAACATGCTCAAAGATTTACTCCCATTCATAGATACGCTGACACATGGACAAATTCATTCAAATACAAATATGCTTAAACTAAAATAGTTACGCACTCACTCACACACCTCAATATGCTTTACATACACCGTGTCAGTCATAAATTTACATACATGAACATACTCCTCCTTAAGTTGTTCACAAACATGCACATTCAGTCACACATGCAAATGTGGGTACAGTCTCTTTCACACACATAGGTGCACACAAACACACACACACACACACTCACACATTGTGCCGCCCCCACATCAGGACCCAGTATTCTCAAAGCAGGCCTCTTTTGGCAGGCTGTTGCCCTCTTACCACATGAACTGTGGTGTGGGCTCCCAAATATTAACAACACTGGCTGGCTGTTTTGGATACAGATGCCCACATCTCCCTAATCCTAGTAAGCACTCATATTTTAAAACAAGCGTCCCCAACCTCTAGGATCTAATGCCTGATGATCTGAGATTAAGCTGATGTAATAATAATAGAAATAAAGGGCACAACAAATGTAATATACTTAAAACATCCCCCACCACCCTGGTGCATGGGAAAATTCTCTACCCAAAACCAGTCCCTGGTGCCAAAAATGTTTGTGACTGTTGCTTCAAAGGGATTCCCCAGAAGATGACTGGCTTGGGAGGATAATTAATTGAAAGGATGATTGTCTACTGAGGTTTTAAAATTGACTTAATTTTGCTAAAAGATGCTTCTGCCCTGGTTGTTCTCTCTGAAATTATCTCTTTTCCTGTTATTGGAATCAGCAGATAACCTCACGAAACAATCCTAAGGCTTCTATTCTACTAGTAGGCCCTGGCCAGTGGAAATTACTGAACTTTCCTCTACCCATGTGGGAGGTACTGACTAAAAGTAAAGCACTGAAGATTATGACCTGTCTTAGCCTTGTTAGTGAAAGGATACGGATCCCCACTTTGTGGTTTCCTGCTATGGCCTGTCCTCAAGCCACTACTAATGGGTAGAGGCTATCTATGGATTAGAGAGAATTAAAGGAGGCTGCTCCCTGTATCAGAGCCCCTCTACTAGGTATTGACATTATGAATCTCATACCGGAATGAATGACACTCAAGTAATATTGGTCAATGGTCCGGAGGCCTAGACTGGTCTAACATGTTCTCTTTGTTAAATGTGTCATAGGATAATTGAGCACAATTTGCCTTCCCCTTTGAGGATCAACAGTACACTTTTCCCAGTTGCCTGTAGGGTACATGAATACCTCTGGGATTTCACAAGGAATTTGCTGTCTGGATCTAGACTCCTGCTCTGCACCAGGCACCTCCCACAGAAACTCAGCTCTGGCATTGTACTGATGTCATCCTTGTCCCGGGACCTGGCTATGACTCTGTGTCACACACTGTCACCACTGTGAGTAAACACTTCACTGAGGGGATGGGCAATTGCCCTCCATAAGCTACAGGGAGCCTCCTAGTCTGTTCAATGTCTGGTCTATAATTGAAACTCAGAAGGGTAAACTAGTCTGCATTTGGTAGAAGAAAAGCTTCTCATGCCCCAACCTCCCATGTTGGTAAAGGAGATCCAACATTTGGTAGTAACATTCAATTCCAGTGCCAACCTCCAATATTTGCTGGTCCCTGTGTATGGAGCCACCCTCAGGACATCCACTTATCTGTGGGGACCCGAGCAACAACAGACACTAGATAAACTAAAGAAGTCTATCGTTTCAGCTCTCCCACTAGTGCTCTGAGAACAGGACTTACAGTTAGAAGTTTCAGCCACCCAAAAATTCATTTCTAGGATCCACTGGCCCACATGTCCATGGGTTTTTGGCATAAGCAACTTGCAGACTAAGTCCAAAAGTATTGGCCAATGGAGAGGCAACTTCCAGAGGTACACTGAGCCCTCACTGAAACTCAAAGCTCTACTGGAGCAGAGCCAGTTATGTTATGGGTTGAGATTCCTATTATGCCCTGGGTGATAGCAGAAGCTTCTCCCATACAAGCTGAGGTCTGTATTCAAATGGTAATGTATCTACTGGATTGAGCTAAACCTGGACTTACTAGAGTGTTGCAACTCCATGAGAAAATAGCCACATTCCCTGCCACTAAGTTAACTTGCCATAACCTCCTGGCCTTCTTTTTTTAATGTTTAATTAATCACATCTGTATAATGCTGAACATTTGATACGTTAAAATTTATTTTTATTCTATTTTTTTTATTGAACTCTAGATAGCATATTCAAAAGCAGAGACCTTACTATGCCAACAAAGGTTCATCTAGTCAAGGCTATGGTTTTTTCAGTGGTCATGTATGGATGTGAGAGTTGGACTGTGAAGAAGGCTGAGCACCGAAGAATTGATGCTTTTGAACTGTGGTGTTGGAGAAGACTCTTGAGAGTCCCTTGGACTGCAAGGAGATCCAACCAGTCCATTCTGAAGGAGATCAGCCCTGGGGTTTCTTTGGAAGGAATGATGCTAAAGCTGAAACTCCAGTACTTTGGCCACCTCATGCAAAGAGCTGACTCATTGGAAAAGACTCTGATGCTGTGAGGGATTGGGGGCAGGAGGAGAAGGGGACGACAGAGGATGAGATGGCTGGATGGCATCACTGACTCGATGGACCTGAGTCTGAGTGAACTCTGGGAGTTGGTGGTGGACAGGGAGGCCTGGCGTGCTGCGATTCATGGGGTTGCAAAGAGTCGGACACGACTGAGTGACTGATCTGATCTGATCTGAGTGATATACAATGTTGCATTAGTTTCAGGTATACAGCAAAGCGATTCAGTTATATATATGTATATACTCAGGTATATGGTAGCTCCTTTCGGCCTCCTCCCCTGACCTTGGACGTGGAGTAGCTCCTCTCCGCCGCTCCTGCACCATCGCTCCCGTGCCGTTGCTGCCGTGGCTAATTGCCAACATCCACTGGATCATCGAAAAAGCAAAAGAGTTTCAGAAAAACATCTATTTCTGCTTTATTGACTATGCCAAAGCCTTTGACTGTGTGGATCACAATAAACTGGAAACTTCTGAAGGAGATGGGGATACCAGACCACCTGACCTGCCTCTTGAGAAACCTCTATGCAGGTCAGGAAGCAACAGAACTGGGCATGGAACAACAGGTTGGTTCCAAATAGGAAAAGGAACATATCAAGGCTGTATAGTGTCACCCTGCTTAATTAACTTATATGCAGAGTACATCATGAGAAATGCTGGGCTGGAGGAAACACAAGCTGGAATCAAGATTGCTGGGAGAAATATCAATAACCTCAGATATGCAGATGACACCACCATTATGGCAGAAAGTGAAGAAGAACTAAAGAGCCTCTTGATGCAAGTGAAAGAGGAGACTGAAAAAGTTGGCTTAAAGCTCAACATTCAGAAAACTAAGATCATGGCATCCAGTCCCATCACTTCATGGCAAATAGATGGGGAAATAGTGGAAATAGTGGCTCACTCTTTTTCTGGGCTCCAAAATCACTGCCGATGGTGACTGTAGCCATGAAATTAAAAGACGCTTACTCCTTGGAAGGAAAGTTATGAGCAACCTAGACAGCATATTAAAAGGCAGAGACATTACTTTGTTCACAAAGGTCCATCTAGTCAAGGCTATGGTTTTTCCAGTAGTCATGCATGGTTGGTAGAGTTGGACTATAAAGAAAGCTGAGCACAGAAGAATTGATGCTTTTGAACTGTGGTGTTGGACATGACACTTGAGAGTCCCTTGGACTGCAAGGAGATCCAACCAGTCCATCCTAAAGCAGATCTGTCCTGGGTGTTCATTGCATGGACTGATGTTGAAGATGAAACTCCAATACTTTGGCCACCTGATGTGAAGAGCTGACTCATTTGAAAAGGCCCTGATGCTGGTAGAGATTGAGGGCAGGAGGAGGAGAGGATGAGATGGTTGGATGGCAACACCGACTCAAAGGACATGGGTTTGGGTAGACTCCGGCAGTTGGTGATGGACAGGGAGGCCTGGTGTGCTGCGGTTCATGGGGTCACAAAGAGTCGGACATGACTGAGTGACTGAACTGAACTGAACTGAACTCAGTTGTATGTATGTTTATATATATCTTACTTTTCAGATTCTTTTTCCTTATTGGTTATTACAAAATATTGAGTATAGTTTACTGTGTTAAATGTTACGTCTTTGTTGGTTATATATGTAATGTATAGTAGTATGTATATTGGAGAAGGCAATGGCACCCCACTCATTGCACCCAGTACTCTTGCCTGGAAAATCCCATAGATGGAGGAACCTGGTAGGCTGTAGTCCATGCGGTCGCTGGGAGTCAGACACGACTGAGTGACTTCACTTTGACTTTTCACTTTCATGCATTGGAGGAGGAAATGGCAACCCACTTCAGTATAGAGTGATTCCAGCCTAGAGAATCCCAGGGGTGGGGTAGCCTGGTGGGCTGCCATCTATGTGGTCGCACAGAGTTGGACACGACTGAAGCGACTTAGCAGCAGCAGCAGCAGTATGTATATGGCAACCCACTCCAGTGTTCTTGCCTGGAGAATCCCAAGCATGGCAGAGCTTGGTGGGCTGCCGTCTATGGGGTGCACAGAGTCGGACACGACTGAAGCGACTTAGCAGCAGCAGCAGTGTGTATATGTTAATTCTAAACGACTTTTTATTTTAGATTTCACTGTTTTGTATTTCACTTTTGATTCTTTTTTAAATGTATTTTTAGTTGAAGGATAATTGCTTTACAATGTTATGTTGATTGCTACTGTACAACAACGTGAATCAGCATATATTCCCTCCCTCCTACCCCCTCATCCCAGCCCTCTAGGTTGTCACAGAGCACCAGGCTGAGGTGCATGAGCCTAGAACCTGTTATACAGAGTGAAGTAAGTCAGAAAGAAAACAAATTCGTATATTAGCGCATATATATGGAATCTAGAAAAATGGTACTGATGAACCTCTGTGAAGGGCAGGAATAAAGACACAGACATAGAGAATGGACTTTTGGACACAGAAATGGAAGGGGACGGAAGAGTAAGATTGACGTGTGTGTGTGTGTGTGTGTGTGTGTGTAAAATAGATTCGCTAGTGGGAAGCTGCTGTATAGCACAGGGAGCTCAGCTCAGTGCTCTCTGCCTTCTATACAAGACTTCCATTAGTTTATCCATACAATACACCAATTTCTTCTAATGTTATTGAGGAGATAACAAAATAGCTTTTACAATCCTTGGGACCGTCACACGGTTTACACAGTCAGACTAAAGTTTGTACATCACTGTAATGCAAAATAACTATGGGCGTTACAAGAAAAGATTGCTTGGGTTTTTTATCTATCCTGTCATCCTCCAGTCCCACATCAAGGACTGTGGAGAGGACTTGGAGGGCAGTGGTCCTTCCAGTGGTCAAAATACTGCCCATGCTTTAGGTTATATTAAATTCGTGCCCCTATGGCATAACTGCGCCATATTTAAGTTCACAGCAAATGATGGGACCATCAACAGAGACAATTCTATTTCTGCTGGTGTGCAATTCCACACGAGATACAACCCAATTATTGGTTTTCACAGGCATGAGAGCACAGGCAATGCCATGAATAGAGAAGAAACATTCACCTGGTACTTTCATTTTTTCCTGTCTCCCTCGGACAAAACCCAGAGCTTAGCCACCTCCTTCTTGATCCTGATGAGAACCTGATGTGAACCAGTGATTCTGAAACCATCCTTTAGCCTGTGTTCATCATCATCCAGTATAAAGCCAAGCAAACCACTCTCTGGAGAAATAGGTGACCTTATCAGCCACCCTGGTACTTTGCTCCTCAAAAGGCACCGTGGAACCCAGGAGGTGGACCTAAACCCCTCCCAGACCAGACCATGTGAACAATACCAGGGACAATCAGGCTCCCTACTGCTGGCTATAGGTGACCTCCAACTTTAAGTCCTATCCTGTTACCATGGTCCTTCTCACCTGAGAAGTTCCTACCCTTGCTAGTGTTGACTCTATGTCTCTTGGCGGTTCACCCAGCCCTAGTAATCTCCGCACTACTGTTGACAAGGTCTGTCTGGAAACTATACCACATGCACCTAACAGGGTGTCTTACAACACAGGTCAGATTGGAGGCAATGGGAACCATGCTGTTGGCTATTCACATTGGTCAGTCCTGCTAAATGACCACAGATACCAACACTGAGGCTAGCAACCTTCTCCTGTCTCTTCTACTACAAGCAACACCCATTCTGGGTAAGCTAGACTCTTTAGATACCACTTGTGACTCATAGATGGTTCTAAACCCTCAGGGCCAACTCTGGCCTCAAATCAGATGAGACTGACTGTGATTAAGTAGTGCCATTAACCACATAGAGCCACTGCCTCTTGAGATTTATGTAAGGAATTTCCCAGAGATAGTATGTACCCAGTATTACAACCAGGATGCTTGTGATGAGTGCAATCATATGAAAAGTGCTGTAATGCAGAGCTATACCAACAAACTCTATGGGATTACAGTTAGATAAAATTATAGCTCTTGCTAATCCCTGACAATAATGACTAATGTAAACCCTACCAAAATGTATATCTTTACAAATGTTGGTTTCTTATCAGTTGTTAATATAACGTCTTTTCCTCTCTTTCCAGTACAAGTCCCATTTATTGAAGCTTGCACTCAAAGAAGTTCGTCTAAGTGACCAAGGACAATTTACCATGAATTTCCTCCCTGGTTGGGAATTTACTTTATTTATTGACTTGATAATATTATTGTTTTGTTTTTATTTTTGGCTGTACTAGGTCTTTGTTGCTGCACGGGCTTTTCTTTAGTTGTGGCAAGTGGGCCTATAATTCGTTGTAGTGCAGGGCTTCTCATTATGGTGACTCCTCTTATTGTGGAGCTCGGGCTCTAGGGCATGTGGGCTTCATAGTTGTTGCTCATGAGCTCAATAGTTGCAGTTCCTGGGCTCCCGAGCACAGTCTTAATAGCTGTGGTGCACAGACTTAGCTGCTCCACGCTACGTGGGATATTCCTAGACAGGGTTCAAAACCTTAAAACATTGGCAGGTGGATTCTTTACCACTGATCCACCAGGGAAGCCCCATGGCCACTTATAATTTGTATGTGTATATATGTATGCACACACATGCACACACACACACACACACACAGCATACTTACTTATTAGGAAAGGAATGTATACAACATAATATCCAGGACAAGGCATATCTAAAGAGTCAGGAGCTTCATCCAGTCTGGAAATTCTTTTCTAGCCTAATTGTCTTCCAATATCAACTTCAAAGTTTCCATCACACTCAGTGGGAGTGGGCCTTTCAACAATTCCAATGCTTACTGCCCACAGGAAACAATCATAGCCTTTGAGTGTGACAGCAAAGAAATTCTCCTGAAAACTGAAAAATTTCAAATCCCATAGAGACATCTAACCACTCTCTATATGAGAGTTTTTCCATCCAAATCGATGGTACTTGTTTACAACTATTGAAAATTCATCAGGCTTACCAAGAGCATCATTAATAAGGACTTGGGAAGTATTGGGAGGGAAACTGCAGCCCAATTTTACTCTTCTGGGGGATCATAAAACATACCCATCCTGTCTTACAGAACAATAATGATAAGCCCAGTAGCAGAGCTAACCTGGGAGGAAATCTATTGAGTTAGTCACATGACCACCTCCCAAGAGGCCACCTCTGAGGCTATAAAAGTAACATAAACAGCTGCCAAAGACTTCGCTGTAGCTCAAACTGTTAAGAATCTGCCTGCGATTCAGGAGACCAGGGTTCGATCCCTGGGTCAGGAAGATCCTCTGGAGAAGGGAATGGCGATCCACTCCAGTATTCTTGCCTGGACAATCCCATGGATATAGAAGCCTGGCAGGTTACAGTCCATGGGGTTGCAAAGAGTCAGACATGACTGAGCGACTAACACACACACACATACACACACAGCTGCCAAAGAAAAATTCCCCGAGAGGGACCTAATGGGCCAAATGTATAATATAGTTGATACCGATTTTTGAAATAACTTGGCCCACCAGGCTATTTGTTATGGGTACTTGGTAGGAAACTCAAGCAATAATCACACCAATCTGAACAAGAAGGAACATACAATTGCCCACCAGAATAGGCCTTCTTATTGCCTTAGTAACGGCAATACATAAGATGTAAAAGAAAAAAACTTAAAGAAAAAAAAAAAGTTTGTCCTTTTCTCCTCCTTGAGAATTCCAGACACCTATCTGTTCCTTGAGAGCCTTAACTAGACCCTTTTCTCCTCCACGGGGACCCCGGACTTCTTATCAACCTACCTAGGAGTTGTCTCTCTCAGTATGTTGATGTGTGTGAATGATGTGTGAGTATGCTGCTGCTGCTGCTGCTGCTAAGTCGCTTCAGTCGTGTCCAACTCTGTGTGACCCCATAGACGGCAGCCCACCAGGCTCCCCCATCCCTGGGCTGTGTGTGTGAGTACAAATGTATGCTATTGTGTCTATCAGTGTATGAGCATATTTCTTTGGGTGACCCATTTAATATGCATGTATCAGTTCAGTTCAGTCGCTCAGTCGTGTCCGACTCTTTGCAACCCCATGAATTGCAGCATGCCAGGCGTCCCTGTCCATCACCATCTCTCGGAGTTCACTCAAACTCACGTCCATCGAGTTGGTGATGCCATCCAGCCATCTCATCCTCTGTCGTCCCCTTCTCCTCCTGCCCCCAATCCCTCCCAGCATTAGAGTCTTTTCCAACGAGTAACTCTTCACATGAAGTGGCCAAAGTACTGGAGTTTCAGCTTTAGCATCATTCCTTCCAAAGAACACCCAGGGCTGACCTCCTTCAGAATGGACCGGTTGGGTCTCCTTGCAGTCCAAGGGACTCTCAAGAGTCTTCTCCAACACCACAGTTCAAAAGCACCAATTCTTCGGTGCTCAGCTTGCTTTATGGTCCAACTCTCACATCCATACATGACCACTGGAAACACCATAGCCTTGACTAGACGGACCTTTGTCGGCAAAGTAATGTCTCTGCTTTTTAATATGCTATCTAGGTTGGTCATAACGTTTCTTCCAAGGAGTAAGCGTCTTTTAATTTCATGGCTGCAGTCACCATCTGCAGTAATTTTGCAGCCCAAAAAGATAGTCAGCCACTGTTTCCCCATCTATTTCCCATGAAGTGATGGGACCAGATGCCATGAACTTTGTTTTCTGAATGTTGAGCTTTAAGCCAATTTTTTCACTCTCCTCTTTCACTTTCATCAAGAGGCTTTTTAGTTCCTCTTCACTTTCTGCCATAAGGGTGTGTGAGCATATTTCTTTGTATGAATGTGTGAATGTGACGTGTGAGTGATTTGAGTGTGCATAAGTGGGAGCACATGTTTCAGTGAATATGCAAATATGTCCGTGTGTGAGCACATTCAGGCTTTACAGGTGGTGCTAGTGGTGAAGAACCTGCCTGCCAATGCAGGAGAGGCAAGAGATGCGGGTTTGAACCCTGGATAGTGAAGATGCCCTGGAGGAGGGCACAGCAATCCACTCCAGTATTCTTGCCTGGAGAATCCCATGGACAGAGGAGCCTGGCAGGCTACAGTCAGTAGCGTCATACAGAGTCAGACACAACTGAAGTGACTTAGCACACATGCATGTGAGCATGTTCATGTGTGAGTGAACCTGAGTGTAAGAGTCTCTTTGTGTGGGAATGTACCAGCGTGTTCATGTGTAAAAAAACGTGAGCACGTCCACATGTGTCAACATGTTGATGCAAAAATGTAAGACTATGAGTAAGTATGTTCAAGAGTGAATGTGTCAGCATGTATCTGAGTAAGTGAATGTATGACAATTCTTATGTGTGTTATAGATTTAATGGGAAAGTGTGACTGAATGTGTGAGCATGGGTTTGAGTGTGTTTCTTCCCCCTGGGTTTTTTTCAGGACTGCATGTCCACATGGTGAAATGTAAGGCACTGTGCACAAATAAGCTTTTCTTCTCTATTGGCTCAAAACTGTCTATAACCAGCTGTACAGCTAGGGCACATTATTCTCTGTAAATAACATCCCACCCCTCCTATAGAAACATGTGTGACTCTCATGATTCACCCTGCTGGCTTCACTGCAGGCTAACTGCCCAGAAGCTGACCTGCAAAGAGAGAAATAAGTTATCCCAAGTCGAACGCTTTAGAAAGCAAAGTGCTATTGGGAATAATTGTTTGAATAACAGCTGAGAAGTAAATGGGGCTCTGTGTTAGGTCAAATCCCAGACACTAGCATTTAGGGTTACCATGATCAAGCCCCAGCAAAGTGCTTACAGGAGTTGCTATAAACACAGCCCTTTATTCCAACCATTCAGACCCCACCCCCCACAAACATGCCATTAGAGAATGGAAGCTATGTATGTCAGTTAAGAAAATCTAGCAGGCCCAGGGAGCCAGGGACCCCACCGGCCCCAAGGTCATACTTCTCATTCTAGACCATTTAGTGCCACTCAGACAGCCATCCCTTTGGGTGGGATCCAGAAGACCCTAAAGGGCCAGCACAGGGCCTGGTCGAGAGACTCCCAGCGATAAGAGCAAATGGGAGCTGAAATACAGTCCACATTCTCCTCATCAAGCTGCGTGCCCTGGCTCTGAGATGCAGCCCAAAAGACGGGAGACATGTTCTACTTTATCTTCCCAGAGAGGACGCCTTATGTGCTAGAAGGGATCTGCATGAGAACGTAGTGGAAGTATCCATACATCTCAAAAAGGCAAATTAAAAGTGTTACGGACTGCGTGTTGGTGTACTCCAAATACAAATATGTACAGCCTGGGGGGAGTGCCACTGGTAAGGTGCAGCTGGTTTGCTGCATTTCAGCTCTTTTCAACCTAACACAAAACTCTTTTTTTTTTTTTTTAATTTTATTTTATTTTTTAACTTTACAATATTGTATTGGTTTTGCCATATATCGAAATGAATCTGCCACAGGTATGGTATGGGGAGGGAGGAGGGAGGAGGGTTCAGGACGGGGAACCCATGTATACCTAACACAAAATTCGTAAGTGTCATGACTTCCCTGGTGGTGCGCTGGCTAAGACTGCACTCCCAACGCAGGGGGCCCAGGTTTGATCCCTGGTCAGGGAACTAAATCCCACATGCCACAATTAAATAGTATGCCACAACTAAAGGTTCCACATGCTGCAAATAAAGATCCCACGTGCCACAACTAACGATCCTGCATGCCACAACTAAAGATGCCATGTGCCACAACTGAAGATCCTGCGTGTTGCAACTAAAAAGACCTTGCGTGCTGTACGTGAAAGATCCCACATGCCACAATGAAAGTTCTGCATGCCACAAATAAAAAGATTCCACATACCCCAACTGAAGATCCTGCATGCCACAACTAAAAGATCCCACATGCCACAACTAAAAGATCCCACATGCCACAGCAAAGATCCCAAATGCTAGAAAGAAAAGATCCTACATGCCACCACAGGGATCCTGCATGTCACAATTGAAAAGATCCCACATACCACAACTAAAAAGATGTCACAAGCCCCAAATAAAAGATCCCATGTGAAACAACAAAGATCCCCTATGCCACAACTAAACAGATCTGAAATGCTGCAAGTAAAAAAATCTTGTTTGCTGCAACAAATGATCACCTATGCTGCAACACATATCCCACACACCACAATAAAAATCACATGTATCACAACTGAAATGATCCCACATGCTGCAACTAAAAGATTCCTCATGCCACAACTAAAACATCCCACATGCGAGAAATAAAACGATCTTGCATGCTGCAACAAAGATCCTACATGTGACAATTTATAAGATCTGCATGCTACAACTAAGATCCCACATGCTGCAAAAAAAAAAAAAAAAATCTTTCATGCTGCATAAAAGATCCCACATACCACAATTTAAAAGATTCCATGCCACAATAAAGATTCTGCCTGTGACAATTAAAAATATCCAGCATGCCACAACTAAAGATCCCACATGCTGCAGTTGACGATTCCACATGCAGCAACAAAGATCCCATATACCACAATTATAAAGATCTCATATGACACAGTGAAGATCCCACAAGCCACAACAAAGATCCCACATGCTGCAACTAAGATCCCACATACTGCTCACATATCCCAATACCACAACCAAAAGATCCCACATGCCACAACTGAAGTTCTTGCATGCTGCATAAAGATCCTGCATGCCACAACTAAAAAGATCTCACATTCTGAAACTAAAATATCCTGCGGGCCACAAATAAAATGATTCCCCATAATGCAACTAAAGATCCTGCCTGCCACAACTAAAAGATCTACACGCCACAACGATCTCACACGCCACAATTAAAAAGATCCCTCAGCTGCAACAAATATCCTGCATGCCCCAGTTAAAAAGATCCCACATCCCACAACCAAAAATATCTCACATGCTGCAACTAAAAGATCCTGCATGCCACAACAAAGATCCCATATACTGCAACAAATTTCCTACTTACCCCAATGAAAGATCCCATATGCTGCAACTAAAGATCCTGCATGCAGCACCTAAAAAATATCCCATATGCCCCAACTAAAGATCCACATGCACTACAAAGATCCCACATACCATGACTAAAGGATCCTGATGCTGCAACGAAAGATCCCGCATGCCACATCTGAAGATCCTGCATGTCAAATCTATAAAGATCTGGCAGGCTGGAACTAAAAGATCATGCATGCCACAGTGAAGATCTTCCATGCCACAAATAAAAAGATTCCCCACACTTGAACTAAAGATCTTGCATGGCACAACTAAAAGATCTCATATGCCACAAATAAAAAGATCCTTCATGCCACAACAAAGACCCTATGCCACAATTAAAAAGATTCTGCATGTCGCCAACAAAGATCCCACATACCACAACAAAGAGTCCACATATCACAACTACAAAGATCCCACATGGCACAACGAAGATCCTGCCTGCCACAATTTGAAAACCCTGAAAACTGCAACAAAGATCTCACATGCTACAACTAAAGATCCTACATGCCACAACAAGGATCCCACACACCACAAATAAAGATACCTCATGCTGCAACACACATCCTGCATGCCACAGCTAAAAAAACTCACATGCTGCAACTAAAAAGATTTCACATGCCCCAACAAAATGATCCCACATGCCCAAAATAAAAAGATATCCCACATGCTGAAACAAAGTTCCTACACAGAACAATTAAAAAGATCACGCATGCCACCACTAAAGATGCCACATGCTACTACAAAGATTCCACATGCCAGAAGAAAAATCACACATGCCACGACCAAAAGATCCTGCATGCTGCAACTAAAAGATCCCATGTTGCAGCAAAGATCCCACATATCACAACAAAAAAGATCCCACATGACGAACCGAAGAGCCTGCCTGCCACAATTAAAACTACCCCACATGCTGCAACAACAGTCCCACATGGTACAGTTAAAGATCCCACATGCCACAAGAAAATCCCATATGCTGCAACAAAGATCCCACATTCAGCAACTAAAATATCTCACATGCTCCAACTAAAAGATGCTGAATGCCACACTAAAAGTTCCCACATGCCACAAGAAAGTTACCACATGCTTCAACTTAAAGATACCACAACTAAATGGTCCCACATCCTACAACTAAGATCCCATATGCTGTAAGAAAGATCCCAATACTACAACTAAAAGATCCAGCAAAGGTCCTACGTGCTGCAAGAAAGATGCCACGTGATGCAACAAAGATCACACAACTAAAAATAGCCTCAGTTCAGTTCAGTCGCTCAGTCGTGTCACCTACATGCCACAAATTAAAGATCCTACATGCCACCAGCTAAAAGATCCAACATGCTACAACAAAGATCCAAGATTCCACAACAAAGATCTGATAAGTCACAAATAAAAAAGATTGCACATAGCACAATGATGACCCTGCCTGTCGCAATTAAAAAGACTCCACATGCCACAACAAAGATATCAACTAAAACAACTAAAGATCCATATGCTGCAACATATTCCCACATGCTGCAATGAAGATCCCACATTCTGTAACTAAAAATATCTTGCATGCCCCAACTAAAAGATGCTGCATAATGCAACTAAAGATCTCACGTACCACACTAAAATAACCCACATGCCAAAACTAAGATCCTAATACCAAAACTAAAAGATCTCGCATGCTGCAACAAAGATCCCACATACCAAAACTTTTTAAAAGATACTGTATGCCACATTTAAAGATATCCCATAACACAACTAAAGATCCCACATACTACAACAAAGATGCCATATAATAGAACTATAAAGATCCCACATACCACAACAAAGATCCAACATACCACAACAGAAAGATCTCACATGCCGCGATACAATCCCACAGGCGGCAATGAAGAACAAGCGTGACCTAACTAAAAGGGTCTTACATGCCACAAGTAAAAGATCCAACATGCTAGAACTAATAGAGTCAACGTGTAGCAACAAAGATCCCACATGCCAAACTAAAAGATCCTGCATACCACAACTAAAAGATCTCACATGCCACAAAAAAGATCATTCATGCCAGAACAAAGATGCCACATATGAAGACTAAAAGATCCTGCATGCCACAACTAAAAGAGCCCACGTGCAGCAACTATAGAGATTCCTCATGCCACAACAAAAAGATTCTGAATGCTGCAACTAAAGGTCCTGCATGTCAAAACTAAAGATTTCACATGCTGCAACAGATATTCCATGTGCCACAACAAATATTGCAAACATCACAACTAAAACGATTTCACAGGGCACAATGAAGATCCTTCCTGCCACAATTAAAAAGACCCTGAATGCCACAACAAAGGTCCCCACTACCATAACTACATGTCCACATGCTGCAACAAAAATCCCTCATGCTACAACTAAAGATCCCACATGTGGCAACGAAATCCTACATGCTAAAAAGATCCTGCATTCTGCATCTAAAAATACCTCGCATGCTCCAACTAAAAGATGCCACGTGCTGCAACAAAATGATCCCACATGCCACAATTATGATCCCACATGCCACAGCTAAAATAACCTGCATACTACAACAAAATGACCCGCATGTCACAACAAAGGACCCCGCTACCACAACTAAAGATCCACATACTGCAACAAGATCCTACATGATACAATTAAAGATCCCACATGCCATGCCGCAACAAAATCTCACCTGCTGCAAATAAGATACCACAGTCTGCAACTAAAAATATCTCACATCCTCCACCTAAAAGATGCCATGTACCACAACTAAGAACTCCCACATACTATAACTAAATGACCCCACATATCACAACTAAGATCCCACGTGATACAACCAAATGACCCTGCATACCACAAGAAAGATCTCACAGCTGCAATTATTAGATCTCAATAACCACAACTAAAAGATCCCACATGCCACAACTAAAAGATCCTGCATGCCACAACGAAGATCCTGCATGCCACAAAATAAAGATACCCCGTTCTGCAACTGAAGTTTCTGCATGCCACAACTAAAAGATCCCGCATGTCACAATTCAAAAGTCCCACATACCACAACTATAAATATCTCACATTCTGCAACTAAAAAGACCTTGCATGTCCCAACTGAACTATCCCACATGTCACAATTAAAAAGCTCTGTCATGCTGCCAAAAAAAAAAAAAAAAAAAATCCAACATGCTGCAGCAAAGATCCCACATACCACAACAAAGATCCCACATATCACAACTAAAAACACCCCATATGGCACAATGAAGATCCTGCCTGCCACAATTAAAGACTCCAGAGGCCTTGACAAAGATCCCAAATGCTACAACTAAAGATCCCACATGCCTCAACAAAATTCCACATGCTGAAAGAAGATCCTGCATTCTGCAGCTAAAAATATCTCGCATGCTCCAAAAGATGCTGTATGCCACAGCAAAGATCCCACATGCTACAAATAAAGATCCCATATGCTGCAATAAAATCTGAGAAGCTGCAATGAAGATCCTACATTCTGCAATTAAAAATACCTCGCATGCTCCAACTAAAAGATCCCACATGCAGCAACAAAGATCCCACATATTAAAACTAAAAAGATCCCACATGGCACAGCGAAGATCCTGCCTGCCACAATTAAAAAGACCCTGAATGCCGCAACCAAGATCCCACATGCTACAGCTAAAGATCCCACATGCCTCAACAATATTCCACATGCTGCAACAAAGATCCTGCATTCTGGAACTACAAACATCTCACATGCTCTGATTAAAAGATGCTACAAGCCACATCTAGAAGATCCCACGTGCTGTGACAAAGATCCCACATACCAAAACTGAAAGATTCTGTATGCTGTAACTTAAGATCCCCACGCCACAATTAAATTCCTGCTTGCTGTAACTAAAAAGATCCCACGTGCCCCAACTAAAGATCCACATGCCACTACAAAGATCCCACATAGCACCACTAAAAGATCCTACAGGCCACAACTAAAGATCCCACATGCTGCCACCAAATAGCCTACATGCCACAACTAAAATATCCCACATGCTACAAATAAAAAGATCCTGCATGCTGCAACAAAGATTCTGCATAGCACCATTAAAAAGATCCCACAGGTTGTACCAAGATCTCACATGTGGCAACTAAAACACCTTGCATCTCTCAACTAAAATGTCCCACATGTCACAAGTAAAAAGCTAACTCGAATGCCACAAGAAAGGTCTTACATGCCACAACCAAAAAGATCCAGCAAGCCACAACTAAAAGACCCTGCATGCTGCAACAAAGATCCCACATGCTATAACTAAAGATCCCGCATGTCACAACAAAATCGGACATGTTGCAACAAAGACCTCACATTCTCCAACTAAAAATATCTTGCATGTTCCAACTAAATGATCCCACATGCCTGAACTAAAATATCTCACATGCCGCAGCTATGATCCCATATACTGCAACAAATATCCCAACATCGCAGCTAAAAGATCCCACATGCCACAACAAAGATCCCATGGGCCACAACAAAGATCCCACATACCAAAATGAAAAGATCCCATATGCCACAACTAAAGATCCCCCATGCTGCAACAAAGATCCCATATACCACAACTATAAATATCCCCCACGCTACAATGAAGAGTCTGCCTGCCACCATTAAAAAGATCCTGTGTGCCACAACAAAGATCCCACATACCGCAGGTAAAGACCTCATGTGCTACAACAAAATCCTATATGCTGCAATGCAGATCATGCATGTGGCAACTAGAAGGATCTTGCATTTCCCAACGGATAGATGCCACATGCTGTGACTAAAATATCCCACATACCACAACTAATAGATTCTGCATGGTGCAACTAAGATCCTGCAAACCAAAACTAAAAGATTCTGTATGTAGCAACTAAAGATGCCCCATGCCACAACTAAAGATCTTGCTTACTGCAACTAAAAGATCCCGCATGTCACAACTAAAAGTTCCTACGTGACACAATAAAGATCCCACATATCGCAACAAATATCCCCATAAAACAAGTAGATCTCACAAGCTGCACCTAAACATATTCTTCATTCTGCAACTAAAAGATCCTACATGCAACAACTAACAGATCACACATGCTGTAACTAAAGATTTACATGCAACTACAAAGATCCCACACACTACAACTAAAAGATCCCCCATGCCACAACCAAAGATCCTGCATGCCACCACAAAATCCCACACACCAAAGCTAAAAGATCCCATAGGCTGCAGCTAAACAACCCGCAAACTAAAAATAAATATCCCACATGCCCTGACTTAAGAGATGCTGCATGAAAGCAATGAAGATCTCATGTGCCACAACTAAGACCCAACATAAACTAATAAGTTAAATACGTATTTTTTAATTTATTTATTTTAATTGGAGGCTAATTACTTTACAATATTGTATTGGTTCTGCTCCACATCAACATGAATCCGCCACGGGCGTACACGTGTTCCCCATCCTGAACTCCCACCTCCCACCCCCCTATCCCCATCCTGAACCCCCCTCCCACCTCCCTCCCCATACCTTCCCTTCAGGTCATCCCAGTGCACCAGCCCCAAGGATCCTGTATTGAACCTGGACTGGTGATTTGTTTCTTATATGATATTATACATGTTTCCATTACATTCCCCCAAATCATCCCACCCTTTCCCTCTCCCACAGAGTCCAAAAGACTGTTCTATAAATCTGTGTCTCTTGTGCTGTCTTGCATACAGGGTTATTGTTACCATCTTTCTAAATTCCATATATATGCGTTAGTATACTGTATTGGTGGGCCATGGTGGAGAGATTTGACAGAATGTGGTCCACTGGAGAAGGGAATGGCAAACCACTTCAGTATTCTTGCCTTGAGAACCCCATGAACAGTATGAAAAGGCAAAATGATAGGATACTGAAAGAGAAACTCCCCAGGTCAGTAGGTGCCCAATATGCTACTGGAGATCAGTGGAGAAATAACTCCAGAAAGAATGAAGGGATGGAGCCAAAACAAAAACAATACCCAGCTGTGGATGTGACTGGTGATAGAAGCAAGGTCCAATGCTGTAAAGAGCAATATGGCATAGGGACCTGGAATGTCAGGTCCATGAATCAAGGCAAATTGGAAGTGGTCAAACAAGAGATGGCAAGAGTGAATGTCGACATTCTAGGAATTAGCGAACTGAAATGGACTGGAATGGGTGGATTTAACTGAGATAACCATTGTATCTACTACTGCGGGTAGGAATCCCTCAGAAGAAATGGAGTGGCCATCATGGTCAACAAAAGAGTCCGAAATGCAGTACTTGGATGCAATCTCAAAAACGACAGAATGATCTCTGTTCGTTTCCAAGGCAAACCATTCAATATCACAATAATCCAAGTCTATGCCCCAACCAGTAAGGCTGAAGAAGCTGAAGTTGAACAGTTCTATGAAGACCTACAAGACCTTTTAGAACTAACACCCAAAAAAGATGTTCTTTTCGTTATAGGGGACTGGAATGCAAAAGTAGGAAGTCAAGAAACACCTGGAGTAACAGGCAAATTTGGCCTTGGAATACGGAATGAAGCAGGGCAAAGACTAATAGAGCTTTGCCAAGAAAATGCACTGGCCATAACAAACACCCTCTTCCAACAACACAAGAGAAGACTCTATACATGGACATCACCAGATGGTCGACACCGAAATCAGATTGATTATATTCTTTGCAGCCAAAGATGGAGAAGCTCTATACAGTCAGCAAAAACAAGACCAGGAGCTGACTGTGGCTCAGACCATGAACTCCTTATTGCCAAATTCAGACTTAAATTGAAGAAAGTAGGGAAAACCACTAGACCATTCAGGTATGACCTAAATCAAATCACCTATGATTATACAGTGGAAGTGAGAAATAGATTTAAGGGCCTAGATCTGAGAGATAGAGTGCCTGATGAACAATGGAATGAGGTTCATGACATTGTACAGGAGACAGGGATCAAGACCATTCCCATAGAAAAGAAATGCAAAAAAGCAAAATGGCTGTCTGGGGAGGCCTTACAAATAGCTGTGAAAAGACGAGAAGCGAAAGGCAAAGGAGAAAAGGAAAGATATAAACATCTGAATGCAGAGTTCCAAAGAATAGCAAGAAGAGATAAGACAGCCTTCTTCAGCAATCAATGCAAAGAAATAGAGGAAAACAACAGAATGGGAAAGACTAGGGATCTCTTCAAGAAAATCAGAGACACCAAAGGAACATTTCATGCAAAGATGAGCTCGATAAAGGACAGAAATGGTATGGACCTAACAGAAGCAGAAGATATTAAGAAGAGATGGCAAGAATACACAGAAGAACTGTACAAAAAGATCTTCACAACCCAGATAATCACAATGGTGTGATCACTCACCTAGAGCCAGATATCCTGGAATGTGAAGTCAAGTGGGCCTTAGAAAGCATCAGTACGAACAAAGCTAGTGGAGGTGATGGAATTCCAGTTGAGCTATTCCAAATCCTGAAAGCTGATGGTGTGCAAGTGCTGCAGTCAATATGCCAGCAAATTTGGAAAACTCAGCAGTGGCCACAGGACTGGAAAAGGTCAGTTTTCATTCCAATCCCAAAGAAAGACAATGCCAAAGAATGCTCAAACTACCGCACAATTGCACTCATCTCACATGCTAGTAAAGTAATGCTCAAAATTCAAGCCAGGCTTCAGCAGTATGTGAACCCTGAACTTCCTGATGTTCAAGCTGGTTTTAGAAAAGGCAGAGGAACCAGAGATCAAATTGCCAACATCCGCTGGATCATGGAAAAAGCAAGAGAGTTCCAGAAAAGCATCTATTTCTGCTTTATCGACTATGCCAAAGCCGTTGACTGTGTGGATCACAATAAACTGTGGAAAATTCTTCAAGAGATGGGAATACCAGACCACCTGATCTGCCTCTTGAGAAATTTGTATGCAGGTCAGGAAAAAACAGTTAGAACTGGACATGGAACAACACACTGGTTCCAAATAGGACAAGGAGTTTGTCAAGGCTGTATATTGTCACCCTGTTTATTTAACTTATATGCAGAGTACATCATGAGAAGCGCTGCACTGGAAGAAACACAGGCTGGAATCAAGATTTCTGGGAGAAATATCAATAACCTCAGATATGCAGATGACACCACCCTTATGGCAGAAAGTGAAGAGGAACTTAAAAGCCTCTTGGTGAAAGTGAAAGTGGAGAGTGAAAAAGTTGGCTTAAAGCTCAACATTCAGAAAACCAAGATCATGGCATCTGGTCCCACCACTTCATGGGAAATAGATGGGGAAACAGTGGAGACAGAGTCAGACTTTATTTTTCTGGGCTCCAAAATCACTACAGATGGTGACTGCAGCCATGAAATTAAAAGACGCTTACTCATTGAAGGAAAGTTATGACCAACCTAGATAGCATATTCAAAAGCAGAGACATTACTTTGCCAACAAAGGTTCGTCTAGTCAAGGCTATGGTTTTTCCTGTGGTCATGTATGGATGTGAGAGTTGGACTGTGAAGAAGGCTGAGCACCAAAGAATTGATGCTTTTGAACTGTGGTGTTGGAGAAGACTCTTGAGAGTCCCTTGGACTGCAAGGAGATCCAACCAGTCCATTCTGAAGGAGATCAGCCCTGGGATTTCTTTGGAAGGAATGATGCTAAAGCTGAAACTCTAGTACTTTGGCCACCTCATGCGAAGAGTTGACTCATTGGAAAAGATTCTGATGCTGGGAGGGATTGGGGGCAGGAGGAGAAGGGGACGACAGAGGATGAGATGGGTGGATGGCATCACTGACTCGATGGACGTGAGTCTGAGTGAACTCCGGGAGTTGGTGGTGGACAGGGAGGCCTGGCGTGCTGCGATTCTTGGGGTCACAAAGAGTTGGACATGACTGAGCGACTGATCTGATCTGATCTGATACTGTATTGGTGCTTTTCTTTCTGGCTTACTTCACTCTGTATAATAGGCTCCAGTTTCATCCACCTCATTAGAACTGATTCAAATGTATTCTTTTAAAATTACAATTAAAAAGTCATTAAAAATACCCTCAAATGTCTACAAATGAACTATCTATGAAACAGAAACGGACTAGCAGACATAGAGAACAAACTTGTGGTTGCCTAGCCTGGGTGGGGGGAGGTTGTAGGGGAGGAATGGATTGGGAGTTTGGGTCTAGCAGATGGAAACTTATACATAGAATGGGTAAACAACAAGGTCGTACAGTATAGCACAGGGAATTATATTAAATATCCTGTGATAAACCACAATGAAAACTAATGTAAAAAAGAATGTCTATATATGTAAAACTGAGTCACTCTGTTGTGCACCTGAAGTTAACACAACATTGAAAATCAACTATACTTCAAAAACAAAACAAAACAAAACAAAAACAAAAAAACCCCTCAAGTGCCTAGAAGCAGGTTTCTTCTTTTATGTGGACTAAGACGGACACGATATCCTGTCAGCACCCTGTCAAAAATCTAAACCAGCTTCATTTGCAAGGCTTTTGCTGAAACAGAGAAGTCACTGGTTATCGGTAAATATCACATAGTTTCCCAGAGAACAAACAGCAGAGAATACCCCAGCTGTCACCTTTTGAGGGCCGTGCCTTCTCCGGCACACATACAGACGCATATAGTCCTATGTATGCACATTCTTTCCCCTGCTCCCTTCTCTTCATATGGTGAGTGAGCCAGAAGCACGCACTGAGGCAGCCTCTTCCTCTTCTCCTCTCCAGCTTTTCTCCAGAGGATGGGGCACAAAGACTGGGTCAATGTCACCAGGCAGGATGAGAGGCTGGGATAGAGTGCAGGCATTTGGGCAAGTGGAGAGGAGAGGAAGCAGGCAGAGGGCAGCCGACAGAAAAAAAGAATTACTTCAACCCCCTAAAGAGCCCCATCTTGGAGTCAGCATGGACACAGCTCTCCATGTTGGTGGGGATCCATCCAGGGGCAGCTGACTGCGCCAGGAAAAGTAATCTTCCACCCTCAGTGCCCTCCTGAGCTGAGCTAACAAGCCTACATTCTCCTGCACAAAGTCACATTATCTGAGCTGGGAATGACATTTTGTTGTCACAACCATGTTAACCTTTCTCTTGTATACCTGTTTTTAGAACTGGGAATATGGCTTGACACAAAGAGAGAACCTTCTGGCTTTACCCAAAAAATTCATTTCAGATTCTTAGGCTTTAAGGCTGTCTTCTCAAAGACATTCATCCTGGGAACTGGCATTTCTCTCATTAATCATGTGCTTCCAGCCTGGAGGTGTCTTGGATGAGTATACTCAAGTACCCAGCCTGAGCCCTACAGGTATCTGGCCTTCCCAAAGCTTTCTGATGTGTCAACCAGGATACCAGAGACTTTTAGCAGGTAGGTTTCCTTCCCAAGGGCATGGGAATGGGAACAGGCCCTGAGCATAACTGTGATCCTAACATATTTTCACATGCTGATCAAGAAACATCAGTTGCTGCAACGTGTGACTGTGTGTTCACTTTATATCCTATAAAGTCACTACAAATAATGAATTAGTGGCCACTAAACCATTGCTCCCAGCGGGTATATAGGGTTAGGTTCCTATGCTCCTTGTGAATCAATATATAAACTTGTTGTATGGCTGCTTCTGTCTAAAGTTACAATTTAATCCAACTAGAAACCCAGAATTTACTAAAAGAATTTATATTAACAAAATGATAAAAGCTTCTTCCAACAAAAGACTCTAGAATCTGCCCAAGGCTAAAACAATGGACACTCCCAGTAGTGTCTCCAATGAAGCCTCTTCATTGCTGAGGCTTTAGTAACCTTTGTTCATGCCCCCTGGCATCTCTGGACTACCCATGATTGCTATAAGTTGTCCACAGGCTACTGATGCAAGAAACTGCCCTTCTTGGCTTTGTACTACAAACCATTAGAGTGGCAAGTATCAGCCACATAATGAGCAATCGTCAAAATAGAGGTTCTCAGAGTCCCTGAGCCAGTGACACCCTGTACTCAGTTGCCCAGCATTCCTTGGATCAAGGAACCAGCACCCCAAAACCTCAGCATGGTTACTGAGGCCTCCCTGATACAAGACAGTTTCTGGCATATCTTTCTTGCAAGAGGGCAGATGAGATAGTGGTAGAAGAAGCCATCCCTCTTCCAGACCTCTTGGCTACCTGGGGAGCCCCTTGGAATCCATTGTGTGGAAAATATTGAATGTTTGTGCACTACATATGGTATTGTCACCATCATCCCCTGGAGGGATGGAAAGCAATAATACTGATGGATAGTGACAATACCCATGATAAAGGACAGGACCAATGGGTCAGCACAATTGGCCCATCCTCATTTTAGTCCTGGATGCCCTGGCTGGCAAATGGGCCCATCTGTACATTATTATAAACTCTTGGGCCATTGCCTAAAAGTTGTCCCAGTTGAGGTAAAGAACTCTGGGAATCACTGGCCTCACAGGCACACAAAATATATATCAAGATGTTATGGACTGAATCCTATTCTCTCAAAATGTATATGCTGAAGCATTAACCCCTATTTGACTGTGTTTGGTGACATGGATGTCATAGGCATGGAGCTCTAATCCAATAGGGGGGCATCCTTATAAGAAGACGAAAAGATACCACAGAGCTCTCTCTCTCCCCTTACGCTAAACAAAGAAAAGGCCATGTGAGGACACAGTGAGAAGACAGTTGTCTGCCAAGGACAAAGGTCTTACTGGGGTATAAATTCTTTTAGCAAATTCTAGATTTCCAACCAGATTAAACTGTGGGCCTTTGCATCAATTTAAATTCATTCCTCCCTCTGTATTCAAGTTTTCTGATTTGTTTCTCTCTGATCCTTTTTGCTTGTTTGTCACTGGATATACTTTCTGTGTGTGATGGGGGAGGTGTCCTCTCTACTCTGCTCACATTTATGCATTTTTTTTCCTTCAGAGAGCTTCAAATCAGTTTCATTAGCACTAGGGGTCTGCTCTATGACAATGGTTGCTTAATAAATTTTAAAGTCTCTGGCTTGAGTTGGGGTTGAATTCATTTCACCACTGTGTCACAAAAGTGCTATGGTCATTTTTCCCTGTATCCAGGATGATCAGGACTTTTACTAAATCAGGGACAAATGTAACAGAGTGGCACAGCAGAAGATTGCTGGGCCCCCAAGCCAGAGGGGTACAGACTGAAACCATCTTCTGCTATGTGCTGCCACTTCAGTTGCATGGATTTTTTTTTTTTTTTTTTTTGTCTTTTCTCTCTGTACAAATCCCGTCAGAATATTTCACATTCCTAGCAGTGCAAATTTACAGCTTTGGATTTTTATCTCGTCTAATCATGAGTGGTCCAGACCTTCTGGGTGGTTACGGGGATAGTTTAGAGACACAGTGACTCACTTCTTGTGCAGCCCAGGAAAGGTGGACACCGCAGGCCCATGTAGGACATATGGGAGTTGCATTCTGGAACAGAGTGAAGCAGAAGGGTCTGTGGGAAGAGGGATTTGCAGTATTTGGAGGGTGAGGTAGCCCATGGTTCCTGAGCAAGGATGTGATTGGTTTCTGTGAATCAACAAGAAACCTGACAAGGAAACACTATACAGCGATATTAAGTGGGAATGCATCTGGTGCATTCAACATGGAGGTTTGTTGCTACAGGACCCTATCTGGTGGAGGAGAGCGGGGAGAGAAATTGAGAGTAGGACATTCAAGGCTCTCTCAAATATACCACATGTCAACTCAGTGCAAAGTATTATTTTTAGCCATCATCTCACAATGCGCCGCTCCCTGCTTACATGCACAAACACACACACACACATATACACACATAAACACAGAGGCCAATACACATGACTGAGGAGAACTCAGTCCCTGGCCCATGGGCGGACCCTGGATGGCAGTTCCCCAACCCCCACGACCGGGGCGCTGTTAGCTACCACAGTAACATAGGCACTAGAACAAGGGGGCTCCGTCTAAACTGCACGTCCCCGCCTTCATCACTAATTCCTCTAGGAACTGGCCAGTAGGCAGGGTGCATGGACAAGGGTTAAAAACCCCAGGCCATCTCCCCCAGCCGTCTCCTTCTAAAAGTTTGTCCATTCATCCACCGCACTCCCAGTTCCTGGCAGCCTGGCGACCTCCGCTTACCAATTAAAGAAGTCCAGAATGACATCAGGAACATCAGAGGAGGCTGGGCTGGACGTCAAACTGGAGTTTCCAGGTGGTATTGCAGTTGTTGCCCTTCAAGAGCAGGATCCTGTGGAGCAGTAGGAATACAACGACTCGCAGCACCTCTGGACGCCATAGTTCCTAGTTGGAGAACACTGCAGGCAGCTGTGGACCCGGAGGAAGACAGAGGACAGGGTGAACCGATAATCTATGAGGTGGAGGGAGTGGAGGGGGTGGGTGGGTGCGGGGGAGTAGAGCTTGGCTTTCCTCTAAGAGCCAGCCTTTAGGGTGAGCCCATCTTACCTTAGGGAAGGTAGGGATGGATGAGTGACCCTGAGCCTGACAGCGGCAAGATCAGCAGCCCAGCAACTCCACACCATGAAGCACGCCAAGGACGAATCCCTCTGCTTTGGAGTGCATAGCCCCTTAAGCACTTTTGCCTGCCAGGGAGCCTTCAGGAAGCCTGGCACGCACTTGGCTCTGCCCACCCCAATGGCATTGCCAGCTCAGCAAATCCCGCAGATGCCAGGAGCCATTCAAAAAGACACGCGGTTCTGCCTGCTATTACGGCTTGGGCACCACCTAGCCCTCTGCTCATTCTGGCCACTGCGGTCATTCCTGGGTCAGCTCCAGCACCCTGGCAGCTGGAGAACTGGGCTGCGTGTTCACAGCGGTGGGGCACCCCACTCTGCACCTTCCCTCTGCAAAAATGCAAAATCTGCTTTTCTCTTCAAACAGGATATGCCCAAGAGTTTGTTTTTCATTGTGAAAGGAGTAAATGGACTGTCCATGTTGAATTCTGAAAGCTCTAGACAACTTGGAGGGATCAGAAGATAGTTGCCTGGGGATCGTTCTGAGATCCCTGGGCTTCCAGGCAACCCAAGTGCCTCTCTTCTGGAAAGGGTAGAAGAGGTTCAGTCAATGTGTTTTATGACAGGGCTCTGGAGGGTCATCTGTACAGAAATTGGGCACCTGGAGTGCCCCCCTCCGATAGCTAAGGGGTGCAAAGTTGACGTGAGGCTTCTTGGCTGGCATCATAGAAGGGGAAGAAGGCAAAGGTCAGTGTATCAGATCTTCAAGGCAGTTAGCCCCTGGAGAGCAGGCCACTCTAATGCTCCAGCATTCTGGCCCCAACATGTAGACAGAAAAGCCTCACAGTTTTACTGTTTTAGTTTAGTTACTAAGTTGTGTCTGACTCTTGGGACCCCACTGTAGTCTTCTCTGTCCCTACGATTTCCCAGGCAAAATACTGGAGTAGGTTGCCATTTCCTTCTTCAGGGGATCTTTCCAGCCCAGGGATCGAACCCGTGTCTCCTCCATTGGCAGGTGGGTTCTTTACCACTGGGCCACCAAGGAAGCCCCCCTTGTGACTATGGAAATTACCAAAAGCTTGATGGCAAAAATGAATTTCTTTCCAGAGCTTACATCCCAGATATATATGAGAAAGATTCCAAAAGACAGTAAGGAATATGAGAAAGTCACTCTGTACTTTTTGAGTTTTTGTCTTGGCCATTTATTAGAATGTACATAGATATCTAGACTGTATGGACTTAAACATGAATATGGTATTATGACTTAAACATGAATATCATATTTTGAGGTAGAGGAAATATCATTGACCTAGGAGTTGGCCTATATGTTATCTGACCCAGCTCTGTCACATGACAATGAGTATTTCAGTTTTGCTAAAGTATAAGGTGGATTGGGAGGTAAGACAAGAGGTAAATGAAGTAAGAAGCAAAAGAATAGGAAGCATCTGGCCTAGTGAGGGCCACACATTCAGTGCACAGAAAATACCTACTCAGTGAATAAATGAAGCTAAGAAAGAATGTTTTATTTTATAAACAGCAAACATTTATTTTTCACAGTCCTAGAAGCAGGTTTATCCAAGATCAAGGCACCAGCAGATTTGGTGTCTCCTGAAGTCCACTTCCTGGATCCTAAATGCCAACTTTTCACTATGTCCTCACTTGGCAGAAGGGGCAGAGTATCTCTCTGGACCCTCTTAAATAAGGCGCTAATCACATTCGTGAGGACTCCACCCTTATGACCTAGGCCCCTCCCATACACTCCACCTTCTAATACCATTGAAGTGAAGTGAAGTCACTCAGTCGTGTCTGACTCTTTGCGACCCCATGGACTGTAGCCTCTCAGGCCCTTCCGTCCATGGGATTTTCCAGGCAAGAGTGCTGGAGTGGATTGCCATTTCCTTCTCCAGGGGATCTTCCCAACCCAGGAATCGAACCCAGGTCTCCCGCATTGCAGGCAGACGCTTTACTGTCTGAGCCACCAGGGAAGCCATTACCCTGGGAATTAAGATTTCAACATACAGATTTTGGGGGAATGCAGACATTCTGTTTATGACACTTACGCAATTTCCATACTGCCAATAAAGTGCCATGTCTAAATCCAAATAAAATCACATCATTTTCTTACTTTAAAAATTTCAGACTTCTCATTAACTGGCAGAGAACTTTTCTTCATGTTTTCTCTCCATAATCTACTCCACATACTCCACTTTGCATCCACATCTCTTCTTTTATTTTTAAGTTAATTTTTATTGGAGTATAGTTGCTTTACAATGTTATATCAGCTTCTGCTATATAACAAAGTGAATCAGTTATCCCCTCTATTTTAGAATTCCTTTCCATTTCGGTCACCACAGTGTATTGAGTAGAGTTCCCTGCGCTGTACAGTACTTTCTCAGAAAGAGCATTTTCGATCTGATTGTCCAAACTGAGGAATTTGATTTCTAATTTACATTTAGCAGCAAGCTTTTGGAGGATTTGTGCAGGAAAATAACACCATCAGGAAGAAACTTTCCATTACTTTCTAGAGGAGAAACTGGAAGAAAGAGAGATTGGTGACAAGGAGAGAAGTTAGGAGGGTGGTGAACACCTCTGCTTACAGTAATGGCAGGCTTAGTAATTTGGACTAACCATCCCAATGAGGACAACTAAAAATTACTGGATGAAATGTATAAAGAAAGTATCTTTGTTAAGCACTAAGAAACTATGAGACTAAACTCTTCAAGAAGACAAGAACCCAAATAGGAAAGCCCAGCACTCAGAGCCAGTTTTTCCTGAGGGCATTAGCTGAATCTAGAAGAAAGAATTATGGAACTGATCTGTGGTTTTGGTGGCCTCATGGGAAAAGAAAATGAAAGTCAAATCCCACAGCTCCAATGAGTAGGTCTGATGAGCTCTGCCACCACTTTAAGCTGAAAATAAGTGACTACCCCTTTCAGGTAATAGTGAACCAGAAGTAACAAGCGCTGGAATAAATTGCAGCCTAGATATACATGTCTGTAGTGATCCAAGGAACTTCAAGCCCTGTACCTTATGTAGGCACATAAGGAAAAAAAAAAAAATATATTGTAAGTGACAGCCAGAATGAAGAGTAGAGTAAAATCACTATGGCCTATATTTCAAAAAATTAAAAAGTATGTTTTAAAATATCTTCAGGGAACAGAAAATCATAAAAAGCAGCCGAGAGTGAATTCTCTTGCTCTCCAGCCATTAGGACTCATGCTTTCACTGTGCTTTGCAGTGGCTTGGTTTTAATCCCTGGTCGAGAAAGGAAGATCCCACAAGCCACGAAGCTCAGCAAAAAATAAATAAACAAATAAACAAAAATTGGCATAACCATTAGATCATGATAAATGTAATCAAGAAAAATAAACCTAAGACAATTATTGAATTGGAAGATAGATTAGAAGAAATCATCCAGAATTCTGCCTGGAGAAATAGATTAATATGAAAAAAAGTAGGATAAGAGATACAAAGTATATGTTTAATTCAAATCCCAGAAAGACAGGAGAGAGAAATGGGGAAGAAAATGATGGCCAAGGATTTTTCAGAGCAAGTGAAATGCACAGATTCTAAAAGCTCAGTGAGTTCTAGGCAGGATAAAAAACAAAAATTCACTCCTAGACACATCATAGTGAAAGTGCAGAAAATCAGAGAATGAGGCTGTTAATGATCCAAGCTAGAGATAATCAATCTTGACCTTGGGCAGGAGCAGAATAAATGGAGACAAAGGGATGGGCCTCTAGTCACTGGCCTTTAGAATACCTTTTTCTCAAACTTATCTTCAAAGACTATTTTATAAACATGTTATCCATTTCATTCTTAATTAAGAAAATACATTTGTTAACAAATGTGTTTGTTAGAGCAACCTGACACCTAGGAGCTGTTCAAATTGTCTTTGTTATAGGTGGAAGGTCATCGTCCTGTAAGTATGTCATCTCATGGGCAATGTACAGGGTGAGTATTCGCCACAGGAATTATGATGGTTAATTTTACGTGTCAACTTGACTGGGCTAAGGGAGAATTAATTTCAAACAAGCTTTATTTCCAATGTGAACAATACTATCAATTATCTGTAAAAGGTAACAGTAAAGTCAGATGTCAGTAGTTAATATCATTTTGGGCGGTTGAAACTTTGAAACAAAATTAGTATTTCAGGCTAATGAAAACAAGAATATCCATGAAGAACAAATTCATCTTGTCTTTTGCTGTCTGCTTCTTTCTATGCCTTCCCACTGTAGGATGAAATAAGAGCCAGTTAACAATTGTACCTCAATAACATGCAGTGACTTTCTAAATATGAGTCAATACTATGTACATCTATTTTCTCAACAAGGAGAAAACAAAAATGTTTCCTTCTTGTAACCCAGACCCTTGGTGATCAGGGTGCACATCATTGCTCACGCAAAACTTATCTCCCTCTTGCCCACCACTATAAATGCTTGCTGTTTCCTTGAAAGGCCACACGGTGATTTAAATAAGTCATTCTACCTTAAAAACTGGTGTTCCCTTGCACAAATCATCAATCCCTTATATTTAGAGACCTTCAGTTTCCACATGTGTAAAATGAGGATGAGGCTTTATCAAACATCCACATGCATGAAAACTAAGAAAGAGTGAGACAGTGAGTGAGAGAGACTAAAAGATGAATGAATAGAGGAAAGAGAAACAAAGATATAATTACCAACTCAGTGACAACCAATAATATTACAGAGACTAGTTTTCTTTTCTTTTGAATAAAAAATCTAAACTGAACTAATATTTGTGAATTAATCCTGAAATGCAGTTCTCTTGAAACCCTTAACATCTTACTGCTTTGTAAGGAATCACTTTCTCAAAGTCATTGTCAGTACACGAGACTACAATTCTGTGGCCAGGTGATGATGACACAGCTAATGCAGGGCCTAGTCACTTTAGCTGCTGCTTCTGGTGACTATTCTCTAAACAAGCACTGGTCTCCATTTCCAGGTCTGATAAATTTCCCATCTGTAGTAGACTTAAAGCTACAGGACAAAGGACTTGTGGCTATAAATGAAATACATTTCAGAACATACTGCCTCCTACATTATCTAGAAAACATTATTAACAATAAACTGCTTTTCCAAAATTAAATTTCAACAATTTTCTTATTTACTTTACAGAAGAAAAATTAAAAATATAAAGCTGTTAGTAACAGGTATGTGTCAGGAATGGTTATGTCGTACTAAAGCCTATACAACAATACCTGTATTATCCAGAGCTGCTCTTTGCTGAGACCACATCCATTTAGAGTCTTTCAGGTTTTTCAATTCCATCCTCTTCCTCTTCATCAGTGTTTTCATACTGATCCTCACCCTCATCATTGGGGCAGAATGATGCAGACATTGGGGTCAAAGTTGGCAGGAAAAATATCTCAACCTCAAATCAGCAGCAGAGTCTAGGCCTGAGAGAAGAGAAATAGGTTTAATAAAAGAAACAACAAATAATACCTGGATACATTTCTAGCCCCCCATCATGTCTGCTGCTTGACAATGTTCACAAACATTTTTCCCCTCTTTCCAGTAGATCGGCACACAGATCTCTCTGATTATTTCTGGCCCCTGTGGAGAAGGGATCCGAATCATTTGATACTGATACCATTTTGTATGTGTGTGTTGGAACTTCAATGGAAAAAAATGTTTGTTTGACTTAAAGACAAATTCTATGGGGACGCTCACAGATTCCTCAATCGCTGAAAAGTGCCCCTGTGCTATGTCATCATTTTCTCAGATCCTCCTACCGAGAATATTCACATTTGTTAAAGCCGTTGACCAACAGGGAGGGATGCCACTTGTTTGCCTCTAGGTTGGGAGAAGGCAGCATGCTGTTTCTCGAGACCATGAAGGTCTCCAGAACTGGGCTTCCACTTGTGTAAATTGTGCCCGGAGGTTTTTGAGAGTTCTGACCCACTGCGTGACTGCTAGAGACCTACCTGCCTTTGAGCTCAATGGCCCCACAAGGGCCTGAAGGCTCAGCCACCACTTGCCGGCCTCAGCCCCTCCGGGATCACAGGCCTCAACCTCCCAGTCTCAGAGGCAGCAGTCAGGGCTTCCTCGCCCAGAACTCGGCCTCCACTGCTGGTTCCTCTGTCTTCTAGGATGCAACCCCCTCCGCAGGATCCCACAGCTCCCAGGGTGTATTGCCCTCCAGTGGGTACTCACCCTGCAAGACTCTGCCTCCCTCTCCCAGGTCTTCCTGCTCCTGAGGAGGCACCGGACCTTCTCCAGCGTCCGAGGGTGGCTGGGAGCAGCCCCTGGCCATCAGGCTGTCAGTGGGAGGCCAGAACAGGACATATTTGTTGTCACGGAAGTTGTGTAGAAAGGAGTCGACATGACTCCAGAACAGGGGCTCAAACGTCTCCACACAGAACATAAGGCCTGTAACCTCTGCCGCACCCTCCTGCTCACTCTCATCCTCCTTTTCCTCGCCCTCTCCAGACAGGTGCTCCTCCTCCTCCAAGTCCTCCATGTCGAAATCAATCTCACCCTCTTCCTCGTCCTCCTGCATCTCTACATCTTCCTCCATCTCCTCCCCCTCTAACAGCTCTCTATCACATTCCTCTTCCACTGTGGCCTGTGGCCAACTCTGCTCCCCGGGAAGGGTTCTGGAGACCTCCAAGGAAGCCAGAAGAGCCGTGGCCTCCTCGACTCCTTCCGTCCCCTCCCAAGCAGATGCTTGGACCCCAAGGAGACTGGGGTCGAGGCCCGCCCCACCACCAGCTCTCTCCGGGCCACCTGGGATCCAGTCGTGCTCCTCTGTGGCAGACATGGCAGGAGAGACGTGCCAGACAGTGATCGTCCTGCAGTGCGGTCTGTGGGGAAGATGGCGGCCGCTGGGCTGAGTGTTGCGCTGAGGAGACGCTGTTGGCAGTGGGACCGCAGGGTTGGGGTGGGGACAGCTGAGGCGTCGGCTGTACAGGGAACAGGAGTCTGCAAGTGGCTGGTGTGGGTCCCACAACAGGAATGGTGAGGGGGTGGTCCACAGACCGGCCCACCAAGACCGAAGCTGAGCTGGCGGTGGACAAGGCGGGAAAGACCCTGATGGGCTGGCGACGGTAGGTGGAGCTGGAAGGGTCAACCGCGACCACTTCCTCCAGCGCCAGCTCTAAGCTCATTTGCCAGAAGGCAAGGATTGGCATGACCACCGTCCAATGAGTGATCAAGGCTTTCAGATTGCATGCAAGCCTTCCAGCACCAGGTCATACTTTGAGCCCACAGGAGTCCCTTCCTTTCCATTGCTGCTGCTGCTGCTGCTAAGTTGCTTCAGTCGTGTCCGACTCTGTGCGACCCCATAGACGGCAGCCCACCAAGCTCCCCCATCCCTGGGACCCTCCAGGCAAGAGTACTGGAGTGGGTTGCCATTTCCTCCTCCAATGCATGAGAGTGAAAAGTGAGTGAAGTTGCTCAGTCGTGTCTGACTCCTAGCGACCCCATGGACTGCAGCCTACCAGGCTCCTCGGTCCAGGGGATTTTCCAGGCAAGAGTAGTGGAGTGGGGTGCCATTGCCTTCTCTGTCCTTTACATTGCACCATTGCAAAAAGGAAATGGCAATGTCCCTATAGGCGGCACCCTGGGGTATGGGAAGCTGGGTGTGGTCCCCAGTTGCCACCTTGTGTCAGCTCAGGTCATCAGAGATACACTTATTTTAAAAACTTCATAAAGGCTTGAGAAAGAACATCAAAGGTAAGAGATGGAGAAATTGGAAAACATAAACTGAATTAAACGGGAGCACTGAATATGAAATAGAAAAAATGAAACAAACTACATAAAACTAAAAGATCATCAGATGCTCCAGTTGATTTTAAGCATGGCTGCTCATTAGCAACATATCTATAGCTTTGGAGAATAAAAGCAATACCTTGGCATTTTTCAAAAAATTCTTGGCATTTTTCAATATAATTCTGATATGTGTCAGGTTTTTCTATTAAGTGGTAGCTTTGGTGATATAGAATTCTACTACTTTTGTGTTGACCACTCATGGTACAATGGTATTAAGGGAATAATAGTTACTCACTAGTATGTATAATATATATTTTAGAAAACTTATTAATGTTTGCCTAACTAAAATATTTATGACATTTTGATTCCACTTGTTTGACTTAGTATGCATAGAATGCTAGATTTCTAATTTTAAAAAAAGATGTGCAACAACCAACAAAGTTTTAATATATACCACTGGGAAGTGTAGTGCCTTTGTCAATCTCTTGAAATACCTATAATGGAAAATAAACTGAAAAATAATATATGTGTATATGTATAACTGAATCACCTTGCTGTGCACCTGGAACTTTGTAAGGCAACTATACATCAATAATATATACATATATATGTATATGTATTATTATATTTATTTTCTATATATATATAAATATAAAGAAAAAAAGATAAACTGCATAGATCACATATGAGCAACTGTTTCAACCTCCTGTGAGAGACAGAAGGAGAATTTAGAGGTTTTAATGTTGCTAAAGTTACTTAGAAAAGAACATACCGTTAACATGGATGCCTCGAGAATGGAGACTGGAGAGTGGAAGGAGTAAAAATAGGAGTTGAAAAGGGATTCATCAGGGCTCCCCAATTCACTTCAAGGCTCCGAGAAATGAAGAGAGACTTCTTTTCATGACTGTGCTAATCACCTGCTCTACATTAAACAGTGACACCCCCTCCCAAATGCACATATTTAAATGTTTATCCACTCCATCCCCCAGGTGACGGTATTTAAGAGTTATGGCCTTTAGTAGGAGACACAGTGAGGATAATCAACCTTGCCCTATATAGAACTTATGCATTATAGATTTCACCCCTTGTACCGGCCTTGTTTTGTTTTACCTAACTCATACTCAATATTTTCAATGGGGATAGTCCACTGGGTCCCAAGCTGTCAAGCCCATTTCTAAGTGTCAAAGACTCAATTTAACTTTATGAGCCATATGTCCGAGTGCCTATGCCCACTAGGGGCTATTTTAGGAGAATGGCTGCTATGATCTGGAGCACTGAAACACCACAATCATAAAATTCTTGAGGCAAATACATCTATTGGCTCTCTTCAGTAGCTCCCTTAACACTATAGGGGCATCTTTTAAAAATTTAGGGATATCTTCAAGTATTCCTCTATTTCGTTCCCCGGTATTATGTTCAAAGAGTTTTCCTAAAGCATGCATTTCAGCATTTGCTGAAAAGTGAAAGTGAAAGTCACTCAGTCATGTCATGTCCGACTGTTTGCGACTCCATGGACTACACAGTCCATGGAATTCTCTGGGCTAGAGTACTGGAGTGGGTAGCCATTCCCTTCTCCAGTGGATCTTCCAAATCCAGGGATCTGACCCAGGTCTCCCACATTGCAGGAGGATTCTTTACCAGCTGAGCCACAAAGGAAGCCCAGCATTTGTTGAAGTCAATTCCCAATCTATTTGCAGAAGTCTTAAGCCAATAAGCACTTTTTGTGTTTAAAAATATTATTGCACTATTGTGGTGAATGTCACAGGCATTTAGTACGTTCACAATGCTTCTCAGCCATTCTCTCTGTTGTGCCTAAATAAATCATCACTCCTAAAGGAAACCCCATGCCAGTAATCACTCCTTTTCCATTTCCCCCTTGCTGCAACCAGGCTCTGATAACTACTAATCTTCTGTTTACCTCTATAAACTTACATTTTCTAGGTAGCTGAGAGAAATAAAATCCTACAATATGTGACCTTTTGTGTCTGGCCTCTCTCATTCCTTTTTGCGGCTGAATGCTATGCCCGGGTACAGAGGGTCACTTTTGTTTATGAATGTGAGACAAGTTGAGGACAAGTTGGTGGATCCTTGGGGTGTTTCCCATTTGGGTTCCCATTTCGGTTAGGGCTGCTATGAACATGGGGATAGAACTTTTTGTTACCTTTTGTTTGAACAAATACTTCTAATTCTTTGGCTTATATAGCTAATAGTGGAATTGATGCGACAACCATAAGGCTTTTACCTTTTTCAGGAACTTTCAGACACTTTTTTATAGCTATTTGCTGTTGTTCAGTTGTTCTGCCCCTCAGTTGTGTCTGACTTTTTGCAGTCCCATGGACTGCAGCACCCCAGGCTTCCCTTTCCTTCACGATCTCTCAGAGTTGCTCAAACTCATGTCCATAGAGTTGGTGATGCCATCCAACCATGTCATCCTCTGTTGTCCCCTTCTCCTCCTGCCTTCTATCTTTCCCAGCATCAGAGTCTATTCCAGTGGGTTGGATTTTCGCATGAGGTGGCCAAAATATCGGAGCTTCAGTTTCAGGATCAGTCCTTCCAGTGAACATTCAGGGTTGATTTCCTTTAGCATTGACTGGTTTGTTTTCCTTGTAGTCCAGGGGACACTCAAGAGTGTTCTCCAACACCGCAGTTTGAATGCATCGATTCTTTGGCTCTCAGCCTCCTTTATGGTCCAAAAACTGGAAAAACTTTGACTATATGGACTTTTGTCATCAAAGTAATGTCTCAGCTGTTTAATTCACTGTCTAGGTTTGTCATAGCTTTTCTTCCAAGGAGCAAGGATCTTTTAATTTCATGGCTGTACTCACCATCTGCAGTGATTTTGGAGCCCAAGAAAATAAATCTGTCACCGTTTCCATTGGTTCCCCATCTATTTGCCATTAAGTGATGGGACCAAATGCCAAGGTCTTAGTTTTTTGAGTGTTGAATTCTAAGCCAACTTTTTCACTCTCCTCTTTCACTTTCATCAAGAGGCTCTTCAGTTCCACTTTGCATTCTGCCGTAAGTGTGGTGTCATCTGCATATCTCAGGTTATGGATATTTCTCCCGGCAATTTTGATTCCAACTTGATCTTCATCCAGCCCGGAATTTCACGTGATATACTCTGCACATAAGTTAAATAAGCAATGCGACAACTTACAGCCTTGACATACTCCTTTCCCAATTTGGAACCAGTCCACTGTTCCATGTCCGGTTCTAACTGTTGCTTCTTGACCTCCATACACATTTCTCAGGAGGCAGGTAAAGTGGTCTGATATTCCCATCTCTTTAAGAGTTTTCCACAGTTTGTTGTGATCCACACAGTCAAAGACTAGTGTAGTTATTGAAGTAGAATGACATTACTTGTGTTCTTCTTCATGCAAACGTATTTGAAGATCAGAGAGCTTCTTTCCAATGAAATGAACTAATATGATACCTTTCTCATGTAGAACTTCACTTTAAATTCATTAAAAATAAACAAAAATGGTTATTTTGGTCTGAGGATTATGTGTGGATCTTCATTACAAAGTATACTCTCTGTCCCAGCCCACTGATCAGAAAGTGGCCACCCTCCTGCACAGAATTAATAGTAATCATTTAATTCTCACTTCAGCTCTCTAAGATAGGTATTATTCCTCACATTTTCCATCCAAGAGGGGAGATGATGTAGCAGAAGTCAGAGCTTAGACTCTGAAGCGAGACTGGCTGGGTTTGAATTTCACCTGTGCCACTCACTAGCTGTGGAATCTTAAGCAACTTACACAGCTTTGCTTTGCCTCAGTTTCCTCATCTCCAGAGTAAGATAGTAATAAGACTTCCATGTAGGATACGATGAGTTAATTCATGGAAAGCACTGAAATTATTCTTGCCAGATATATAATCAGTGCTCAAAAAATGGAAGATACTCTGGAGTTAAGTGGGCTTTTTCTTCTGGCCAGTTGATAGGACATATGAAAGGAAAAACATGGATCACTGAAGCCAATTAGAAGACAAAACATAGGTCATGGGAGCCACCTGACCTTATCCATAGTTCCTGAGATGAGTTTTGTAACTCTGACTGAGGGGAGGTTGCGGTGTACAGAAGGGTTGGAAAATGCAGTCCAGGGGGAGTTAGAGCCTAGGATATGTTCCAAATGTGTCTGCCTCAATCAGAAGCTCCTGGAATCCAGGAGATCAGAAAAGGCTCTTTCTGACACAGGCTCCAGGAAGGCTTTAGAGCCCCAAGGAATACACTGAGTTCCCATGTGCGAATCTTCAACTTGTGAGCTTTCAAAGATGCAAAAATTGCGGCTTTCCCTCCATCTCCTATGGCTGGCAATCTTCCAGCCATACCATCTCCCACTTCCTTTCCCTCCTCCAGTCAGTAACTCTTCTTGCCTGTTCATTCGATGCCAGCCCCTGTTATACTGTACTAGTATACTTTTCAAGGCAGTGTATTCTAAGATTAAAAATGTTTTCATTATTTTCTGTGTTTGTTTGTTTATGTATTAGTCATGTGTAATGGAGAAGGAAATGGCAACCCACTCCATTGTTCTTGCCTGGAGAACCCCAGGGACGGGGGAGCCTAGTGGGCTGCCGTCTGTGGGGTTGCACAGCGTCGGACACGACTGAAGCGACGTAGCAGCAGCCCCTGCAGCATGTGTAAAGTATTATAAATCTATTACAATAGTACTATATAGCCGGTAGTGTTAATTGTGTATCTAGGTTAACTTTGTTGAACTTAACAAATACATTGGACTTCTGAAAGCACTCTCAGAATGGAACACATTCATATGCAGGGGCTTAATATATATACAAACTACTACCCTCACTGAATCACAATAAATTCATTTTAAACGTGCTGCTATCCCATTAATTTAGAAGTGACAATGTACACAGCAACTGATCGTTCATGATGGCTTTTCTTTGGGAGACCTGAAGTGTAGATTCTGGCGTACCCAGTAGGGGTGGTAAACCCTTAAGTTACATGGAACCAGCTTATTGCCTTACTTTATAATTTGGAATGACTAGACTTAGTGTTTTATTGTCATCACAGAATTTAAATGCTTACACATATAACATTATTCAAAGCTCTTAGTCCATATCAAGTTAATGTTTCTGCTTTCCTTTTCAATGAGACTCTCAAATATCTCCTATAGCAGCAGCTTCAGCAGTTATACCTTTCTGTCAGCAGCTTTGTCTAGATATTCATGTGGACATGCTCTTCTTCGCAATGGAGCACAGGACAAAAGAAAAAGAATTTTCTCTGGGGTTCTGATTTACTATAATGAGGCATAAGTGGGCTTAGGGCAATCACTCTCATGGAGCGCAAAAGGGAAATTTAGCTGAACATAATGTGAATTGGCGGGAATAAGCCTCAATTGCACGCCCGTTACTTGGGTTTGGATCTCAGTTTTTGACTACTAAAATGTGTTCACAACGCACACTGGAAGATGTAGCCCCATCTGGCAACACTGGAAATAAGCAAGGAGTCATAGGGCCCCTTAATACAGAGAAATTCACCATCACTGAGCAGATGAACTCATAGTGATCCAGCATTCCTTCATTCATCATTATAACAGTATTTATTGAGAGAGCACCATGCCAGCCACTGTGCCACGCATAGCCACACATACATCGACCCCTGGGGAAATGACTGTGTAGTAGAAATACAGATGATGAAACAAGGAATTCCTAAACACATGATATGGTGATATACATCACAGAGGCTCCTAGACCAGGCTTGAGGGTTTGCAAAGAAAACAATGTCTAGGACAGGAGTGAAAGGAATTATTAATCCTCAGACTTTATTATCTTTCCCTCAACCCTGCCATAATGTACAGGCGAGTCCTGTTTTCTAAGTAAAACGTAAATCCAACCACTTCCTAACTACCTTTGCTTTTGTCACCCTGATCCAAGACACCATCATCTCTCAGGTGGACTACTACAATAGCCTCCAAACTGGCATCTCCACCTTCAGTTTTACATCCTGTGGCAAATGTCATAGATTAGCTCACCTGATTCCATCCCAATCCCAATTACACCAGGTAAGTCTTGATAGAAGTTGGAAACCAAGTCTACCTTTTCTGAAGTCTTGCCTGGATGGCCTGGATTCCACGAATAGAAGCTTCTTCCAAGTAGATAAGAAACATCCATGAGACTTGGAAGGAGAAGTGAGGTGTAGTCCGTGCTTCTCCTGTGGTTTCTGTTTTCTGTTAGTGAGCGTGGGCTCATAAAATTTCATTCTTTTGCATCAGTGACAATAGAGGTCCCAGGGTACAGTTCCTAGCTTTGTGGGTATCAAAAGGCAAGGCATGAGACATCTACTTTGACTGTACAGATGGAGAAGGAGTCAGTGTGGTCTCGCAGCCAAAATCTGTGATGGTCTCAGCAGAAACAGAGTAGTCCAGTGGCTTCCTCGCTTCCCACCCTCCTGATTATGCCAGTTATGTGGTATTATTCAGGAAAATAGTTCTTTAAATTGTAAATACCTGAGTTAAATAAAAGTGACCACCTCCCAAAAGTCTCTCATTCTTTTTCTTCATACCCCCAGTTGTTTTGTATACTCTTATCATCTATTTATGCATGCCAGTTTTTAATTTTGTAAATTCTCCTGGCAAGAATCCTGGAGTGAGGTTGCTATTCCCTTCTGCAGTGGTTCTCCCTGACCCAGGGATCAAACCCAGATCTCCTGCATTGCAGGCAGATTCTTTACCATCTGAGCCACCAGGGCGGCCCTTAACAATGGCCTCATATAGTATATATTGTTGGGACTTCCCTGGTTGTTGATGGTTAAGAACCTGCCTGGCAATGCAGGAAAAGCAGGTTTGGTCACTGGTCAGGGAACTAAGGGGCTTTCCCAACAGCTAGTGAGTGGGTAAAAAGAATCCTCCTTCAGTGCAGGAGACACAGGAGATGCAGCTTCGAGTCCTGGGTCAGGAAGATCTCCTGGAGGAGGGCATGGCAACCCACTCCAGTATTATTGCCTGGAGAATCCCAATATTTGGGGATGTAGGAGCCTAGAGGACTACAGTCCAATGGGTCTCAAAGAGTCAGACACAACTTAATGACTAATCATACATGCGCACAGGGAATTAAGATCCCACATGCTGCTGAGCAGCTAAGCCCACGTCTCACAACTAGAGAGCTGCAACTACTGAGCCCACGTGCCACAACGTGCACTGAAACAAAGATCCCACGTGCCTCAACGAAGACCCAACGCAGTCAAATAAATATTAAAAACAAAACAAAAAACTTATGACTTAAAAAGGATAATGACAGTAATTATGCTCTAAGTAGGCAAGAATGTGGAGCAAGTAGAATTCTCATTTCCTGCTTTGGGAATATAAACCGGTACAACCATTTTGAAAGATTTTTGAGATTACCTAGTAAAGTTGAGGGGCTTCCCTGCTGGCTCAGCAATAAAGAATCCACCTGCCAATGCAGGACATGCAAGTTTGATCCCTGGGCCAGGAAGATCCCCTGGAGAAGGAAATGGCAACCCACTCCAGTATTCTTGCCTGGGAAATTCCATGATCAGGGGAGCCTTGCAGGCTACACTATATGGGGGTCACAAAAGAGTCGGACATGACTTAACGACTAATCAACAACAGGTACAGTTGAACTGTTCCTGAGCCCAAGCTTGCTCTGCTCCCTACACGATGGGCTAACGAATCAGAGATAAGGTGTTGAGGCAAGGAATACCATTTTATCTGGAAAGCCATCTGACCTATCAGATGGCCGACTAATGTCTCAAAATAACCATCTTATCAGGGTCTGGATACAAGATTCCTTTATAGATCAGGTGGGAGGAGGTGAGGAAACAAAGTGAAAAGCCCATAAATGTTGTAAATATCTCTTAGAATGGCAGGCCTCGGGAAGGAGATGTTTAACTTCTTCCTTTCAGTCATCCGCATGTGGATAGTGTCTTGAACAAAAGCAGTTTAGTTTAACAGTTAGGCAGAGGGGCAGGATTCTCTGAGGCAGCCATTGTGTATGACTATAACAAAAGCAATGAAAAACAAGTCAAAGTAACAGTTCCAACATGGGGTCAGAACTGGCTTTTCCCTGCAACAGAACGTGGGCACACACTATGATCCAGGACTTTCATCTCTATGAATGTACTGGAGATCAGGGCTTCTCAACTGTTGACATTTTGGAAGAGACAATGCAGCGTTGTGGACTGTCCTGTCCATTGTAGGGTGCTTAGCAGTGTCTCTGGCCTCTACCCACTAGATGCCAGGAGCACATCCTCGGTTATGACAACCAAAGATGTTTCCAGACATTATCAAATGTTCCTTGGTTGGGGGCAATTGTGTATAAAATTGCCCTCAACTGAGAATCTAGAGAAACTCTCGTGGATGGGCATCAGGGGATATGAACGAGAAAGTTCACTGCACAATGATTTGCAAAAAGATAAAAATGAAAACAACCCATATGTCCACAAACAGGAAATAGACACATTCTGGGATTTTCATATGATGGATAACTGTACAGCAATGAAAACTGACTTATAAGTTGTACACATCAATATACATAAATCTCACAAACACAGGGTGATGGGGGAGGGGAGAAACACAAGTAATACATCTAGTATATTTGCATACGCTCCAAAATGGACAAGAAATAATGTAATTTGAAGGAACATTTCCATGCAGGGAATGTATAAATAAGTGAATTATTAATAAAGTTCAGGATAGTTGTTACCTCTGGGAAGGAATGAGAAAGTGAATCATGGAGGGCACAGGTAAGATTCAAAAGCATTGGCTATGTTCTAATTTTCAAGCTGTGTGATGGGTAAACAGGTTTTTATATTATTATGATACACCTTACATATATGCTGTATTATCTTCTGTATATACGAAATAGTTCATAATTTATAAGGAACTGATGGGGACTAAAATATGGTGGGAAATGGAAATAAAGGCACTGGAGTAAATAACAAATTGAATGAGAGGGAGAGAAAGAGAGCTAAGTTTTAGGTGCCTCTTAGAATAGTTTTAAACTGATTTTCTTCATGGATTTGGTGATGAGATCAATTCCTCATCTAAGCACACATAAACCATTGCTTAGACTTCTACGAAATGTAAATTTCACGCCTCAAAAGCTATGCTATAATACTACGTGATTCATATCACAGAGGACTTAAGAATACCACATTTCACAAAACATCATTTTCCAAGAGTCCTGCCATGTTAGAGTTTTGAATGTGTACTCCTTTGTATTCCTTGGAGTTACAAGCATCTGAAAATAGGGGGCTTAGAGGACAGTGATTCTTCATCACTAACTGCATTATCATTAAAATATCCCTAAGTGGTAACAGAAAATCGTTTCCATCTCTGGCACCCACCATACCCCTTTCTTTTTCTCCCAATGGTAATCTCCCTGGAAGTGGAATAAAGGAGAGTTTTGGATCACATCCTTTGAGAACATGGAGCCATAACCAAGGAAAATATCAAAACAGCCTAACCTTTCCTGGCTGAGACAGATAGGTACAAGACAGGTCTTATCCTAAAGAAGCCCCAAATTTTCAAGGTTGAAGGACTCAGTGAGAATATATTCAATACATGTGAAAATAGGGAAACCCACAAACACCCAGAGTAACAGGAAAGGGTTTGTCCCTGACCTGATTTAGGGACCATCTCTCAGAGACCCAGAGAAGCCCGATATGTTAGAGCTTCAGCAACCTTCAGTGAAGCAAGGCTGAGGTTCCTCCCTCACCATGAGAGGCGTCACGTACATCTATGTGGATAATGTGGCCCACTTGTCCTGTTGCCTGTATACAAAGCCACCACCTCTTAGATTCCTCTCAGTCCTGAGAGTATAGCACTGACTGTGCCACTCAACCCTTAGAAGCACAGACTCAGTGAAGAGGAACACACAGGCCTCTTGGGGCTGGGGACATGGGGCCACTTGGGGAGTAAATTCAGGGCCCTAGGTACCTGGACCATAATGAGAGGCAGGGACACGGACTCAAGAGTATGCACCAAAAAAGGCTTATCTCAAAAAGAGGTGTTTTTTGTTTATAGTGAACCTCCAAAAATTCTGAAGCCCACATAAGGGCCTTTCATATTAACTACGGCTATACATGGGTGGCTCAGTGTTAAGCAATTGCCTGCAATGCAGGAGACCCATGAGATGCAGGTTCAATCCCTGGCTCGGGAAGATCCCCTTCAAGAGGAAATGACAACTCATTCCAGTATTCTGAATGGGCCAGTGAGACACTCCTATGGACAGAGGGGCCTGGAGGCCTACAGTCCACAAGGTTGCAAAGAGTTGGACATGATTGAATTACATTACATTAACTATATTAGCACAGAAATACACACTCACACACACACACACACACACACACACACTCCTAGAAAGGCAAGAGCCAAACAACCAATCTGAAGCCTTTCAAGGGACACTACATGGATAAATTTCTACTTGGACTGTTACTTCATTAAACAACAATGAAAAAAGGTCTTGTGCCTTTTTTCTTTGTTCTAGCCATAAGTAATACTCTGTGATAATACATTTTTAAATGACAAAACCAGAGTCATGGAAAAGGGTTGTGGATACCTTATACTAACTTCACTTTAACAAACCTTATCAAGCACCTATGAAGAAGAAACTACAATGCTTTAGAAGAGACGAATAGAAGCCTATAAGTTCAGAAGCTCACACTTTAGGGAGTCGGGGAGAAACATTAATAAATAATGTTCATATACTCAAGGATATGAGATGAACTAACACAGAAAATAGGAAAAGGTATTGCTGCTAACTAGCGAGCATTCAAGTGGCCTGAACTAAATACAGAAATAAGGCCTTCTACCCCAAACCCCTGGTACTCTCCTCTGATCCTCTCTACTCTGCTCAAATAGCACTTTACAGTTTTCCTTCAGTAAGTTCCAGATATTAGGCCCATTTTGCCTTTCAATTTTCTTTAGAGGCGATATTTCAGACCTAGACAAAGGTACAGAGATTACTACACCCGTGCAAACATCGCTCATCTTAAAAACAAAAGATTACAAATAAAATTTAAACCCATTATACCTCTCCCCAGTTGAATTCTCCCTCTATTGAATAAGATTTAACCACTGTCCTAAATAAGGTTATTGTTTTCATACACACCTTTCTGCATGCTACATATGTATGCATCACTCCTATGTATACCTTTTACTACAAATATATGAACCTATAATCAATATAAGAACTGTTGCATCTTTTTAAACTTCACATATGTATGGTATCATAATGCCTTTACCCTTTCAGAAGGGTACCCTTTACCCTTTATCTATCTGTCGCTTCCACCCCTGAATCTTGGCCCCATGCTATAAGCTGTATTTTGTCCCCCTAAAAAGATATGTTGAAGTTTTACCCCTTGAACCTGTAAATGTGACATTCTTTGGAACTAGGATATTTGCAGGTGTAACAGTTAAGATGAGGTCATACTGGATTAGGGTGGGTCTTTAATTCAGTATGACTGATATCCTTATGAGAAGAGAAAGGACAAAGAAACAGACAGGGGAAAACGCTATGTGACGATGGAGATGCCAACGACTGACAGCAACCACCAGAAACCAGGAGAGAGGCATGAAACAGATTCTCCCTCAGAGCCTCTGGAAGGGACCACCCTTGCTGATACCTTGACCTCAGACTTCTGGCCTCCAGAACTGAGAATGTATTTCTGTTGTTTTAAGCCATCTGGTTTGTGGCAATTTGTTACGGTAACCTTAGGACACTAACACACCCCTCTTTGTGTCTCAAGCCCCTGAGAATTCTAGTGTCTTCCTAAGTCCAGATCTTACCACCCTGTTTAGTTTACCTGCAACAGTACCAAGTCAGTGAATTAAGGATGATCCTGCAGTGGGTGTAGTAAACCTTTCCCCCACTGCTCTAAAGCAGTGGTTCTGAAACTTCACTGTGCTTCAGTAGCACCTGGAGGACTGTAAAACCCTGATGGCTAGCGGCCTACCCTCAGAATTTCCAACTCAGTAGGTCTGGAGCAGGGTCTGAGAATGTGCATTGCAAACAAGTTTCCAGCTGATGCTGATGCTGCTGTTCCAGGGAAGCTAGGTCATCCATCAGTTCCTTTCAATAAAATATAGTAGAGGCTAGGGCACCATCACACAAATTATTTACAATCTTATATTTTAATTTATTTGGGGCTGCAATAAAAGGATTTAAAACAGGCTTGACAAATACCAGAAAGAAATTGCTTTCAGTGACAGTAAGGTGGGCCAAAATAAATAGAACAATGATAGATTTGAGTCAGTGGTATTTATGTGAAAAAAAAAAAAAAAACAACTACGGCTTATTACTTTCAAACAAGCTTTTATTTCCAATGTGAACAATACTATCAAATTATCTGTAAAAGGTAAGAGTAAAGTCAGATGTCAGTAGTTAGTATCACTTTGGGGCATTGAAACTTTGAAACAAAATTAGTATTTCAGGCTAATGTAAACAAGAATATCCATGAAGAACAGATTCATCTTTTCTTTTGCTGTCTGCTTTTTCTATGCCTTCCCACTGTAGGATGAAATAAGAGCCAGTTAACAATTGTACCTCAATAACATGCAGTGACTTTCTAAATATGAGTCAACACTATGTACATCTATTTTCTTAATGTTTTCTTCTTGTAACCCAGACCCTTGGTGATCAGGGTGCACATCATTGCTCATGCAATACTTATCTCCCTCTTGCCCACCACTATAAATGCTTGCTGATTCCTTGAAAGGCCACACTGTGATTTAAATAAGTCATTCCCCCTAAAAAACTAGTGTTCCCTTGCACAAATCATCAATCCCTTATATTTCCAGACCTTCAGTTTCCACATGTGTAAAACGAGGATGAGGCTTTACCAAACATGCACATGCATGAAAACTAAGAAAGAGTGAGAGAGTGAGTGAGAGAGACTAAAAGATGAATGAATAGAGGAAAGAGAAACAAAGATATAATTACCACTTCAGTGACAACCAAAAATAATACTGAGACTAGTTTTCTTTTCTTTTGAATAAAAAATCTAAATTGAACTAATATTTGTGAATTAATCCTGAAATGCAGTTCTCTTGAAACCCTTAACATCTTACTACTTTGTAAGGAATCGCTTTCTCAAAGTCATGGTCAGTACACGAGACTACAATTCTGTGGCCAGGTGATGATGACACAGCTAATGCATGGCCTAGTCACTTTAGCTGCTGCTTCTGGTGACTATTCTCTAAACAAGCACTGGTCTCCATTTCCAGGTCTGATAAATTCCCCATCTGTAGTAGTCTTAAAGCAACAGGACAAAGGACTTGTGGCTATAAATGAAATACATTTCAGAACATACTGCCTCCTACATTATCTAGAATACATTACTAAAAATAAACTGTTTTTCCAAAATTAAATTTCAACAATTTTCTTATTTACTTTACAGAAGAAAAATTAAAAATATAAAGCTGTTAGTAACAGGTATGTGTCAGGAATGGTTATGTCGTACTAAAGCCTATACAACAATACCTGTATTATCCAGAGCTGCTCTTTGCTGAGACCACATCCATTTAGAGTCCTTCAGGTTTTTCATTTCCATCCTCTTCCTCTTCATCAGTGTTTTCATACTGATCCTCACCCTCATCATTAGGGCAGAATGATGCAGACATTGGGGTCAAAAGTTGGCAGGGAAAATATCCCAACTTAAAACCAGCAGCAGAGTCTAGGCCTGAGAGAAGAGAAATAGGTTTAATGAAAGAAACAACAAATAATACCTGGATACATTTCTAGCCCCCCATCATGTCTGCTGCTTGACAATTTTCACAAATGTTTTTCCCCTCTTTCCAGTAGATCGGTACACAGATCTCTCTGATTATTTCTGGCCCCTGTGGAGAAGGGATCCAAATCATTTGATACTGATACCATTTTGTATGTGTTTGTCGGAGCTTCAATGGAAAAAAATGTTTGTTTGACTTAAAGACAAATTCTATGGGGACACTCACAGATTCCTCAATTGCTGAAAAGTGCCCCTGTGCTATGTCATCATTTTCTCAGATCCTCCTACCAAGAATATTCACATTTGTTAAAGCCGTTGACCAACAGGGAGGGATGCCACTTGTTTGCCTCTAGGTTGGGAGAAGGCAGCATGCTGTTTCTCGAGACCATGAAGGTCTCCAGAACTGGGCTTCCACTTGTGTAAATTGTGCCCGGAGGTTTTTGAGAGTTCTGACCCACTCCGTGACTGCTAGAGACCTACCTGCCTTTGAGCTCAATGGCCCCACAAGGGCCTGAAGGCTCAGCCACCACTTGCCCGCCTCAGCCCCTCCGGGATCACAGGCCTCAGCCTCCCAGTCTCAGAGGCAGCAGTCAGGGCTTCCTCGCCCAGAACTCGGCCTCCACTGCTGGTTCCTTTGTCTTCTAGGATGCAACCCCCTCCGCAGGATCCCACAGCTCCCAGGGTGTATCGCCCTCCAGTGGGTACTCACCCTGTAAGACTCTGCCTCCCTCTCCCAGGTCTTCCTGCTCCTGAGGAGGCACCGGACCTTCTCCAGCGTCCGAGGGTGGCTGGGAGCAGCCCCTGGCCATCAGGCGGTCAGCGTGAGGCCAGAGCAGGACATGTCTGTTGTTACGGAAATTGCGTAGAAAGGAGTCGAGGTGACCCTGGAACAGGGGCCCAAACGTATCCATGCAGAATCCAAGGCCTGCAACCACTGCCGCACCCTCCTGCTCATTCTCGTCCTCCTCTTCCTCGCCCTCTCCAGACAGGTGCTCCTCCTCCTCCACGTCCTCCAACTCGAAATCGATCTCACCCTCTTCCTTGTCCTCCTGCATCTCTACATCTTCCTCCATCTCCGACTCCTCTAACGGCTCTCTACCACATTCCTCTTCCACTGCAGCCTGTGGCCAACCCTGCTCCCCGGGAAGGGCTCTGGAGACCTCCAAGGAAGCCAGAAGAGCCGTGGCCTCCTCGACTCCTTCCGTCCCCTCGCAAGCAGATGCTTGGACCCCAAGGAGACTGGGGTCGTGGCCCGCCCCGCCACCAGCTCTATCCGGGCCACCTGGGATCCAGTCGTGCTCCTCTGTGGCAGACATGGCAGGAGAGACGTGCCAGACAGTGATCCTCCTGCAGTGCGGTCTGTGGGGAAGATGGCGGCCGCCGGGCTGAGCGTTGCGCTGAGGAGACGCTGTTGGCAGTGGGACCGCAGGGTGGGGGTGGGGACAGCAGAGACGTCGGCTGCACAGGGAACAGGAGTCTGCGAGTTGCTGGTGTGGGCCCCACAACAGGAATGGTGAGGGGGTGGCCCACAGACCGGCCCACCAAGACCGAAGCTGAGCTGACCGCAGTCAAGGCGGGAAAGACCCTGATGGGCTGGCGACGGTAGGTGGAGCTGGAAGGGTCAACCGCGACCACTTCCTCCAGCGCCAGCTCTAAGCTCATTTGCCAGGAGGCAAAGATTGGCATGACCGCCGTCCAATGAGTGATCAAGGCTTTCAGATTGCATGCAAGCCTTCCAGCACCAGGTCATACTTTGAGCCCACAGGAGTCCCTTCCTTTCCATTGCTGCTGCTGCTGCTGCTAAGTCGCTTCAGTCGTGTCCGACTCTGTGCGACCCCATAGACGGCAGCCCACGAGGCTCCCCCATCCCTGGGATCCTCCAGGCAAGAGTACTGGAGTGGGTTGCCATTTCCTCCTCCAATGCATGAAAGTGAAAAGTGAGTGAAGTCGCTCAGTCGTGTCCCACTCCTAGCAACCCCATGGACTGCAGCCTACCAGGCTCCTCCGTCCATGGGATTTTCCAGGCAAGAGTAGTGGAGTGGGGTGCCATTGCCTTCTCTGTCCTTTACATTGTACCCTTGCAAAAGCAAAATGGCAATGTCCCTATAGGCAGCAGCACCCTGGGGTATGGGAAGCTGGGTGTGATCCCCAGTTGCCACCTTGTGTCAGCTCAGGTCATCAGAGATACACTTATTTTAAAAACTTCATAAAGGCTTGAGAAAGAACATCAAAGGTAAGAGATGGAGAAATTGGAAAACATAAACTGAATTAAACGGGAGCACTGAACATGAAATAGAAAAAAATGAAACAAACTAGATAAAACTAAAAGATTATCATTATGGTCCAGTTGATTTTAAGCATGGCTGCTCATTAGCAACATATCTATAGCTTTGGAGAATAAAAGCAATACCTTGGCATTTTTCAAAAAATTCTAAGATAATTCTGATATGTGTCAGGTTTTTCTCTTAAATGGTAGCTTTGGTGATATAGAATTCTACTACTTTTGTGTTGACCACTCATGGTACAATGGTATTAAGTGAATAATAGTTACTCAGTAGTACATATAATATATATTTTAGAAAACGTATTAATGTTTGCCTAACTAAAAAATTTATGACATTTTGATTCCACTTGTTTGACTTAGTATGAATAGAATGCTAGATTTCTAATTTAAAAAAAAGATGAGCAACAACCAACAAAGTTTTACTATATAACACTGGGAACTGTAGTCCCTTTGTCAATCTCTTGAAATACCTATAATAGAAAATAAACTGAAAAATAATATATGTGTATATGTATAACTGAATCACCTTGCTCTGCACCTGAAACTTTGTAAGGCAACTATACATCAATAATATATATGCTATGCTAAGTCACTTCAGTCGTGTCTGACTCTGTGAAGCCCCATAGACAGCAGCCCACCAGGCTCTCCTGTCCCTGGGATTCTCCAGGCAAGAACACTGGAGTGGGTTGCCATTTCCTTCTCCAATGCATGAAAGTGAAAAGTGAAAGTGAAGTTGCTCAGTCGTGTCTGACTCTTAGCGACCCCATGGATTGCCCCTAACAGGCACCTCCATCCAAGGGATTTTCAAAGCAAGAGTACTGGAGTGGGGTGCCATTGCCTTCTCTGATAATGTGTGTATATATATATACACACACACACATATATATATATATATATGTGTGTGTGTATAATATATATATATATATATATACATATTATATTTATTTTCTTTATATATATTTAAATATAAAGAAAAAAAGATAAAGTGTATAGATCACATATGAGCAACTGTTTCAACCTCCTGTGAGAGACAGAAGGAGAATTTGGAGGTTTTAATGTTGCTAAAATTACTTAGAGAAGAACATAGAAGTTGACATAGATGCCTCGAGAATGGAGACTGGAGAGTGGAAGGAGTAAAAATAGGAGCTGAAAAGGGATTCATCAGGGCTCCCCAATTCACTTCAAGGCTCCGAGAAATGAAGAGAGACTTCTTTTCAGGACTGGGCTGATCACCTGCTCTACACTAAACAGTGACACACCCTCCCAAATGCATATATTTAAATGTTTACCCACTCCATCCCCCAGGTGACGGTATTTGGGAGTTATGGCCTTTAGTAGGAGACACAGTGAAGATAATCAACCTTGCCCTATATAGAACTCATGCATTATAGATTTCACCCCTTATACCGGCCTTGTTTTGTTTTACCTAACTCATACTCAGTATTTTCAATGGGGATAGTCCATTGGGTCCCAAGCTGTCAAGCCCATTTCTAAGTGTCAAAGACTCAATTTAACTTTATGAGCCATATGTCCGAGTGCCTATGCCCACTAGGGGCTATTTTAGGAGAATGGCTGCTATGATCTGGAGCACTGAAACACCACAATCATAAAATTCTTGAGGCAAATACATCTATTGGGTCTCTTCAGTAGCTCCCTTAACACTATAGGGGCATCTTTTAAAAATTTAGGGATATCTTCAAGTATTCCTCTATTTCGTTCCCCGGTATTATGTTCAAAGAGTTTTCCTAAAGCATGCATTTCAGCATTTGCTGAAAATTGAAAGTGAAAGTCACTCAGTCATGTCATGTCCGACTGTTTGCGACCCCATGGACTACACAGTCCATGGAATTCTCTGGGCTAGAGTACTGGAGTGGGTAGCCATTCCCTTCTTCAGTGGAGCTTCCAAATCCAGGGGTCAGACCCAGGCCTCCCATATTGCAGGAGGATTCTTTACCACCTGAGCCACAAAGGAAGCCCAGCATTTGTTGAAGTCAATTCCCAATCTATTTGCAGAAGTCTTAAGCCAATAAGCACTTTTTATGTTTAAAAATATTATTGCACTATTGTGGTGAATGTCCCAGGCATTTAGTACGTTCACAATGCTTCTCAGCCATTCTCTCTGTTGTGCCTAAATAAATCATCACTCCTAAAGGAAACCCCATGCCAGTAATCACTCCTTTTCCATTTCCCCCTCACTGCTCTGATAACTACTCTGATAACCAGGCTCTGGTAACTACTAATCTTCTGTTTCCCTCTATGAACTTACATTTTCTAAATGGCTGAGAGAAATAAAATCCTACAATATGTGACCTTTTGTGTCTGGCCTCTCTCATTCCTTTTTGCTGCTGAATGCTATGCCTGTGTACAGAGGGTCACTTTTGTTTATGAATGTGAAACAAGTTGAGGACAAGTTGGTGGATCCTTGGGATGTTTCCCATTTGGGTTCCCATTTCGGTTAGGGCTGCTATGAACATGGGGATAGAACTTTTTGTTACCTTTTGTTTGAACAAATACTTCTAATTCTTTGGCTTATATAGATAATAGTGGAATTGATGAGACAACCATAAGGCTTTTACCTTTTTCAGGAACTTTCAGTCTCTTTTTTACAGCTACTTGCTGTTGTTCAGTTGTTCTGCCCCTCAGTTGTGTCTGACTTTTTGCAATCCCATGGACTGCAGCATGCCAGGCTTCCCTTTCCTTCACCATCTCTCAGAGTTTGCTCAAACTCATGTCCATGGAGCTGGTGATGCCATCCAACCGTGTCGTCCTCCGTTGTCCCCTTCTCCTCCTGCCTTCTATCTTTCCCAGCATCAAAGTCTATTCCAATGAGTTGGCTCTTCGCATCAGGTGGCCAAAGTATTGGAGCTTCAGTTTCAGCATCAGTCCTTCCAGTGAACATTCAGGGTTGATTTCCTTTAGCATTGACTGGTTTGTTTTCCTTGCAGTCCAGGGGACTCTCAAGAGTGTTCTCCAACACCGCAGTTTGAATGCATCAATTCTTCAGTGCTCAGCCTCCGTTATGGTCCAACTCTCACGTCCATACATGACTACAGGAAAAACTTTGTCTATATGGACTTTTGTCATCAAAGTAATGTCTCAGCTTTTTAATTCACTGTCTAGGTTTGTCATAGCTTTTCTTCCAAGTAGCAAGCGTCTTTTAATTTCATGGCTGTAGTCACCATCTGCAGTGATTTTGGAGTCCAAGAAAATAAATCTGTCACCGTTTCTATTGTTTCCCCATCTATTTGCCATTAAGTGATGGGACCAAATGCCATGATCTTAGTTTTTTGAGTGTTGAGTTCTAAGCCAACTTTTTCACTCTCCTCTTTCACTTTCATCAAGAGGCTCTTCAGTTCCACTTTGCATTCTGCCATAAGTGTGGTGTCTTCTGCATATCTCAGGTTATTGGTATTTCTCTTGGTAGTCTTGATTCCAGCTTGTCCTTCATCCAGTCCAGCATTTCCCATGATGTATTCTGCATATAAGTTAAATAAACACGGTGACATTATACAGCCTTTATGTACTCCTTTCCCAATTTAGAACCAGTCAGTTATTCCATGTCTGCTTCTAACTGTTGCTTCTTGACCTACATATAGGTTTTTCAGGAGGCAAGTAAGATGGTCTGATATTTCTGTCTCTTTAAGTTTTTCTATAGTTTCTTGTGATCCACATAAGGAAAGGCTTTAGCATAGTCAAAGAAACATAAGTAGACGTTTTTCTGGAATTCTTTCTATGATCCAATGGATGTTGGCAGCTTAATCTCCGATTCCTCTGCCTTTTGTAAATCCAGCTTGTAAATCTGGAAGTTCTTGGTTCACATACTGTTGAAACCTAGCTTGAAGGATTTTGACCATTACCTTGCTAGCATGTGAAATGAGTGTATTTGTGTGGTAGTTTGAACAGTCTTTGGCATTTCCCAACAGTAAGGTACAGGGATCCCAATGCCTCTACATCCTCATAAATATGTTTTATTTTTCACTTAAAAAAAAAATCTACTTACGCATCTCTTTTTTGTGACATCATGTGGTGGCTTTTCCTTGTATTTCCTTAATGACTAATGATGTTAAGCTTATTTTCACGTCCTTATGGCACATTTGTATATCTTGCTTGGAAAAATTTGTATTCACATTCTATGCTCATTTCTCACTCAGATTCCTTGGCTACTTGTTGAGTTGTAAATGTTTTTCATGTGTTCTGGATACTAGACCTTTATTACATATATGCATACCACAAGATTCTTATCCTATTTTCTAGGTTGTGCTTTCACTGTCTTATTAATGTTCTTTGATATAGAAATATTTTTGATTTTTATGAAATTCAATATATTGTAAAGTAATTAACCTCCAATTAAAATAAATAGATTAAAAAATACATAAATATATATGTGTATAAATAAATTTTAAAAAGAAAAAAAAATTCAGTGTATCTGTTTCTTCTTTTGTTACTTATGCTTTTATCATCATATTTACGAATCCATTGCCAAATGAAGGTTATGAAGATTTACCCCTTCTGAGGACTGAATTATGGGCCCCCCATATTTCCACATGTTTAATGTCTAAGCCCCATTACTTCAAAATGTGGTTGTTTTTGGTGACAGGACCTTAAGGTCAGCAGAGGTCATATGGTTAGACCCTAATGAGTCTGACTGGTATCCTAGACAAAAATATACTTGGTGACAGGAAGACACACCAGAGATGGGTATACACTGGAGGAACGATCATGTAAGGATGCAGGGAGAAGCTCGCCATCTGCAAGCCAGGAGAGCCCTCACAAGAAACCAAACCTGCTCACACCTTGTTCTTGGACTTCTAGTTTCCAAAGGTGTCAGCAAATAAATTTGTGCTGTTTAAGCGATCGGTCTGTGGTATTTTGTGATAGCAAGCCCAGCAATCTAATATACCCTTGTATTTGTTCTAAAAGTTTTATGTTTTTAGCTCTTACAGCTAATTCTTTATCCATTTAACGTCTGTATTTGGCATAATGTAAGAGTCCAACTTTATTCTATTGCATATGTATATCCTGCTGTCCTCATACCATTTTGGGGAAAAGATTCCCACTTCTCACCACTTATTGATCTGATATCCCAGGGGAAAATCAATTGAGGGTAGATATCTGGGTTTATTTCCAGACTCCCTGTTCTATTCTGTTGATCTGCATGTCTTTCATTATCTCAGTACAACACCGTCTTGATTACTGTTGCCATGGTACATGGGTTGGATTGAAACTGACACAGGGTAGTGGAATCTTCGAATTTTCTTTTTCAAGATCGTCTTAGCTATTTCTGGTCTCTTGTAATTGCACATGAATATTAGGACCAGCTTTTTTTTTCTGCCAAAAAAGGTCACTGTCATTTTGAAAGTGATTGCTTTTCATCTGTGCTGCTGCTGCTGCTGCTAAGTCACTTCAGTCGTGTCTGACTCTGTGCGATCCCAGAGACGGCAGCCTACCAGGCTTCCCTGTCCCTGGGATTGTCCAGGCAAGAACACTGCAGTGGGTTGCCATTTCCTTCTCCAATGCATGAAAGTGAAAAGTGAAAGTGAAGTCGCTCAGTCGCGTCCGACTCTTAGCAACCCCATGTACTGCAGCCCACCAGGCTCCTCCATCCATGGGATTTTCCAGGCAAAAGTACTGGAGTGGGGTGCCATTGCCTTTTCCGTTTCATCTGTAGACCTCATTATATAAGATTCCCATCTGTATGTTAAGACCTCAAATTTTCAATGCTGCCTTAATGCCTTTGAGACTCGTATTACTCCACTGGCCCTACTCTGCTTTCTCCTGCTCTCACCTGCAATGTCCCCTTCCTTGTGGGAAGACTACCCCACTCAGCTGATTCTCCCCTGTCAAGCAGACTAGCTGTACTGCACCCATTCCCCCAGCCACCAAGTTGTACTTCCCTGCCAGCCAGTGCAATATTCCAATAGGACAGTCATCTCCTCGTGTGGGAACGTGGGTGTGTCCCATCCTCTTGTTACTACAACATTTATTTCCCATGGTCCCTGCAGGTGAACTCTCCTGTTAAGTCCCACACCCTCATTGTCCTGCTTGGCGTTTCCTGTTGCCACCCGCCCCCCACCCCTGGCCAGCTGTTAGTCCATGAGACTCACAAACAGCTTGCTGTCCATCTGTCCAGTGTTGCATGCTTGGCCATCTCACACTACTTAGGGTAGAGGATCCCTCCTTTATTAGTGCAGTGGATGAGGGAGATCCCAACCATGATGCTGGACAGCTTTAACTCACTTCTCTTTTGCTAACTAAATGTTTTTCTTTTTTTTTTTTTTAGTTTAAGGTGAAGGCAACCTGGGTTGAAACTGCCAAAGGTGCCTGGATTGTGCTTTGGCTTGTGCCTATTCTGTTGTCTCTCTCAACCTCAGCCATCTCTTCCCACCCTAACTTATTGTTCTAGCACCTGAGGAGGGAACTATGGGTAATTGACTGTATCCTGGCCTGAGTAGTACTGGGTTGCCCCTGGTGCTTGGCCCCTCCCAGCATGCATTCTGAGACTAGGGATCATCGATTAATCCATAGAGTGGAAGCCAAGGGAGTGTTCAGCCAATAGTGACAGGGAGTGCTGATGACATCGTTTCTTAACTGCTCCACGGTCAATTCCCACTTTCTGGGGGGCACCCTAGAGCCTCTGGAGATAAGAATCCCAGTGTAGTGTGTGTAGGCTGGTCACTGCAGACGGATCATGGAATGCAGTAGCAGGTAGATCATGGGGCAATCATCCAGAAAGGAGCCCACAGGGCAGGTTCAGGTTGGCTTTCTAAAGAGTTGTGGAAAAGCATAGCTCCAGGCCACCCACAATGGAAGAATTGTGAATAATGTTTCCTGGTTGCTTCTCACGTGTGTCCGTGTCAAGCAAGGGTAGCAAACTTTCCTTCTCCTTTGCTGTAACTTCCCTAACACATGTGATTTTCTCGGCGGTGTGCTCTACAGATGTTAATTAGTTCTAGCGGTTCCTTCCTTAATTTCATTATTGGTCTTCTGTCTGTCTGCCTATCCCTCATTGAAAATAGAGTATTGAAGTCTCCAGGTTTATTGTTTTATGTATTCTGGGAGTCTGTTAGGACTATATGGATGAATAACTGTTACATCTCCCCTTACTGATCCTTTTATTAACACAGAAATCCGTTTTTGGCATTCTGTTTAAAAAAAAAAACACTCTTGTTAAAATCTATTTCATCTGATATCAGTATAGCCACTGCATCTATCACTTTAGGATGATTTGCATGGAATACCATTGTCCATCCTTTTGTTTTCAAAATATCTGTCTTTGGATACAAGGCAAGGCTCTTGTAGATAACATATAGTGGGTAACATTTGTTATTAATCCCCTTTGCCAATCTGTCTTTTCATAGAAAAGTTTTATACATTGGTATTGTGGTGATTACTTCCAAGGAAATATTTTTCCTGACATTTTCTTACTTTCCACATGCCATACCTTTTTGGTTCCTTCATTCCTCAATTACTGTCTTTTTTCTGTGATTAATTGGATTTTTCTAGTGTACAAAGTGACTATCACTCTTTGTCTTTACTTACTTCTTTTTTTTTTTTAAGTTTGGAGCCTTTAAATTTTTTTTGTGTTTATTTTTGGGAGGCTGGGTGGCTATGCTGTGAATTATACTTAGTATCTTAATTTTAGAATAATCAAGTGTGTATTGTAGTGAGATAGTTTTCATAGTATTCTAAACTCTGCTTCTTCCCAGCTGCGCTATATTCCCTTATTTAGTTATTGTGACAAATATCATGTTTGTACATGGTTTGCACTAACGGTTTTATGGTTACTGCTTTATACATCTCTATTTTAAATCAACATACAAAGAGGAGAGCAAAAAGAGAAGTTACAGGGATTTCCCTGGTGATCCAGTGTTTAGAATCCGCCTTCCAATGCAGGAGATGAGGGTTCAATCCCTGGTCCAGGAACTAAAATGCCACATGTGGTGGAGCAACTAAGCCTGTGGGCCACGCCTCCTGATCTGCATGGTCTGGAGCCCGTGTGTCACAACTAGAGAGAAGCACTCATGATGCAACAAAGATCCTGCTGCAATGAAGACCCAGTGAGGCCATTAATAAATAAATGATTTTTTTACAAAAAGAAGAGTCAGAAAGAAACCCCAAATGCAGTAATTCTGGCGTTTGCAGTAATGCTGTGCATAATCTGTGCAGTTCCCTTGACCTTTGTGGTTTATTTCTTCACATTCCTCCAAATAGGTGCCCACTGTTGTGTCACTTCACCCTGAAGGACTACTTTATTATTTTCTGTCCAGCAGGCTTACTAGCTGTGTAATCCCTCAGTTTTTGTTTCTCTTGGAATGAATTTATCTACCTTCCATTTCCCACACATATAGAATTCTTGGTTGAAAGAAGTTTTCATTTGTTCATTGTCTGTTTTTTAATATATCATTCCAATGTCACCTGTCCTCTATGGTTTCTGCAGAGAAATTGGCACAAATCTTACTGAGGATTACTTGTACAATGAAGAGTTGTATCTATTGCTTCCAATGATCATACACCATGAATTGTGTGATTCTATTTCTAGTAAAAGTCCAGAAGAGACAAATATATAAAAAAAGCAACTAGTGCTTTCCTATGGCTCAGAGGGTGGAAAATTGAGTGTGTCTGCTAATGGATAAAGGAAGTACTGGAGGAAATGAAATGTTCTGGAATTAGATAGTAGTGTTGATTGTATAATTCTATAAATAGCATAAAAAACCATTGATTTGTACACTTTAAATGGTATACATTATGATAGACTAATTATTTCTCAATAAATTGTTATAAAATGTTATTGATACAGTATAATCATCCATTTAATAGCAATAGATTTGACAATTTAGGTAGATCAAAAAATTCTAAACCTAAGAAAAATGCAACCTTAACCCTAGAATTGATAAAAGCTGAAATAAAAAGCTTCTTTTTGTTAAAAATTTGAATAACTCTTCACAAACTTCCAAATATCCCTCTATTGCCATATATTCACATAGGTGAATTCTATCACATGCTCAAGAAAAAAATAGCATTCATTCTTTAGAAATTTTCAGAAAATGAAGCTGGCATGGGAGGTGATTACTACCCAAGTTGTTAATGAAGTTTATTGACATCTGAAAAGGGCAGTTTTTAAAACCTCAAAATTACACTCAAATGTCATTCTTGAATATAGTCACAAAAATCAACATGGCGATACATAAAATGATAGTACATTATGACAAAGCAGAGATTATCCCAAGACTACAAGATTGGTTTCATGTTTTTAAGAAATCAGTCAATGGCAGTCTTCAACTCCTGTTCCACATACGAGGAGATTGGACGTTGCCACGCCATCCTAACTGCAAGTTAAAAGTTGAACACACTGAAAAGTCAGCAACTCATCTTAGATTCATAGAGAAGAGAGAGCATAGGCCAAACTGCTCCCTGAACATTGGAGAGACAAGTGAATACAGAGAATCCTAACTTAGCAAAGCAAAAATTCAAGGTCAGAAACCTCTGCAGGAACCAGTGGTGTGGACAAGTCTGTGAGTTAACAACCCCAGGATGACCCAGTTATAGGAGTTCTCCACACTTTTGTTTTACCTCTAGGAACTTAGCCAGGTTCTCACAGTACAATAAATATGTCACTGTAAAAACTTCTCATGCTTCCAGCAGGAGAGGAAAAGAGGGGAAACGGAATCATTTTTAAATGTGCCAGGGCACTCCGTTCTTCTTAACAATGTTTGCCCTCATGCTTAGAGCCCAAGCTAACCATGTAAAATTGTGTATAAAGCTCTTGGCTCAAGAAAAGACTGCATACACTTGGATCTGAAGCTAAGAACAATATCAAATAATTTTAGAACTGATCAAACAAGTAGACTACTGTCTAGATCCCACTTTCCTCAGCAGGTGGCCCATATTTGGGCCAGATATGAATAGCACTGCAAAGACTTTGAAATTTTAACTGAGACTGCAAAAAAAATTAGGATAAAAATTTGTGGTCTGAACCTAAAACAAAACTAAACAAACAAACAAAAAATAAACACACTCCTTAGTATTAAGTCAGATACCATGTCTAACAATATAATACTAAAATGTCTAGGATATACTTAAAATTAATTGGTGTATGAAGAACCAGGAAAAAGTTTAAAAGTTACAAGCTAAAGTTCAAACAAGAGAGACAACTTCAGGATGATGCAAGTATTGGAATCACCAGAAAAATATATTAAAGCAGCTATTATAACCATACCACCTGGAGTAATGACTGTTGCTTACAAACTAAACCAAAAATTAAATTCTTAGGGACTTCTTAGGGACTTCTTAGGGACTTCCCTGGTGGCTCAGTGGTAAAGAATCCGCCTGGTAATGCAGGAAACACGGGCTAAATCCCTGATCTGGGAAGATCCCATATGCCTCAGAGCAACTAAGACAATGGGCCACAACTATTTAGCCTGTGCTCTTGACTCCAGGAACCACAACTACTGAATCCCATGTGCTCTAGAGCCTGTTCTTGGCAACAAGAGAAGCCACTGCAATGAGAAGCCCACGCCACTGCAACTAGAGAGTAGCCCCTCCTACTTGCCCTAACTAGAGAAAGCCCCCCTAGCAACAAAGATCCAACACAGCCAAAAATAAATAGATAAGTAAATAAATACCATTCTCTGATCTCTCAACCTCTATACACACACATGAACAAACACACAAATGTAGGCATGCGTGTATACAAATACACATGTATGCATCTAAGTACATGTAAACACATATGTACATATACAAAGAGTTATGCATATATATATCCACAAATATGTATATATTAATATAGATGCAAATGCACAACACACACACACACATTAGAGATCAGTATCAAAGCAAAAACTTCAGCATGCATTTCAGTGTGGCATTGAAACCATCATCAGTCAAATTCAGCCACAACATATGTATGCAGCTTTTCTGAGTATTCAGAGAGTTCCACCAAACTTAGTAGAGACAAATAAAGAGGACATACACAAATGTCATTTTTTCTATGTTATGATCTTTTACTTTTATCTAGTTTGTTTCACTTTTTCTATTTCATATTCAGTGTTCCCATTTCAGTTAGTTTATGCTTTCCAATTTCTCCCTTTCTTCTTTTGTTTGATGGTCTTTCTCAAGCCTTTTTCAAGTGTAGTAGAAAAGCTTTTGCATGCATATGTGTAAATAGTATGTATAATATATATATATATATTTTTTTAACAAAACTTAAGAATTTTTGCCTAACTAAAATTTTTGACATTTTGATTCCACTTGTTTGACTTAGAATGAATAGAATACTACATCTCTAGTTTTAAAAAAAGATATGCAACAAGCAACAAAGGTTTAGGTGGCTCAGATGGTAAAGAATCTGCCTGCAATGTAGGAGACCCAGGTTCGATCCCTGGGTTGGAAAGATTTCCTGCAGAAGGGAATGGCAACCCACTCCAGTATTCTTGCCTGGAGAATCCCATGGACAGAGGAGCCTGGCGGGCTACAGTCTACGGGGTCGCAAAGAGTCGGACAGGACTTAGCGACTAACACTTTCACAGGGAACTATAATCAATAACTTGTAATAACCTATAATAGAAAATAATCTGAAAAATAATATATGTGTATATGTATAACTGAATCACCTTGCTGTGTACCTGAAACGTTGTAAGTCAGCTAAAGTTCAATAAAATACATATATTAAGAAAAAAACCAAATGTAGTCTTTTTTTAAAAATCAGTTTCACTGTGGGTTTTTTCCCTGAAAATGGGATTGTTCAATGCAAGCCATTCTATAACTTGTCATCATTATACAACTTGATATCATCTCATACTTCTTTCTCCAAAGGGATGTGAATGAATACTTACATTCTTCCCTTCAACCTCATCTTCTTAACATCTGTGTTATCATTCTGTTGTTTAGAAAACATATTTTGTATGAATGAAAAACTTTAAAGTTTATTAAGGCTAATTTTCTGATCTAATATAAGGTCTGTCCTGGAGAATGTTCCATGTTCATTTGAGAAGAATGTGTATTCTGCTGCTGAGTAAAGTCCTTTATAGATGTCTGTTAGATCTAACTAATTAATAGCGTTGTTCAAGTCTTCTACTCTCTGGTTGCTCTTCTGCCCAGCTGTTCTATTCATTTGTGAAAGTGGGTTGTTGAAGATTCCAATTATTATTGTTGAATTATGTACTTTGCCTTTAAATTGTGTCAGTTTTTCTTTCATGGATTTTGGCACTCTCTTGTTAGGTGCATTTATATTCATAATTGGTTTGTCTTTTCTATGAATTGGCCCTTTAATCATTATTAATGTTTATCTATTTTTCTATCCTTTAACTTTTAACCTATTTTGAATCTAAGGGGTGTCACTTGTAGACAGCATGTCATTGGATTATTGCTTTTTAATTCTATTCTACAAATACCTAACTTTTCATTGGAAGATTTAGTACATTTATATTAAATATAATTAATGATAGGGTAGGATTTATGTTTACCATTTTGTTCTTTTTGTAAACTATTTTTTATTGGAGTATAGTTGCTTTACAATGTTGCATTAGTTTCTGCTTTTCAGCAAAGTTAATCAGTTATACGTATACATGTGTCCCCTCTTTTTTAGGTTTCCTTCCCATCTATGTCACCACAGAGCACTGAGTAGAGTTCCCTTTGCTATACAGTATATGTTACTGTGTTATACATTAGTTATCTATTTTATACATAATAGTGGATATATGTCAGTCCCAATCTCCCAATTCATTCTACCCTCCTTCTGCGTTGGTATCCATAAGTTTGTCTCTATTTCTGCTTTGCAAATAAGTTCATCAGTATCATTTATTTTGCATTCCACATATAAGTGATTTAATACAATATGTGTTTTTGTCTTTCTAACTTACTTCACTCTGTATGACAGTCTCTAATTCTATCCATGTGTCTGCAAATGGCACTATTTAATTCCTTTTTATGGCTGAGTAATATTCCATTATATATATGCACCACTTCTTCTTTATCCATTCCTCTGTTGATGGACATTTAGGTTGCTTCCATGTCCCGGCTATTGTAAACAGTGCTGAAATGAACACTGAGGTGCATGTATCTTTTTGAATTATGGTTTTCTCTGGGTAGATGCCCAAGAGTGAGATTGCTGGGTCCTATGGCAGTTCTATTTTAGGAGGAAACTCTATATTGTTCTCCATAGTGGCCGCACCAATTTTTTCCTTATATTTTATGTGTTTTGTTCTTTATCCATTTATTTCTTTTTTTAGTAAGCAGATATTTTTATTATACAACTTAATTGCCTTATTGTCAATTTTACTACACTTTTAATTAGCTTTTTAAAAAATGTTGTGGACAACGGTGTGGTCACTCACCTAGAGCCAGGCATCCTGGAGTGTGAAGTCATGTGGGCTTTAGAAACGTTACTATAAACAAAGCTAGTGGAGGTGATGGAATTCCAGCTGAGCTATTTAAAATCCTCAAAGATGATGCTGTTAAAGTGTTGCAGTCAATATGTCAGCAAATTTGGAAAACTCAGCAGTGGCCACAGGTCTTGGAAAGGTCAGTTTTCATTCCAATCCCAAAGAAGGTCAATGCCAAGGGATGTTCTGTACAGCTGTGCTCATTTCGCTTGCTGGTGGGTTTGTGCTTGGGGTCATTCGGGCTGGCCTTCAGCGGTGTGTGGGCTGAGGGCTTCCGGATGGATAGGCTGGGTTTTGAAGAGGCGGAAGGACCGGAGATTGGGTTGCTAATGTCCACTGGATCATGGAGAGGGTGGGATGATTTGGGAGAATGGCATTGAAACATGTATAATATTGTATATGAAACAAATTGCCAGTCCAAGTTCGATGCATGATACTAGTTGCTTGGGGCTGGTGCACTGGGATGACCCAGAGGGATGAAACGGGGAGGGAGGAGGGAGGGAGGTTCGGGATGGGGAACACATGTACACCCGTGGCAGATTCATGTTGATGTATGGCAAAACCAATACAATATTGTAAAGTAGTTAGCCTCCAATTGAAATAAATAAATTTATATTAAAAGAAAAGAAAAAGAATTCCAGGAAAACATCTACTTCTTCTTCACTGATTATACTAAAGCCTTGACTATGTGGATCACAATAAACTGTAGAAAATTCTTAAAGGGATGGGAATGCCAGATCACCTTGCCTGCTTTCTGAGAGGCCTGTATGCTGGTCAAGAAGCAATAGTTAGAACTGTAGATGGAACAAGTGACTGGTTCAGGATTGGGAAATGAGTGGGGCAAGGCTAATTATTGTCACCCTGCTTATTTAACTTCTATACAGAAGTTGGCTTCTATACAGAGTGCATCATGCAAGATGCTGAGCTCGATGAATCACAGGCTAGAATCAAGATTACGAAATATCAATAGCCTCAGATAAGCAGACGATACCATTCTGGTGGCGGAAGGTGAGGAGGAACTGGGGAGCTTCTTGATGAGGGTGAAAGAGGAGAGTGAAGAGGCTGGTTTGAAACTCGGAATTCAAACAGCTGAGATCGTGGCGTTTGGTCCCATCACTTCATGGCAAATAGAAGGAGAAGGTGGGGAAGCGGTGACCGATTTTCTTTTCTTGGGCTCCAGGGTCACTGCAGATGGTGACTGCAGCCATGTGGGTGGAAGGTGCTTGCTTCTTGGAGGGAAGGCTGTGGCAAGCCTAGACAGCATGTTAAAAAGCAGACGTCGCTTTGCCGACAAAGGTTTGTATAGTTAAAGCTATGGTTTTTCCAGTAGTCAAGTATAGATTTGAGAGTTGGAACATAAAGAAGGCTGAGAGCCAAAGAACTGATGCTTTTGAATTGTGGTGCTGGAGAAGATTCTTGAGAGTTCCTCGGACTGTAAGGAGATCAAACCAATCCATCCTAAAGGAAATCAACCCTGAATATTCATTGGATGGACTGATGCTAAAGCTGAAGCTCCAATACTTTGGTTACCTGTTCCAAAGAGTCAACTCTTTGGTAAAAATTCTGGGGCTGGGAAAGATTGAAGGCAAAAGGAGAAATGGGTGGCAGAGGATGAGATGGTTAGATGGCATCACTGACTCAATGCACATGAATCTGAGCAATCTCTGGGAGATAGGCAGGACAGGGAAGCATGGTGTGCTGCAGTCCATGGAAACAGCAAAGATTCAGACAGGACTTAGTGACTGAACAACAAGAACAATGACAACAACAATCCAATAACTTCATTCCTGGATATTTATTTGAATAAAATTTAGACAACTAATTAAAAAGATATTTTTACTATGTTCATTGAAGCCCAATTTACAATAGCTAAGATATGGAAGCAACCTAAGTGTCCATCAACTGATGACTGAATAAAGAAGATGTGTTATATATACACAATGGAATATAACTCAGGCATAAAAAGAGTGAAACCTTTCTATGCGCAACAACACAAATGGACCTAGAGGACATTATGATAAGTGACGTAAGTCAGACAGAGAAAGATGAGGACTGTGTATCGCTTATATGTTAAATATCAAAAACAAAACAAATGAACAAACACAATAAAGCAAAATAGAGTCATAGATAAAAACAACAAATTGGTGGTTGCTTGAGGGAGAAGAGTGGTGGAATAAGTAAATTAAGTAAGAGAGATTAAGAGGTACAAAACTTCCAGTTACAAAAAATTGAGTCACAGGGATAAAAGGCACAGTACAGGAAATATAGTCAATTATACTGTAATATCTTTGTGTGGTGACAGATGGTAACTGGACATATCATGATGGATCATTTGTAACATATAGAAATATTGAATTACTGTGTTGTGTACCTGGAACTAACACAATATTGTGAGTCAATTATACTTCAATTAAAAAATATGTGTATACTGAAACAGGGCATTAAAATGCTAATGATGGCCATCTCTGGGGGGGGGTGAGTTATGGATGATTGTTGATGTTTACTTTATGTTGATTTCTTTTATAATTTTCTAGTTGTCCACAATGAACATGTATGGCTTGTAAAATCAGAAAGAAAGCCAATAAATGTCACTATGAAAACATTTTTAAAATAAAATTTTTTAAAAAGAAGGAAAAAAAATAAAAAAATAAAAAATGTTGTGGAGTATTTTAAAAATAGTTTATTGGTGTATAGTTGATTTACAATGTTAGTTTCAGGTGTATAGCAAAGTGAATCAGTTATACATATATACACATTTTTTTAGATTCTTTGCCCATATAGGCCATTTAGAGTATTAAATAGAGTTCCCTGTGCTATATAGGAGGTCCTTATTAGTTATCTATTTTAGGTACGGTACTGTGTACATGGCATCTGGTCCCATCAGTTCATGGGAAATAGATGGGAAAACAGTGGAAACAGTGTCAGACTTTATCTTTTTGGGCTCCAAAATCACTGTAGATGGTGACTGCAGCCATGACATTAAAAGACACTTACTCCTTGGAAGAAAAGTTATGACCAACCTAGATAGCATACTGAAAAGCAGAGACATTACTTTGCCAACAAAGGTCCGTCTAGTCAAGGCTATGGTTTTTCCAGTGGTCATGTATGGATGTGAGAGTTGGACCATAAAGAAAGCTGAGCGCCGAAGAATTGACGCTTTTGAACTGTGGTGTTGGACAAGACTCTTGAGAGTCCCTTGGACTGCAAGGAGATCCAACCAGTCCATTCTGAAGGAGATCAGCCCTGGGATTTCTTTGGAAGGAATGATGCTAAAGCTGAAACTCCAGTACTTTGGCCACCTCATGCGAAGAACTGACTCATTGGAAAAGACTCTGATGGTGGGAGGGATTGAGGGCAGGAGGAGAAGGGGACGACAGAGGATGGGATGGCTGAATGGCATCACTGACTCGATGAACGTGAGTCTGGGTGAACTCTGGGAGTTGGTGATGGACAGGGAGGCCTGGCGTGCTGCGATTCATGGGGTCGCAAAGAGTCGGACACGACTGAGCGACTGAACTGAACTGTGTACATGTCAATCCAATCTCCCAATTTATCCCTTCCCTCTTATCCTTCTGTTATTTTCTTAATGGTTGCCTTAGGTATCATAATTAATATTTTAGCTAAAGCATTCTAAGATGGAGTAATACCAACATAATTTCGATGGCAAACAAAAGCTTTTAACTCCTAGCATTTTCTCTTTTCTTAAGGGTACTATTGTCTTATAAATTATATCTGTACATATTAGAAACTCATCAATGCAGTTTCATGATCACTTTTTCCTATAGGAAATCATATGAGAAAACGAATCATATGAGAATCACTGAATCATATGAGAAAACAAAAATCTCCATATCCTCTGTCTTTAAATTACTTATCCAGTTACATTTCTTGGTGCTTCTTATCTCTTCATGCAAATTCGGGTTATTTTCTAGGATCCTTTCGTTTCATCTTCAAAGATTCCCTTTCATATTTCTTGTGGGACAGGTCTACTAATGAATCTCTAAGTATTTGTTTATCTCTGAAAGTCCTACTTCTTCTTCAGTTTTGAAGGATAGTTTTTCTAGATATAGATTCCTTAATTCACAATCTTTTTCTTTCAATACATCATTACACTACCTCTGAGTCTTCCTGGATCTTGCTGAGAAGGAAGTATCTCTTATAGGTGATGAGTTGCCTTTTTCTTGTTGCTTTCAAGATCTTCTCTTGGTCTTGGGCTTTGAAAGTTTGATTATACCATGTCCAGCTGTGTCTTTCTCAGAGTGTATCCTACTTGGATGCTACTGAATTTCTTGAGTGTATATATTAATATTTTCAACTATTTTAGTAAATTTAGTGATAATTTCTTCATATACTCTTTCTGCCCATTCCTCTATCTCCTTTATTTCTGAGGCTACCATTATGTGTATGTTGATATGCTTGATTGTTGTCCCATAGATCTGACTCTGTTCTGTTTTCTTCACTTGTTTTACCTTTTCTGTTCCTCAATTTGTATAATGTTAGTAGACCTACCCTAAATCTGCTATTGACCTCCAATGGGAAGTTTTTCATTTCAATTGTTGTACTTTCAATTGCAGAATTTCTATTTTCTTCTTATTCTTTTTTAAAAAATATATTCTTGTTGATATTCTATATTTGGTGAGATACATTTCTCAAATTTAACTTTTATTATGTAGGCATACTTTCCTATACTTATTTGAATATATTTATAACAGTTGATTTAAAGTCTTTATTTGGTAAGTTCAATGTCTAGGCTTCATCAAGGATGGTTTATATGACTGTTTTTTTTGTTTTTTTTTCCTGTTTTCATGAGTCATTCTTAGTTGGTTCTTTTCATCTTTTATATAGTTCTATTGTTTTGACTGTCATTTTTTAAAGTTAGATATTTAAAATAATACATTGTGGAACTTTTCTGGCGGTCCAGTGGTACACCTGCCAATGCAAAGTACATGGATTTGATCCCTGGTCAACGAAGACTACACACCCTTCAGGGCAACTGAAGCCACGTGCAGCAACTGCCAGAGCCCACCAAGCTGCAACTACTGAGCCCATGTGACATAGATACTGAAGCCTGAACACCCTAGAGCATGTGTTATGCAACAAAACGAATCCATTGCAATGAGAAGCTCATGAGCTGCAGCTAGAGAGTATCCCGCACTTGCCACAGCTAGTGAAAGCCTGTGAGAAGCAATGAAGACTCAGCATAGCCAAAAATAAAAATAGATAATAATAAATTTAAAAAACATTGTGGAAACTCCATCAAAAAATGGGCCAAAGAACTAAACAGACATCTCTCCAAAGAAGACATACAGATGGCTAACAAACACATGAAAAGATGCTCAACATCACTCATTATCAGAAAAATGCAAATCAAAACCACAATGAGGTGCCATCTCATGCCAGTCAGAATGGCTGCCATCAAAAGGTCTACAAACAATAAATGCTGGAGAGGGTGTGGAGAAAAGGGGATACTCTTGCATTGTTGGTGGGAATGCAAACTAGTACAGCCACTATGGAGAAGAGTGTGGAGATTCCTTAAAAAACTGGAAATAGAACTGCCATATGACCCAGCAATCCCACTGCTGGGCATATACACTGAGGAAACCAGAGTTCAAAGAGACACGTGTACCCCAATGTTCATTGCAGCACTGTTTACAATAGCTAGGAATGGAAGCAACCTAGATGCCCATCGGCAGATGAATGGATAAGAACGTTGTGGTTTATATACATAATATGTGTTATACATAATACACAGCTATTAAAAAGAACACATTTGAGTCAGTTTTAATGAGGTGGATGAAACTGGAGCCTATTACACAGAGTGAAGTAAGTGAGAAAGAAAAACACCAATATAGTGTATTAATGCATATATATGGAATTTAGAAAGATGATAATGACAACCCAATGTGCAAGACAGCAAAAAAGACACAGATATAAAGAACAGACTTTTGGACTCTGTGGGAGAAGGCGAGAGTGGGATGATTTGAGAGAATAGCACTGAAACATGTTTATTACCATATGTGAAATAGATGACCAGTCCAAGTTCTATGCATGAAACAGGGCACTCAGAGCTGGTGCACTGGGATGATCCAGAGGGATGGGATGGGGAGGGAGGTGGGAGGGAGATTTGGGATGGTGGGACACGTGTACACTTGTGGCTGATTCATATCAATGTATGGCAAAACCCACCACAATATTGTAAAGTAATTAGCCTTTAATTAAAATAAATAAATAAGTAAGTAAGTAAGTAACCTTATAAACATCTCCTTATGATAAAGGGACACTGTGTGTATTGAGCACCAGTGAGGACTCTCAATAAGAGATGAGACAATTACACACCTACTTTACTCACTTGGAAGTCATAATGGAGATCTTAACTTTGGCAAAGGATGAAATGATCCATGTGTTTTAGTCAAAAATATCCTTTATTAATTTCTTATAGTAATAGGGATTTGGGAATTCTTGCCCATAGCAGAGTATGAAGGTAGGAATCCATAGTAATAAGATGAGAAACATTCATCAAAATGGTGGAGAAAGAAGTTGTGGAGGTCACCTCTCCCCATGAACATACCAAATACATCTACGTGTGGGACAATTCTCACTGAAAACTAATTGGAAACTGGCAGAAACACTCCTGTATAAGCCAGGCTATAAGAATGATACACACATCATCAGGTAGGAAAGGAAGAGAAGTGATTGGGTCCGGACATATGCCTCTGGGAAGAGACTCAGAGGAAAAGGATGATTACATGGGCAGACACCTGCCCTGGGGAGTGAGTGATTTGAGCCAGAGACTGGGCGCCTCAGTCCTGGAGTTCTACATGGAGGAGAAAATCCTCTTTTACTGGTTCGAGGACTGCTGCAACAGATAGAAGGGCTGTGGAAGCCTGGACTCTGCTGGTGAAGAGTGCACGTGTACTGACTTGCCCCCAGGCAGGGTGCAAAGTGTTCTGCCTTAGCTGGTGCCAGCTGTCGGGTGATTACCTAGCCACAAGCCCCAGCCTTGCAAATGCTCTGCTCACTCCACATCACAGTTTGGCACTGGATCTGGGGCAGACATGACTGAGCACAAGACTGCATCATGGAATGCAGAGGCTATGGAGTCCCTGGGTGGAGCCTGAGTTGCACCTTAGGGGCTGTTGTTAGCACTTACTCAAAGAGTGCCTCAGAAGCAGCCCAGATCTTGGATAGCAGCCGCTTTACCACAACTTGCCCCTGATACGTGCTAAGATTCCATTCAGGCACTGCCTGCTCTGACCAGTGGTTCCACCACAAGGTGGGGGCATGAGTTGGGGCAGAGGCTGGGAGTGGTAGTTGGCTATGAAGGAATAAATAAGGGTGGGAACATGCACTCAAGGCTGCCTCTGAGTAGAGTCATGGGAACCTGCACAGGCAATGCATTGGACCTTCCTCGGGCAGAGGCCCTGCTTGCTTGAGCACTAACTTCCCTTGGGACAGGGGTTCCAGTGCAGGAAGAGGGAAAAGTAAATACACACTTAAAGGGAACAGAGTCAACTTGGACTCTGTTCCCAACGGAATTCCCACCAAAAAAGTGTTAGAACTAATAAATGAATTCAGCAAAGTTGCAGAATACAACTATGCTCCAATAAAAAAAATAAATAAAAATAATAGAGTGAATCGATGACCAATGTTTTATTCTTTCAAAAAAAAAAAAAAAGTGCTACATTTATTTAGATTGGCCAAGGGAAAAACCAAGGAGATTTTATTCTAAAATATCAGGAATGAAAGAGGTGACATAACAATTGTTAAAAACAAGACAATAGGTCCAAAATGGAGTCGTTTACGCTAAGCTTCTGGTCATCAAACAGAGACTTAACCTCATTACAGTTCCAACTCTCCCCAAAGTGTAATCTTAAACAAGTCAGTCATAAATCAACTAATCAGCACTAGTTAAACAGTCTTCATAGACCTAGGCCATCCTCTATAGGAAAGTGACCTTGCCACAACCTTTCTGCTTTTTGCTAGCATAACCTCTTAATTCTTGTTCCCTTTTGCCTATAAAAGTCTTTCACTTTGTAAAGCTCCTTGGAACTCCTTTCTGTCTACTAGACTGGATGCTGCCTGGTTCATGAATCATTGAATAAAGCTAATAAGATCTTTACAATTTACTCAGCTGAATTTTGTTTTGTAACACTACCAATGCTACAACATTAAAAGGATTATAAGGGAGTACTATGAAAAACTGTATGCCAACAAGTTAGATAACTATATGAAATGTAAAAATTACTGGAAAGATACAAAGCAATAAAACTGACTCAAAAATCAATAGAAAACCTGAACAGACTTTTCACAAGAGATTGACTTATTAATCAAAATACTTATCACATGGAAAAACCCAGTATCAGATGTTTTCACAGATGTACTCTATATTTAAGGAAAGCTTAACATCTTTTAAAAACACTTCCAATATATGCACTTAACATAGGAGCACTGCAATATGGAAGGCAAATGCTACCAAGTATGAAAGGGGAAATTAACAGTAACACAATAATAGTGGGAGACTTTAATACTGCATTCACACCTATGGATAGGTCAACTAAACAGAAAATTAGCAAGGAAACTCAAACTTTAAATGATACAATGGATCAGTAAGACCTAACTGATGTCTATAGGACATTTCACCGCAAAACAATGAATTTCACCTTCTTCTCAAGTGCACATGGAACCTTCTCCAGGATAGATAACATCCTGGGCCATAAATCTAGCCTCGGTAAATTGAAAAAGAATTGAAATCATTTCAAGCATCTTATCTGATCACAATGCAGTAAGATTAGATGTCAAATACAGGAAAAACACACACACAGAACACATTCATACATGCTCATTTTACAAACAGAAACATACTCATACATTCAGTCACACATATGGGCATCCCCATCTCAACATGATCACACACTCAAATGTTAACACATTCAACCATGCACACATATTAATGAAGTCATACACATGTATACTCTTACATATGATGATTTGTACAAATCACATGTCCAGTCTTATGCCCATATTCATATACACATGCACAAACATCTCTGTGTTCTCTCACACACACGTACCTGCTGTCACCCCTGAATATGCTTGCAAATTCACTAAAACAAATTTGTGCTCTTATGCATATATTCACACATTCACTGACACAAGCATCCTCAATTCTCACACACATGTAAACACACATATTTTGAGACCACCAATGCACACATTCACTCATTCACACAATTCACATAAAAGACACACTCATATCTCACATGAACACATTTCCTCATTTACACATATTAGCGCACACTTGAAGGTGAAAGAGGAGAGTGAAAAAGCCGACTTAAAACTCAACATTTAGAAAACAAAGATCATGGCATCCGGTCTCATCACTCCATGGCAAATAGGTGGGGAAACAATGGAAACAATGACAGACTTTATTTTCTTGGGCTTCAAAATCACTGCAGATGGTTACTGCAGCTGAAATGAAAAGATGCTGGCTTGACAAACATAGACAGTGTTTTTAAAAGGCAGAGATATCACTTTGCTGAGAAAGGTCAAAACTATGATTTTTCCAGTAGCCATGTATGGATGTGAGAGTTGGACCACAAAGAAGGCTGAGCACCAAAGAATCGATAGGCACAAATTGTCATGCTGGAGAAGACTCTTGAGAGCCCGTTGGACAGCAAGGAGATCAAACTTGTCAATTCTAAAGGGAATCAGTCCTGAACATTTATTGGAAGGACTGATGCTGAAGCTGAGGTTCCAGTCCTTTGGCCAACTGGTGGAAAGATTGGACTCATTGGGAAAAGACCCTGATGCTGGGAAAGATTGAGGGCAGGAGGAGAAAGGGGCAACAGAGGATGAGATGGTTGGATGGCACCACTGACTCAAAGGACAAGAGTTTGAGCAAACTCCAGGAAATAGTGAAGGACAGGGAAGCCTGGCATGCTGCAGTCCATGGGGTTGCAAAGAGTCAGACATGACTGAGTGACTGAACAACAACCAAGGGCACTCAAAAACAGGGACATACTCACATTCATTGACTTAACGTGCATTCTCACAGACTCACACTCACAGAAACCCAGTCATATAGATGATGTGCTTACACGCAGCCTGCTCACAGGCACGTTGACACACTCAAACAGAAATCTGATTACATAGCCTCTCTGACACAAGCATACTCACACTCACCATCAACTCAAACATTCACTCACACACACAAAGATAAACTCACACAAATTTAGCATAGAGCACACTTCCCTGGTGGCTCAGACGGTTAAGCGTCTGTCTACAATGTGAGAGACCCGGGTTCGATCCCTGGGTAGGGAAGATCCCCTGGAGAAGGAAATGGCAATCCACTCCAGTACTATTGCGTGGAAAATCCCATGGACAGAGGAGCCTGGTAGGCTACGGTCCATGCAGTCGCAAAGAGTCGGACACAACTAAGCAACTTCACTTTCACACGCTCACATTAACAGGCTTATGAAAACAAATATAGATATTCCCTCACTGACACAAGCATGTAAACACATATACAGAGACTCACAAATTCCATAGGCTTGAACACACCCATTTAATTCAACACTCAAATATTGTTACATAACATACTGTAAGACACGAAAAAGTTCACAAATTCACTCTCACAAATGTTTTTGTTGTTCAGTCACTCAGTCATGTCCGACTCTTTGAGGCCCCATGGACCACAGCACGCCAGGCTTCCCTGTCCTTTTCCACCTCCCAGAATTTGCTCAAACTCATGTCCATTGAGTTGGTAATGCCATCCAACCATCTTGTCTTCTGTCATCCCCTTCTCCTGCCTTCAATCTTTCCCAGCATCAGGGTCTTTTCTATGTGTCAGCTCATCTTCTGTTTCAGCATCAGTCCTTCTAATGAATATTCAAGACTGATTTCTTTTAGGACTGACTGGTTTGATCTCCTTGCAGTCCAAAGGACTCTCGAGAGTCTTCTCCAACAGCACAGTTCAAAAAGCATCAGTTCTTCAGTGGTCAGCCTTCTTTACGGTCCAACTCTCACATCCATATATGACTACTGGAAATACCATAGCTTTGACTTGATGGACCTTTGTCGCTAAAGTAATGTCTCTGCTTTTTAATACACTGTCTACGTTGGTCATAGCTTTTCTTCCAAGGAGCAAGGGTCTTTTTAATTTCATGGCTGCAGCCACCATGTGCAGTGATTTTGGAGCCCAAGAAAATAAAGCCTGTCACGGTTTCCATTGTTTCCCCATCTATTTGCAATGAAGCGTTGGGACCAGATGTCATGATTTTAGTTTTTTGAATGTTGAGTTTTAAGCCAGCTTTTTCACTCTCCTCTTGCACCTTCATCAAGATGAAGAGCCTCTTCACTTTCTGCCATACAGGTGGTGTCACCTGCATATCTGAGGTTATTGATGTTTCTCCTGGCACTCTTGATTCCAGCTTGTGCTTCATCCAGCCCAGCACTTCTCATGATGTACTCTGCATATAAGTTAAATAAGCAGGGTGACAATTTCCAGCCTTGACGTACTCCTTTCCCAATTTTCAACCAGTCCTTTGTTTCATGTCCGGTTCTAACTATTGCTTCTTGACCTGCATACAGGTTTCACAGGAGGTAGGTAGTGTGTACAAAAACACATGTTCACGTGTATGTGCATGCTCCCACATTCAGTCACTTACATTAAAATGTTTACTGTTTACTCACTCAAATGAACATGCTGACAAATTATTCACATGCAGACACACTCATGTACATTCACACCCACATGGTCACACATTCACTCATTAATACAGATGTGCTCACACCATCATTGCCTCACGTGAACATGCTCATGCTGCTGCTGCTGCTGCTAACTCACTTCAGTCGTGTCCGACTCTGTGAGACCCCATAGACAGTAGCCCACCAGGCTCCCCCGTCCCTGGGATTCTCCAGGCAAGAACACTGGAGTGGGTTGCCATTTCCTTCTCCAGTGCATGAAAGTGAAAAGTGAAAGGGAAGTCGCTCAGTCGTGTCCGACTCTTAGCGACCCCATGGACTGTAGCCCACCAGACTTCTCCATCCATGGGATTTTTGAAGCAAGAGTACTGGAGTGAGGTGCCATTGCCTTCTCCGGAACATGCTCATAGATGTATTCAAATATGTAGACATAACTAGTCACACTATAATAAATTCACTGTGTGCAAACTTGCACAAGAATTCACTCAATCACATGAATATTCCTACAAGTTCAGTCACACAGGTTCATGAATACATAAACTCAGGTGCTCCCAGACATTCACTTTCACATGCACACTAGCACTCTCATAGTCAGGAACATGCTCACATGGATGCTCTCCTACAAACATCCATGCTCACATGGATGCTCTCCTACAAACATCCATGCTCACATGGATGCTCTCCGGAACATGCTCATAGATGTATTCAAATACGTAGACATAACTAGTCACACCATAATAAATTCACTCTGTGCAAACTTGCACAAGAATTCACTCAATCACATGAATATTCCTACAAGTTCAGTCACACAGGTTCATGAATACATAAACTCAGGTGCTCCCAGATATTCACTTTCACATGCACATTAGCACTCTCATAATCAGGAACATGCTCACATGGATGCTCTCCACAAAGAAGAAATATTCCCTCATAAAGAAAATACACCCATATGTATTTACATTCAGATGATCACATTTCACTCATACAAGAATACTCCACATGTTACCTAGTTTGCAGCACGAAACATGATACACATTCACTGACTCACAGGAAAGTGCTAATAACATCCATACACATGGCTTCAAATTCAGGTATACGCTTGGACACACACAAACATGCATTTCAACACTCAAACATTACTTTAACCTACTCTGACATGTACAAGTTCATAGTTCACTCTCTTGAATAGTATTACTCACACGTGCAGACACTGACACATTCACTCACATAAACATACTCAGATCTCACTCACATGAAAATTATCACACATTCACTCACTGCATACATGATCAAAAATTCACTCACACTCATGAGGTTAGTGTACCCACAATGACACACTCATTTACACATGCAGGCCAACATTGACATAAAGAAGAACATGCCCAGGTATTCATCTGCACACAAACAGTAAAGCTCACTAGGAAGCTCACAAATTCAGTCACATAAATACACTTACATTCACTGACACACATATATGTGCCTTTACACAAATACAACCATATATTAATAAGATTACACAAAAACACATAAACACGCTAACATGTGTGTTCATGCTCACAAATACCTTCGTACAATCGAGCACACACATGTTCACTAAAGCAAAAATTTACTCACAATGGACCGCTCTTACCTATGAACAGGCTTAAATACACACTGACACTGTCACATTTATGCTCACGTGCAAAAATGCTCAAACAAAAATATCCAAATAACAAATACGCTAAAAAAATGCTCAAAACATTTACTTACCAAAAACGCTCACTCATTGGCTCCCACCAATGTGATGAAAATCTCACTCACATGCCAGCACACATTCAGATTGTTGATTTGAAACCTCATGAGTTCCCTGGATGAAATTTGAAACTCACTCCCATGTATGAAGGGCAAGGAGATACCAGAGCAAGAGGCAGAGCACTCCAAGTGGGTGGGTGGCAATTTTTTTTTTTTAGCTCTAGAAGGGAAATTTCTTTATATATATAATATACACACACACACACTCACATATATATATTTATGTATATATATGTATATATATATTTTTTTTTAATTGGAGGCTTCTAATTGGAGACTTTACAATATTGTGGTGGTTTTTGCCATACATTCAATTGAATCAGCCATGGATGTACATGTGTTATTAGCAAGAGAACTTACATACAAGGCTTGTGTTGAGTGGCCACACGACAAGTAGTTCTCCATGCCTGCCTGTCAGAATCTTAAGTTTATATGGCGAATTTAATGGGGCTCAGCCAAATGTCTTGTCCATATTATCTCAACAGCAATATTCCTCTTTCAAGGCTGTGTCTTTAAAACAGGACCTAGTATGGGAACTGTGGGCAGAACATACAGTCCAAGGATGAGGAGGGCGTGAGGAAACTCTGATTGCCAAGATTCAGCTCTTGGGTCAACCAGTAGTCATGTCTTCTTTTTAAAAAAAAATTAAGTATTTCTATTTGGCTATGCCAGGTCTTTGTTTTGACACACGGGATCTTCAATCTTCATTGCGGCATGCAGGATCTTTTTAGTTACAGCATGAGGGACCTTTAGCTGTGGCATGTAATCCCTTAGTTGTGGCATGTGGGATCTAGTTCCTTGACCAGAGATTGAGCCTGGGTGCCCTGCAATGGGAATGTGGCATCTTAGCCGCTGGACCACCAGAGAAGTCCCTGTCATATCTTCTTGATGATCTTCTCCAACATTCCATCCCTCATGACTGATTCTTACACTCTTATACATCCCCCTCTTCTGCCATGTGCCCTGAGCCATTAACAAGGCATTTTATTAGCATGGAAATAGTTCATTTGGTGGCTGTCTAGCTGCATTGGAGGCAGATACCCCAATAATAATATAAGCATATGCAAGAGAAAAGACAGATTATGATTCCTGATGAATAACGTTTTTTGTTCTCCCCACCAAGAGCTCCATGATCTGAACCACTGAAAATAAGTCCCCTAAGCAGGGAGTTGGATCACTCAAGGTGTTCACTTGTGTGACTGAATAAGGATGATACATTAGTAGACTCATCAGGTATGAACGTATAACATTCTGTTACCCAACGGTTGTGTTGATTCCTTCGGCAGGCCCTTGAGCAGATCTACTGAAGGAAGGTATTTCCATCAGAGTTCATTGTGTGACCAGACACTGGAGCAGTAGTAGTCTAAAGATGAAAAGACAGATATTTAGTAGGGACTTGTATGGAAAGTCTTCCCCTCACATAAAAATTACACTTCTGGCCTAATCCTTAGATGTTAATGGTTAATGTGGCTGTTGCATTAGGAGCTTGACCTGGTTGTTTATACCATATATATTGGCTGGGGAAGGCAGCACTGTCAGGCATATGGAGATGAACTGTGGGTGGGATATGCTAGGCCAGGACTCCCACCTTCTCCCCTCTTTCAGTGGTGTATATTCGATTCCAAGCATAGTGCATTTCCTCAGGTCTGGCTCCCAGTGGAGATGTGAGCAGTTCCTCCTCACCCAGGGTTGCAGAGTAACTCATCCATCCTGGTACAATGTCTTATTGCAAATTCCAGTAGATAATGCCTTTCCCAGGTGTGATGTGGCTTGGTGTTCCCAGCATCATAGTATGTTGATCCTGTTGGAAATGCTCTCAAAATGGTGTCACGGGACTAGAACAGACAATCAAAAATGGCTCAGCAAGGTATTCTTTACTTCTGCAGAAGGGCGCTTTGCAGACAAAAGGTCTGGGAGCAAGCACACTGAGTGGGAGGTCTGACCAGGTTTTATCCCTAAGACCCAGGTTCCCGCCCCTGGCTCCTCATAGGCTGAGGACCAGAGTCACAATCTTCCCAGGATGTCACCTAAGATTTTTATTGGTCGATGGGGTCATGAGTAATACCTGCAAGCTCTTGAGTGGAGGACTGTTTTACCCACCCCTTTAGTTCTCTGAACATATGCAGGGTAAAAACCGGTGAAATTACCCTACCAAACTGTTTTTATGAGAAAGGGGAGAGAACAAAGGACTGGCAACAAGCTGCCATTTTTAGAAACATTATTCGCAAGCTGTGTGTATAGATATATATATCTAAGTAATGTGTGCTTAAAATGAATATGGATCATTTCTCTATTTCTCATATCTTCCCTTTTGGTAGAAAAGACTGTATTTTCCTACAGTCCACAGTGAAAAGAGTGCAATCTAAGTCATATTCCATGACTTCTGTACCTTCATGATACTGGGTGTCTTGGTAGAGGGCCTCAGTCTGGATTATGGGGCAGTCAGCATCATTCAAATGTATTAAAGCTTGAGATAGTACTTTAGTCTACCTGGCTAAAGTGGTTTTACCTGTTAGTAATTTAATCTGCTGCTTCAATATTCTCCTTTTCTTTTCCATCACCCATGCTCCTTAGGGGAGACAGAACCTCCATTTACTATCATGTTCTTTTGTGCAAGCTTGGCTATCACGATATTTGAAATGTCATCCTTGGTCACTGTCCATTTGAGTAGTGTATCTATACATAGTACTCTACTCTTGTAATTCCCTAATGATGACCTCCTTTTTGTGTGTGGTGACTGGAGAAAGTCTAAATTATGCCAGACACAGTGTTCACCCAAACCAAGACATTTAGAACCCTCACTCGGAGGAAGGGGGCCGACATAATCATTTTGCTCTCAGTGACTCACCAGTGGGGAGCTCCAGTGAATGGACTCACGCTCCTTTGGCAGTTGCATTGGGCCTTGTTTAGAACACACAGCAACTGCATTAACCAAGTCATTTTGTTTCAAGGGCATTCTAGCAACCTTGGCCATATGCCATCCCCTTCAAACACTATGGTGGCCACTCTTTGTATGCTGTATCTACTGAAGGCCAGATTGCTAAGGCTTGTACCCGGGCTAGGGTGTCAGCTTAATGCTGCCAGAGGGTATCAGTGCCTCATGATCTGGTATATGGAAATCAGTGACAACTGACTCAGGTTCTGGCAAGCAAACCCAAATGTCTTTCTATATATTCTACCCCCAAAGGGCTTATTTATAATTATCCACCCATATGCTTCCCACTGTCCAAGCCATAGGGTTAATCCCTTTAGAACAGCAGAATTGTCAGTGCAAAATGTTAACAGTCAGGACCTATGAGTGATTACCAGTGAAATCTTCTGCATTCATCCCCATGGCTGCCGCAGTTCATTCCTGTTTCTATCCAGATGATGTCAGTGTTGCTAAGACCAAGACCAAATTCCCAGACACCTGGATTAAACCGATCTGTACCTGATGTCCTCATGGGCTGACAGAGGAATACGAGTGGGGGAATTTGGAGCACTGACACATTCTATAAGGCCTAGTGGGGAAGGAAATGGCAACCCACTCCAGTATTCATGCCTGGGAAATCCCATGGATGGAGGAGCCTGGTGGGCTTCAGTCCATGGGGTTGCAAAGAGTTGGACATGACTGCGCGACTTCACTTCACTTCACTTCACCTCATAAGGCCTAGTAGCACCTGCATTTTTAGAGACAGTGGGCTGGCATACGGATGCGCCTCTGCTGCAAATAGGCAACCATTTAGTCAAAGTGGGGGGTTAAGCTATGGCAGATGTGGGTCAATAGAACATGTTCTCAATCTCCCCTTGATAGGAAGGCAAATTCTTACTATAAGATGCTGTTCCTTAAAACTGTCTGGTCATATCTAATTTGTGTGCATTCTCAGATATTCCAGTCAGAGCCTTGGTAATATAACCAATGTTTCCAATTGTGTCCTGTTACAAGGAGAACAGATTATTATTGTATTTATACAAATAAATATATGACCATAAAAATCAGAATACTCACGGAACACTCCAAAACCTGGAGGGATCAGATAGGGAGAAAAAAGTAAATGTTTCATCTTTACTCACAAATGTATATGGTAGCAAATTGCTCATAGCTTAAGAGAAAAGAGAAAAAGTTTTCTTAAATCTGGAAAACCAAAACACAAAAGAACTAACAATGTTTCAAACAGAAAATCAAAATTATAATCATCCTCATTATTTCACTCAGTCCCATGAAATTTATGGAAAAAGACAAACAGTAAAAAAAGAAAACAAACAAACAAACAAACAAAAAAACTGCCCCTTGCAATTGATGAGGTAAAATTAAGTTTTAGATTTACATAAGTACACTATAGATATTAAAGCCTGTTTTTCTTTCATATAGAAGCCTTAATGAAGTTCAATAATGTATCCAATCTAGATCATATAAGCAACAGTACTCTCTCAAGTCTGCATTTTTGACATGGCTCCTAGTATGGGAACTGTGGGCCACATCTACATTCCAAGGACAGGGGAGGTAGCGAGGAGCCTCTCATTGCCTGAGTCCAGCTCACCTGTCAACCAGTGGTCGCATCCTCTCAGTAAGCTCTAACACAGATACACTCACCTGGACCCTAACACATTGACTTCTTCACACAAATGCTCATAAATTCACTCAGTTCAGTTCAGTTCAGTTCTGTTGCTCAGTCATGTCTGACTCTTTGTGACCCCATGAATTGCAGCACGAAATTCATGTCCATCACCAACTCCCGCAGTTCACCCAAACGCATGTGCATCGAGTCAGTGATGCCATCCAGCCATCTCATCCTCTGTTGTCCCCTTCTCCTCCTGCCCCCAATCCCTCCCAACATCAGAGTCTTTGCCAATGAGTCAACTCTTCGAATGAGGTGGCCAAAGTATTGGAGTTTCAGCTTTAGCATCAGTCCTTCCAAAGAACACCCAGGACTGATCTCCTTTAGAATGGACTGGTTGGATCTCCTTGCAGTCCAAGGAACCTCAAGAGTCTTCATCAACATCACAGTTCAAAAGCACCAATTCTTCGGCGCTCAGCTTTCTTTATGATCCAACTATCACAGCCATACATGACTACTGGAAAAACAATAGCCTTGACTAGATGGACCTTTGTTGGCAAAGTAACATCTCTGCTTTTTAATATGCTATCTAGGTGGGTCCAAATATGTACACTCTGATCTTCCCATATACCCCTTCATTTACACATGCACATTAACCTCAGAATAAGGAATCTGCTAACATACACACTCACACACAAGCAAACTCACATCTACCATGAAGCTAAACCATTCACTCATATGTAAATAAACTCACACTTCCATTCATGATTATGTTACACTCATACAATTCTTGCAAGTTAAGCTCACTTTAACTTGTGGGAACCTAGTACACATTCACTGCCTCACATGAACATACTGGTGTTCTCTCATGTGTTCACGAGTTTCAGTCATACCCCTTGAACATAAACATGTACTTTAATACTCAAATATTATCACACTAACAGACTCTTATCATGTATAGGATTATGAGGCATGGAGGGAGGAGTGCACTTCTCCAGAGGTGGAACCAGCACTGGAGCACCAGCACCTTTGGGCTGCATCCTTTCCTTGCTGGACAGCACTTCAGCTGCACACTTTACCCCACCCTCAAGACTCAGTGAACAGACAGGTCCAACAAGACTGTGGAGTAAAAGGATGTGCATTCATCTTCTCCCATGAGAACTCCAAAATTGCAAACAACTGTTGAACAACCAGTGACAGGAGAATGTTGAATCCCACTGAAAAATGATACCCCTTGTTGGAGGGGAAAGGAGAAGCCCCAACGAGACAGTAATGAGGCAAAATCGTGTTTAGAATCAAACCTCATACCCATCAGAGATGCTCAGAGGGCTCCAACAAAACCTTGTGTGCACCAGGATCCAGGGACCCCACAAGAGACTGAACCACACCTGCCTTTCAGTGTTTGAGTCTCCTCTATGGCTGCATACGTCAGCAGTGTCCTGCCATGGGAACAGGGGCTCTGGCTGCAGCAGACCTGGGAGGCGTGGTGTGTAAGCCCCACGATAGAGCCACCAAGTAGACAACTCACAAACTGGAGGACAATCAAACAATTATACCAAAGAAGTTCTCACACTGTTGTGAAAGTTCTGGGGCCCACAACAGATTTCCCAACCTGGGAATCCAGCAAAGAGACTGAGAACCCCCAGGGAATTTGATTTTGAAGGCCAGTGGGCTTTGATTACAGAACTTACACAGGACTAGGGAAACAGACTCTTGGAGGGCACAAACAAAACCTTGTGTGCACCAGGACCCAGGAGAAAGGAGCAGTGACCCCACAAGAGAATGAGCCAGACTTGCCTGTGAGTATCCAGGAGATTCCAGTGGAGGCATGGGTCGACAGTGGCTTACTGTGGAGTCAGGGGCACTGAATCTAACAGTCCTGGCATAAGTTCTTTTGAAGGACCTCCATTACCCCTATCATAATTTAGCCTCAGGCCAGACGACAGGGAGGGAACACAGCCCCTCCAATCCACAGAAAATTGGATTAAAGATTTACTGAGCATGGCCCTGCCCATCAGAGCAAGACCCAGATGCCCCCACAGCCAGTCCTTCCCATCAGGAAGCTTCCACAAGCCTCGTGTGCTTATTCATGGAAGAACAGACAGAATGGAAACCACAGTTACAGAAAACTAACCAAAGTGATCACTTGGATCACAGCCTTGTCTAACTCAATGAAACGTTGAGCCATTCCATGTAGGGCCACCCAAGACAGATGGGTCATGGTGGAGAGTTCTGACAAAACGTGGTTCACTGGAGAGCGAAAGGCAAACCACTTCAGTATTCTTGCCTTAAGAATCCCATTAAGAGTATGAAAAGGCAAAAATATATGACACTGAAAGATGAACTCCTCAGGTCAGTAGATGCCCAATATGCTACTGGAGAAGAGTGGAGAAATAACTCCAGGAAGAATGAAGAGGCTGAGGCAAAGCGTAAACAGTGCTCACCTGTGGATGTGACTAGTGATGGAAGTAAAGTCTGATGCTGTAGAGAACAATATTTTATAGGAACCTGGAATGCTAGGTCCATGAATCAAGGTAAATTGTAAGTGGTCAAATAGGAGACTGCAAGAGTGCACATCAACACTTTAGGAATCAGTGAACTAAAATGGACCAGAATGGGCAAATTTAATTCAGTTGGCCATTATATCTACTGCTGTGGACAAAAATCCCTTAGAAGAAATGGACTAGCCCTCACAGTCGACAAAAGAGTGTGAAATGCAGTACTTGGGTGCAATCTCAAAAAAGACAGAAAGATCTCTGTTCGTTTCCAAGGCAAACCGTTTAATATCACAGTAATCCAAGTCTATGCCCCAACCACTAATGCCAAAGATGCTGAATTGACTGTTTTGATGAAGACATGCAAGACCTTCTAGAACTAACACCAAAAGAAGATATCCTTTTCATCATAGGGGACTAGAAAGCAAAAGTAGGAAGTCAAGACATACCTGAAGGAACAAACAAGTTTGGTCTTGGAGTACAAAATGAAGCAGGGCAAAGGCTAACAGAGTTTTGCCAAGAGACCGCACTACTTATAGCAAACACCCTCTTCCAACAACACTAGATGACTACACATGGACATCACCAGATGGTCAACACTGAAATCATATTGATTATATTCTTGGCAGCCGAAGATGGAGAAGTTCTATACAGTCAGCAAAACCAAGACCAGGAGCTGACTGTGACTCAGATCATGAACTCCTTATTGCCAAATTCAGACTTAAGTTGAAGAAAGAAGGGAAAACCACAAGACTATTCAGGTGTGACCTAAATAAACTCCCTTATGATTATACAGTGGAAGTGACCAATAGATTCAAGGGATTCAATCTTATAGAAAGAGTGCCTGAAGAACTGTGGATGGAGGTTCCTAACATTGTGCAAGAGACGGTGATCAAAACCATCCCCAAGAAGAAGACATGCAAGCAGGCAAAATGGTTGTCTGAGGAGGCCTTACAAATAGCAGAGAAAAGAAGAGAAGTGAAAGGCAAAGGAGAAAAGGAAAGATATATCCATCTGAATCCAGAGTACCAAAGAATAGCACGGAGAGATAAGAAAGCCTTCCTCGGTGTTCAAGGCAAAGAAATAGAGGAAAACAATAGAATGGGAAAGACTAGCGATCTCCTCAAGAAAATTAGAGATACCAAGGGAATATTTCATGCAAAGATGGGCTCAATAAAGGAAAGAAATGGTATGGATCTAACAGAAACAGAAGATATTAAGAAGGGATGGCAAGAATACACAAAAGACCTAAAAAAATGATCTTCATGACCCAGATAACTACGATGATGTGATCACTCACATACAGCCAGACATCTTGGAATGTGAAGTCCAGTGGGTCTCAGGAAGCATCACTATTAATAAAGCTAGTGGAGGGGATGGCATTCCAGCTGAGCTATTTCAAATCTAAAAGATAATGCTGTGAAAATGCTGCACTTAATATGCCAGCAAATTTGGAAAACTCAGCAGTGGCCACAGGACTGGAAAAGGTCAGTTTTCATTCCAGTCCCAAAGAAAGGCAATGCCAAAGAATGTTCAAACTACTGCACAAATGCACTCATCTCACAGACTAGCAAAGGAATGCTCAAAATTCTCCAAGCTAGGCTTCAACAGTATGTGAACTGAGAACTTCCAGAAGTTCAAGCTGGATTTAGAAAAGGCAGAGGAATCAGAGATCAAATTGTCAACATCCTTTATATCATCGAAAAAGCAAGAGAGCTCCAGAAAAACATCTCCTGCTTCGACGACTATGCTAAAGGCTTTGACTGTGTGGATCACAACAAACTCTGCAACACACTTAGTGAGATGGGAATACCAGCCCACCTTACTTGCCTCCTAACAAATCTGTATGCAGGTCAAGAAGCACAAGTTAGAACCAGACATGGAACAACAGACTGGTTCCAAATTGGGAAAGGGGTATGTCAAGGCTGTATATAGTCACTTTACTTATTTAATTTATATGCAGATTACATCATGTGAAATGCCAGGCTGGATGAAGCACAAGCTGGAATCAAGATTCTCGGGAGAAATATCAGTAACTAGCCTCAGAAATGCAGGTGACAGTACCCTTATGGCAGAAAGCAAAGAGGAACGAAAAAGCCTCTTGATGAAAGTGAAACAGGAGAGTGAAAAAGCTGGCTTAAAACTCAACACTGAAAAACGAAGACCATGACATCTTGCCCCATCACTTCATGGCAAATTGATGGGGAAACAATGGAAACAGTGACAGACTTTATTTTCTTGGTCTCCAGAATCACTGCAGATGGTGACTGCAGCCATGATTAAAAGACGCTTGCTCCTTGGAAGAAAAGCTATAGCAAACCTAGACAGTGTATTAAAAAACAGATACATTATTTTAGCGACAAAGGTCCGTCTAGTCAAAGCTATGGGTTTCCAGCAGTGGGGAGGGAGGTGGGAGGGAGATTCAGGATGAGGGGGGACACGTATACGTATGGCCGATTCATGTTGATGTATAGCAAAATCCATCACGATATTGTAAATAATTATCCTCCAAGTAACTAATTTAAAAAATAAAAAACCATTGAATGTACTCCCACATATATGCTCACAAATAACCTTACTCAAATGTATTCACACATAAACAAGATCACACAAAAAACACATTTACCCCAACTACTCAGTATTATGCTAATATGCATTCACATGCCTACAAATTCATTTATACAGGTGAAGACACTTAAATATTCATTTTAAGCACACACATTTACACCTAAGAAAACACTCTCACCCATGAACATGCTCACACATACAATGTCACACAGAGATATGTTGACATACATACACATTCTTGCACACTAACTAAACACACACTGATTTGCCCTCAAATGCAAGTTCAAAAACACATACATTCACGTGCATGCACCAACACATTCATTGTTTCACATAAACATGCTGATGTGTGTGTGTGTCTGTGTGTGTGTGTCTGTGTTAGTCGCTCAGTCGTGTCCAACTCTTTGTGACCCCATGGACTGTAACTGTAGCTGCCAGGTTCTTCTGTCCGTGGGGATTCGCCAGGCCAGAATGCTGGAGTGGGTTGCTAGGCCCCCCTCCAGGGGATCTTCCTGACCCAGGTATCAAACCCAGATCTGCCACATTGCAGGTGGATTCTTTACCGTCTGAGCCACCAGGGAAGCCCAAGAATCCTGGAGTGGGTAGCCTATCCCTTCTCCAGGGCATCTTCCCAACCCAGGAATCGAACCAGGATCTTCTGCATTGCAGGCAGATTCTTTACCAGGTGAGCTACCAGGGAAGCCAAAACATGCTGATATAGTCACTCCATTTCAGGACCTTACTCACAAGTTTACTCACAAAGGGACTCAGATATAAACAGTCAGATGCTTCCAGATGTTCCCACTCACACTTTCACTTACACATTCTTAAAATCCAGAACATGCTTATATACATGTATACACAAACATGTTTCCATCCACCATAAAGCTCAGACATTAGCTCACAGAAGAAATTTGCTCACATGTACTCACATTCTCATTTTATCTCACATAAATATGCACATACTAGCTCACAGCTGAGAACCTGACACACATTCTCTCATTCACATGAACATAACTTGAATATTGTCAATAGATAATTATGCCACATGGAGTTTAAGGCAAGGAAGGCTTTGTTTAAGACTACTGTAAAAGGGGACAGAGACTGTTGCAACAGGGAAAATAAACTCAACTCCATCTACACGAGAGACAGATGAAAATTTATCGCCAACAGGGTGGTTGAAGGAGGTAGTGACTGGGAAATTACTAACAGGAACTTAGGTATTGTGTTGGCTAATTTCAGATGTCAACTTACTTGTACAGCATTTCCTGGTGTGTCTGTAAGCAGGATTCTGGAAGAGATTAGCATATGAATTGGTAGACTGAGTAAAGAAAATTGCCCTCACCAATGCAAGTGGGTATCACCCAATCCCTTGAGGGCCTGAATAGAACAGAAAGGCAGAGGAAGGATGAGTTTGCTCTTTGCCTGAACTGAGACATCCATATGACTCTGTTCTAAGACATCGGCATTCCTTGTCTTAGGCCTTTGCACTTAGACCAGGATTTGCACCGTCTGCCCTCTGATTCTCAGACTTTTAGCCTTGAACTGGGTTCAGGATTTGTCAGGCCTTCTGACTTAGACTGAATTATACCACCAACTTTCTTGTTTTTTTCCAGCTTGCAGACAGCAGATTGCATGATTTCTCATCCTCCACAGTTGCATGAGCCAATTTCTATAATAAATCTCTTCATGTATATGTATGCCCGTGCTCATGCTCAGTTGCTAAGTCGTGCCTGACTCTGCAACCCTGTGGACCTGTAACCCTCCAGAATCCTCTGTCCATGGGATTTCCCAGACAAGAATACTGGAGTGCATTGCCATTACCTCCTCCAGGGGAACTTCCCAACCGAGGGACTGAACCCATGTCTCCTGCTTCTCCTGCATTGGCAGGCAGATTCTTTACCACTGAGCCACCTGGGAAGCCATATCTATATCTATCTTATATCTATAGCAACATTGATATATAGTAGAGAAATATAACTAATATATATATATATAATATAAAAAATATATATACACATATATAAATGTATAGATATTAGGTATCTGATCTAGTTATCTATACCTATAGGTATAGATACTTGATATATAAGATATGTGTATATCTATCTGTTTCTTGTTGATTCTACTACTGTAGAGAACCCTGACTAACACAAGTATCAAGGGAGGCTGGGAGTGGGACTTGATTAGATATCAAGAGGAGGGATGAAAAACTCAGGTATGAAGTATGGGGGGATTCTGATTAAACTGATTCTGATTAGGGAGGATCTTTGCTAAAACTGGGCTCGGCAGCTTGGCAGGTAGGATCAAGCTTCTGGTAGAGTGAAGAAGAGGACTCAGAACGGCCTAAGGTTTGGTTAAGGAGGGAGTTATTTTCAGTTCCTCCCCTTCTTCAAGGGAAGAAGAGGCATTCTTTTTCCTGTGAACAATATAAGTCCATTTCTCACTCAGTCACCTTTTGTTCACTAAGCAACAGCTGAAGCGTCTGCTGATATTTGGTAGTAGAAGATATCTGCTGGATCCTGCAAGGAATCAATCACTTAATGAGGGAGGTTTCTAAGGAAACAAAAAAGAAAGATTAAGATTTATAGTGGACTATTAATATTTAGACACAGTTTCTGAGTCCAGAAGGATAACCAATTGAAAGCATTTCTAGCCGTTGGGCTTGAAGCATGTTTAGATGGTGGAGTGAGGGGATGGCAGTGGTAATCTAATAGATTTCCTAGTTTGCAGTGAATGTTTTCTATGAAGCATAGACATCAGATAGGTTTTGGTAAGCTCATCCACAATCATGATTATTTCCTGGAGCAGAGCATGGAGATAAAGTGTAATTTCCTGAGTGACCCACATGGCAGCAGTTTCAGGCATGAAGATCATACATAATCTGCTGCAATGATGAGTCCTTTGAAATTTATATCAAGTTGTCTAGCTTCAGCTCATAGGACTTCTTTTGATCCTATGAAGACAAAGCATAGACTTCCAATAAGAATCTGGGCAGTCAGCATTGTGTTCTCAGTGATGTCAAATCAGGAGGGTTGGCAAAAATTTGGAAACAGTAGTTTGAGGAGTTGCCGCCAGATATTGAAGCAAACTGGAAGAGGTGAGAATTTGGTAAGGACTGACAAAATGTATGAGATAGCAGAAGCCAGTCCGATTTAGATGTAGGTCACATAACCACGTAGTTTACAACGACGTGCAAAATAGCTCAAAGACCAGAATCCCATAACTTACAACGCTGTGTTTTCTTTTTAAAAACAAAATTTCAACAGTCACTTCCTTTTTGGCCAAAGATACTCAAAGTAAGATCATTCTTTGTAATTCTTGTTCTGTTTGATCTGGGATTAGCCATCTCATGAACTTATCAGCTTCTCCAGAAGAATTCAAAAAATCCTGACTCGGTCTAGTGGTGTGGTCTCAAAGTTGTTTAAGCAATGCCATTAGGAGTAAGAATAAGATCATTCTTATATTTATAAAATGTCTGATATCACTAGATTTGGCTTGCTTATTTGGACAATTTCAGCAAGAATGATAATTGACCACAGAGGCCTTTTTAGTTTGCATTGCTGGAACTTTTCATAAGGAGTCTTAGATTGGACTTTGAAAAGCCTCTCGAGGCTAGGAAGCCATGCCAAGAACTCACCACCAGAATTCATATGCAGATTTAGGTAAATTAATCTCTTCTTGAAGTCCTCACAGTATCCTAAGTTTGCTAGGCCTGCCAGGTGGTGACCTCTCCTACTCAGCTCTAAGACTGAGAAAGCTGTAATCCAGGTAGGAGGCCCATTTGCCCAAGAGGACTTGGTAAGCATTGGCTTCATAAAATCACCTTTAATTTCTTTAACTATCTGATCATGTCTGATTATATGTATTGTTTTCAAATATGATATTCCATTAAAGGCTTATATAATCAAATCAATACAGAGGAAAGATTCATATTGAACCTCTTGTGGCCACTCAACACAAGCCTTATATGTAAGTTCTCTTGCTAATAACACATGTACATCCATGGCTGATTCATGTGAATGTATGGCAAAAACCACTACAATATTGTAAAGTCTCCAATTAAAAAATTATATATATATACATATATATATATGTATATATATATAAAGAAATTTCCCTTCTAGAGCTAAAAAAAAAAAAAAATTGCCACCCACCCACTTGGAGTGCTCTGCCTCTTGCTCTGGTATCTCCTTGCCCTTCATATATGGGAGTGAGTTTCAAATTTCATCCAGGGAACTCACGAGGTTTCAAATCAACAATCTGTATCGTGCATCGAACCTGGACTAGCAACTCGTTTCATACATGATATTATACACGTTTCAATGCCATTCTCCCAAATCTTCCCACCCTCTCCCTCTGCAACAGAGTCCATAAGATTGTTCTATACATCAGTGTCTCTTTTGCTGTCTTGTACACAGGGTTATTGTTAGCATCTTTCTAAATTCCATACATATGCGTTAGTATACTGTATTGGTGTTTTTCTTTCTGGCTTACTTCACTCTGTATAATAGGCTGCAGTTTCATCCACCTCAATAGAACTGATTCAAATGTATTCTTTTTAATGGCTGAGTAATACTCCAATGCCAGTCCAGGTTCTATGCACGATACTGGATGCTTGGGGCTAGTGCACTGGGACTACCCAGAGGGATGGTATGGGGAGGGAGGAGGGAGGAGGGTTCAGGATGGGGAACACATGTATACCTGTGGCGGATTCATTTTGATATTTGGCAAAAACAATACAATTTGTAAAGTTTAAAAATAAAATAAAATTAAAAAAAAAATCAACACTCTGAATGTGTGCTGGCATGTGAGTGAGATTTTCATCACATTGGTGGGAGCCAATGAGTGAGCGTTTTTGGTAAGTAAATGTTTTGAGCATTTTTTTAGCATATTTGTTATTTGGATTTTTTTGTTTGAGCACTTTTGCACGTGAGCATAAATGTGACAGTGTCAGTGTGTATTTGAGCCTGTTCATAGGTAAGAGCGGTCCATTGTGAGTAAATTTTTGCTTTAGTGAACATGTGTGTGCTCGATTGTACGAAGGTATTTGTGAGCATGAACACACATGTTAGCGTGTTTATGTGTTTTTGTGTAATCTTATTAATATATGGTTGTATTTGTGTAAAGGCACATATATGTGTGTCAGTGAATGTAAGTGTATTTATGTGACTGAATTTGTGAGCTTCCTAGTGAGCTTTACTGTTTGTGTGCAGATGAATACCTGGGCATGTTCTTCTTTATGTCAATGTTGGCCTGCATGTGTAAATGAGTGTGTCATTGTGGGTACACTAACCTCATGAGTGTGAGTGAATTTTTGATCATGTATGCAGTGAGTGAATGTGTGATAATTTTCATGTGAGTGAGATCTGAGTATGTTTATGTGAGTGAATGTGTCAGTGTCTGCACGTGTGAGTAATACTATTCAAGAGAGTGAACTATGAACTTGTACATGTCAGAGTAGGTTAAAGTAATGTTTGAGTGTTGAAATGCATGTTTGTGTGTGTCCAAGCGTATACCTGAATTTGAAGCCATGTGTATGGATGTTATTAGCACTTTCCTGTGAGTCAGTGAATGTGTATCATGTTTCGTGCTGCAAACTAGGTAACATGTGGAGTATTCTTGTATGAGTGAAATGTGATCATCTGAATGTAAATACATATGGGTGTATTTTCTTTATGAGGGAATATTTCTTCTTTGTGGAGAGCATCCATGTGAGCATGTTCCTGATTATGAGAGTGCTAATGTGCATGTGAAAGTGAATATCTGGGAGCACCTGAGTTTATGTATTCATGAACCTGTGTGACTGAACTTGTAGGAATATTCATGTGATTGAGTGAATTCTTGTGCAAGTTTGCACAGAGTGAATTTATTATGGTGTGACTAGTTATGTCTACGTATTTGAATACATCTATGAGCATGTTCCGGAGAGCATCCATGTGAGCATGGATGTTTGTAGGAGAGCATCCATGTGAGCATGGATGTTTGTAGGAGAGCATCCATGTGAGCATGTTCCTGACTATGAGAGTGCTAGTGTGCATGTGAAAGTGAATGTCTGGGAGCACCTGAGTTTATGTATTCATGAACCTGTGTGACTGAACTTGTAGGAATATTCATGTGATTGAGTGAATTCTTGTGCAAGTTTGCACACAGTGAATTTATTATAGTGTGACTAGTTATGTCTACATATTTGAATACATCTATGAGCATGTTCTGGAGAAGGCAATGGCATCTCACTCCAGTACTCTTGCTTCAAAAATCCCATGGATGGAGAAGTCTGGTGGGCTACAGTCCATGGGGTCGCTAAGAGTTGGACACGACTGAGTGACTTCCCTTTCACTTTTCACTTTCATGCACTGGAGAAGGAAATGGCAACCCACTCCAGTGTTCTTGCCTGGAGAATCCCAGGGACGGGGAGCCTGGTGGGCTACTGTCTATGGGGTCTCACAGAGTCGGACACAACTGAAGTGAGTTAGCAGCAGCAGAAGGGCTAAATCTTCATAACCTTCATTTGGCAATGGATTCGTAAATATGATGATAAAAGCATAAGTAACAAAAGAAGAAACAGGTACATTGAATTTTTTTTCTTTTTTAATTTATTTTTACACATATATATTTATGTATTTTTTAATCTATTTATTTTAATTGGAGGTTAATTACTTTACAATATATTGAATTTCATAAAAATCAAAAATATTTCTATATCAAAGAACATTAATAAGACAGTGAAAGCACAACCTAGAAAATAGGATAAGAATCTTGTGGTATGCATATATGTAATAAAGGTCTAGTATCCAGAACACATGAAAAACATTTACAACTCAACAAGTAGCCAAGGAATCTGAGTGAGAAATGAGCATAGAATGTGAATACAAATTTTTCCAAGCAAGATATACAAATGTGCCATGAGGACGTGAAAATAAGCTTAACATCATTAGTCATTAAGGAAATACAAGGAAAAGCCACCACATGATGTCACAAAAAAGAGATGCGTAAGTAGATTTTTTTTTTAAGTGAAAAATAAAACATATTTATGAGGATGTAGAGGCATTGGGATCCCTGTACATTACTGTTGGGAAATGCCAAAGACTGTTCAAACTACCACACAAATACACTCATTTCACATGCTAGCAAGGTAATGGTCAAAATCCTTCAAGCTAGGTTTCAACAGTATGTGAACCAAGAACTTCCAGATTTACAAGCTGGATTTACAAAAGGCAGAGGAATCGGAGATTAAGCTGCCAACATCCATTGGATCATAGAAAGAATTCCAGAAAAACGTCTACTTATGTTTCTTTGACTATGCTAAAGCCTTTCCTTATGTGGATCACAAGAAACTATAGAAAAACTTAAAGAGACAGAAATATCAGACCATCTTACTTGCCTCCTGAAAAACCTATATGTAGGTCAAGAAGCAACAGTTAGAAGCAGACATGGAATAACTGACTGGTTCTAAATTGGGAAAGGAGTACATAAAGGCTGTATAATGTCACCGTGTTTATTTAACTTATATGCAGAATACATCATGGGAAATGCTGGACTGGATGAAGGACAAGCTGGAATCAAGACTACCAAGAGAAATACCAATAACCTGAGATATGCAGAAGACACCACACTTATGGCAGAATGCAAAGTGGAACTGAAGAGCCTCTTGATGAAAGTGAAAGAGGAGAGTGAAAAAGTTGGCTTAGAACTCAACACTCAAAAAACTAAGATCATGGCATTTGGTCCCATCACTTAATGGCAAATAGATGGGGAAACAATAGAAACGGTGACAGATTTATTTTCTTGGACTCCAAAATCACTGCAGATGGTGACTACAGCCATGAAATTAAAAGATGCTTGCTACTTGGAAGAAAAGCTATGACAAACCTAGACAGTGAATTAAAAAGCTGAGACATTACTTTGATGACAAAAGTCCATATAGACAAAGTTTTTCCTGTAGTCATGTATGGACGTGAGAGTTGGACCATAACGGAGGCTGAGCACTGAAGAATTGATGCATTCAAACTGCGGTGTTGGAGAACACTCTTGAGAGTCCCCTGGACTGCAAGGAAAACAAACCAGTCAATGCTAAAGGAAATCAACCCTGAATGTTCACTGGAAGGACTGATGCTGAAACTGAAGCTCCAATACTTTGGCCACCTGATGCGAAGAGCCAACTCATTGGAATAGACTTTGATGCTGGGAAAGATAGAAGGCAGGAGGAGAAGGGGACAACGGAGGACGACACGGTTGGATGGCATCACCAGCTCCATGGACATGAGTTTGAGCAAACTCTGAGAGATGGTGAAGGAAAGGAAGCCTGGCATGCTGCAGTCCATGGGATTGCAAAAAGTCAGACACAACTGAGGGGCAGAACAACTGAACAACAGCAAGTAGCTGTAAAAAAGAGACTGAAAGTTCCTGAAAAAGGTAAAAGCCTTATGGTTGTCTCATCAATTCCACTATTATCTATATAAGCCAAAGAATTAGAAGTATTTGTTCAAACAAAAGGTAACAAAAGTTCTATCCCCATGTTCATAGCAGCCCTAACCGAAATGGGAACCCAAATGGGAAACATCCCAAGGATCCACCAACTTGTCCTCAACTTGTTTCACATTCATAAACAAAAGTGACCCTCTGTACAAAGGCATAGCATTCAGCTGTAAAAAGGAATGAGAGAGGCCAGACACAAAAGGTCACATATTGTAGGATTTTATTTCTCTCAGCCATTTAGAAAATGTAAGTTCATAGAGGGAAACAGAAGATTAGTAGTTACCAGAGCCTGGTTATCAGAGTAGTTATCAGAGCAGTGAGGGGGAAATGGAAAAGGAGTGATTACTGGCATGGGGTTTCCTTTAGGAGTGATGATTTATTTAGGCACAACAGAGAGAATGGCTGAGAAGCATTGTGAACGTACTAAATGCCTGTGACATTCACCACAATAGTGCAATAATATTTTTAAACATAAAAAGTGCTTATTGGCTTAAGACTTCTGCAAATAGATTGGGAATTGACTTCAACAAATGCTGGGCTTCCTTGGTGGCTCAGCTGGTAAAGAATCCTCCTGCAATGTGGGAGGCCTGGGTCTGACCCCTGGATTTGGAAGATCCACTGAAGAAGGGAATGGCTACCCACTCCAGTACTCTAGCCCAGAGAATTCCATGGACTGTGTAGTCCATGGGGTCGCAAACAGTCGGACATGACATGACTGAGTGACTTTCACTTTCAATTTTCAGCAAATGCTGAAATGCATGCTTTAGGAAAACTCTTTGAACATAATACCGGGGAACGAAATAGAGGAATACTTGAAGATATCCCTAAATTTTTAAAAGATGCCCCTATAGTGTTAAGGGAGCTACTGAAGAGAGCCAATAGATGTATTTGCCTCAAGAATTTTATGATTGTGGTGTTTCAGTGCTCAGATCATGCAGCCATTCTCCTAAAATAGCCCCTAGTGGGCATAGGCACTCGGACATATGGCTCATAAAGTTAAATTGAGTCTTTGACACTTAGAAATGGGCTTGACAGCTTGGGACCCAATAGACTATCCCCATTGAAAATACTGAGTATGAGTTAGGTAAAACAAAACAAGGCCGGTATAAGGGGTGAAATCTATAATGCATAAGTTCTATATAGGGCAAGGTTGATTATCTTCACTGTGTCTCCTACTAAAGGCCATAACTCCCAAATACCATCACCTGGGGGATGGAGTGGGTAAACATTTAAATATATGCATTTGGGAGGGTGTGTCACTGTTTAGTGTAGAGCAGGTGATCAGCCCAGTCCTGAAAAGAAGTCTCTCTTCATTTCTCGGAGCCTTGAAGTGAATTGGGGAGCCCTGATGAATCCCTTTTCAGCTCCTATTTTACTCCTTCCACTCTCCAGTCTCCATTCTCGAGGCATCTATGTCAACTTCTATGTTCTTCTCTAAGTAATTTTAGCAACATT